>NC_090793.1:18662500-19262500 GCF_040054535.1 Antennarius striatus | reverse complement strand
ATTTTTTTATTGTAAGTCAGTTCCACATAAATTATCCTCCTGCTGCAAATCACTAAATAAATAAAATAAAAAACTGATCATTCTTTCTAATTAAAAATGTATTTGTTAATGATTGAATATATCAATCGGGGGTTTTTTTCTAAGCATTTTTAAAAAATGGCTTCTTAATATAAAGACTCAACGTTTGCAAACCTTTAACGTTTAACATTCAGACTGAGGAGGATTTATTTCTTTGACTGGTCCAGAATTCAATAAAACAGTTGATCTTCCTCCCCGTTCCATCAGCAGGTTCTTCAGGAGCTTCATCTCAACGTAATGATGGAGTCTAAATTTAAAGGTCTGAGCTGAGAAAGTGAGTAGAGTCTGATTTTATTATTATTTTCTAAACTAAAGCCATCAAAAACTCCTCCTTCAACTTTTACTGCCAACAGCTTAGAGAGCAGAAAGGCAGGAGCAACACGATGTTTTAAATGCCAGAGAGATGGATGTTAGACAGCTTCCAGTATGATCACAATCTACTTGTACCTGTAGCTATAGTTGTACTTGTACCTGCACCTGTAACGGCACCCGTACCTCTACTTCTACCTCTAGTTGTAGTGCTATAGTACCTGCAGCCGTGCCCATACCTCTACCTGTACCTCTTCCTGTACCCATACCTCTACCTGTACCTCTACCTGTACCCGTACCTCTACCTGTACCTGTACCTGTACCTGTACCTGTATCTCTACCTGTACCCGTAACTGTACCTCTTCCTGTACCTCTACCTGTACTAGTAACTGTATCTCTTCCTGTATCCGTGTCTCTTCCTGTACCTCTACCTCTACCTGTACCCATACCTCCACCTATACTAGTAACTGTACCTCTTCCTGTACCGATATCTCTACCTGTACCTCTACCTGTACCAGTAACTGTACCTCTTCCTGTACCAATACCTCTACCTGTACCAGTAACTGTACCTATTCCTGTACCTGTACCTCTACCTGTACCAGTAACTGTTTCTCTTCCTGTACCTGTACCTCTTCCTGTACCCATACCTCCACCTATACTAGTAACTGTACCTCTTCCTGTACCGATATCTCTACCTGTACCTCTACCTGTACCAGTAACTGTACCTATTCCTGTACCTGTACCTCTACCTGTACCAGTAACTGTACCTATTCCTGTACCTGTACCTCTACCTGTACCAGTAACTGTTTCTCTTCCTGTACCCGTACCTCCACCTGTACCCATACCTCTACCTCTACCTGTACTCAATCCTTTACCTGTACATCTCCCTGTACCTGCACCCATAATCGTATCTATACCTGCACCTGTACCTTACCTGTACTCGTACTCGTACTTGTACTTGTACCCATACCCGTACTCGTACCTACCCATCATGAAGATGACCTTTGGTTTCTTCCGTTCTGTGCAGTAACCTGTCAGAGGACAGACGGTTAGTTCTACATGTGTCACAGTTCAGCACAGAGATCGCTGCACACAAAACAAACTAATCAGGACTCTAGTTGGAAAATTAGAAAAAGAGTCAAATCCTGAATGTTTGTGAACACGTTTGTAAATAGTGAGAATGTGTGATATATAAAACATCATGGGATGTTCCTGAGCTCCCTGAGTGCTGCATAGTTTACTAATCACAAGGCTTGTTTTCCTCTGATCAAGCAGGTGTCATCTTCCTCTTCCTCCTCCTCCTCCTCCTCCTGTCTCCGCTGCAGGTTCACGTTAGCATAGCAACGTTAGCTGACAAGATAAACATCACGTCTAACAGGCAATAGTGAATGGACAGAAGCGTGCTCCTCCCCTCCACTGCTGAACTGAACCTGTTGGTGCTAATCACTCTGATGACAACACACACACGTGTGTGTGTGTGTGTGTGTGTGTGTGTGTGTGTGTGTGTGTGTGCTCTCACGCAGGGATCCTGCAGGTACCTGGTGATTGTGTGTCACACGTGGCATTTACTCAGATGGAACAATGTGTGTGTGATTAAACACTAAATGGAGCTGCTGCTGGTGTAACGGCGAACAAAAGCCTGGTGATAGATGGGGTGTTGTTTAGTGTGTGTGTGCGTGTGTGTGTGTGTGTGTGTGTGTGTGTTTGGATTGTTTGCAGGCAATCAAGGGAAAACAAGTCGTTTAATCACTTTACCTTCTGTGGTTGCTTCAGCGTTCCCAGTTTCTTCTTCTTCAACCTGTGAAGACAGTTTGAGGTGAACCTTTGTCTTCTGTTTCTGCTCCACTGTGGTTCTCTAACGGTTTGAAACTCAAAGCATCCGTAAAAAAAACAACAACTGTGCGTAAGCAACTTCACACCTTGGATGTACAAAGTGATAAAGAAGACAGAAATAATCTCAGAGCTAAAGACAATCACAAGTTCCAATGTATTTTCTTGCACAAGCAACAGATATAAACACAACTTACTTTGATTCCTTTGGGAAAGTTCACCCCTTAGGCTAATGTTAATTATACACCTGAGGAATAATAAGTTGTAAAATGAAAATATGTGAATTAAGTTGTCAACATTCTGCATTTTTTTTTTTTTGGAAAGGTTTGTGAAATGAATTGAACAGCTGTGGCCTCGAAACCCACGTGTGAGACAAAGACCTCACAGACGCCAACAAAATCCACTTAAACCACTGAAATAAATAAATGAATAAAAAACTTCTGAAAACAATCAATTTTGACATTTACATACACTGTCAGCTCCTGAAAGCGACCTGGTGGGTGTGATTTAGAAGGTGTGTGTGTGTGTGTGTGTGTGTGTGTGTGTCAATATGAAGAAGAAGTGCAGCCCCAGTCAGAAAACACCCAGAATGCAGCGCCTCAGAGCTGTTTTGTGGTGAATAATTGTCGCCACTGTGGGGGAGTGTGTGTGCGGTGCCAAGGACAAGCCAGCTTGTGATGTGGGTACACCAACTGGTCGGATGACTCAAGGCTACCGCACACACACATTACTTCACATGTAATGGAGACAAGATACCAACACAGAAACCATGTTTCTTTTATTTCTGGGATGCTCCTTGTTTGTTTTAAGAGAAGGATTCTTCTGTGCAGACAAAAATAAAAACCCAGTCCTCTATAGTGGAATCAATAAGCAATCAAAGTCCAAATAATCAGAAAAAAAATCCTTCAGATGAGGGATTATTAGTTTGTGTTTGATATAAATGTACATTAAATCTTCTTTTAAAGTGCGGACACATACAAATCATGAATTTCTAGAATATTTTTGCATCATTAATGTAAATTAAACCATCCTAATACAGCCTTGTAAGAACATCGCCCACTATCAGAAGGTTATGGCTCAAACCCCATTGTATGTTATTATATTCTTATAATAATTGACTTCTATTTTTATAGAAAAATGAGCATCATTCATGTTCACCTCAGAACCTTCCAAAAAATATGCAATATAGATGTATTGATCACCAGAAATTGACCTTAAGACGACATGATTGTGAAATCTAGTGATGAAAAGTCAGCAGGGATACGCCCCAGTCCCACACATGGAGGTGAATCCACACCGCATTCGATTCCATCCACACCAGATTTTTCTCTCAAGAAATAATTTTGTGAAAAGAAAGTAATATTTGGAGGGAAATGTCAGTGAGATTTTGCCGCCCAGACACGCAGGAACAGCTTCTCTGCCCTTCAATCCGCCTCATCTTCCACCTGCTATGACTCATCCTGCTAACATTTTCCATCTCCGTGTCACATCGCGGGTCACAAATATGGGATGATGAGGCAGCACAGCGTCTTTGTTCCACCTGACAGAATGTCGCCGCCGGCTGCAGGAGGTGCAGGAACGTACCTGCTGCCGGGGGCGTGTGTTTCTGCTCGCCTCTCACTGGTGTCTTCTAAGGACTCATTTGCATCGTATTAACACGGGAGGTGTTACTTTGGGTCGGACTGGATATGAATAACGCTGGGGGGGGGTCACACTGGTGGATAATGAGGCGCCCTATTACAGGTTCCGGTGGATTATGCACCAAGATTTAGTGTGTGATTTGAGGTATTTGTATTTTACCAAGTAAATCAACGCTACCTTGATTTTTTAAAGTATTACATTATGATGCTGCAGTGACTGTGTATATATGCTGATTTTATATTAAAAACAACCTAATTCACTGATTGCTAATCGATTCTTAAGGTTGGAGCTGAGCAGTGCAAATCTCTATGCTATATTCTCTCACAATGATCATATGTAAATTACCGTTTTTCTCTTTTTATTGTCATTTGCTGCACGAATTAACTTGTGTGCATAAACTGTCTTGTCAAAATAACCTTCATAAAATTATCTGCACAGACGGAAAAAAAAAAAGATAAATAGAATCTTGATCTTGAAAGGATCTGTTACTGAATACTGCGGGTGTTTTTGCTTGTAATGCTAGTTAAAAGATTTTTTTAATTCTTTAAAGTGCAATGAAATACAGATAAATACTGGAAAGCAAGAAAAAAGGATGAATAAGGGTGGGAAATTAAAAAAAAGAAAGAAAGACAATAAACCACTGAGGTACAAGAAAATGAAATCAGACCAACTGACAGCTGAAGAGGGAAACAAACAGGATTCTTAAACAAACAGAAGGGTTGTTAATGTTAAGGGAGCCGAATACGGTAATATAAAGGTTGGAAGATTCAAAAACAAGAAGAGAGAGGAACAAAAATATTTTACTGAACTGCCACTAAATTATTGGTGAGGAAAATAAACTAATAATAGCAAAGAGAGGGATGTGCCCTCCGGTGTCTCTAATTGGACATTGAAAACCAATTATGATCCTCCATCAGGCAGCAAAGGAGGAAATTAATGAAAAAAACCTTTGAGTTGGATAAAATTAGAGGAGAAGCTGACAGAAAGCTGTTTTTATTTGAGTTTATTTATTTAACACAAAATTTGAGGCTTGCGTCTTTTCACTTTTTTTACTGAGCTTTAACTACTTTTACTATTTTTTTAAAACATTTTATGGTGACACAAGAGTTTTAATGGGACATATGATAATAAAACAATGCCAATAAAGCATAAATCGACTGATTAATTGGTTGGGAGAGAGTCGGGGCTCTTCTTCACCGCAGCATCAGGACCACGTGGAGGAACGATGCTCATCGTGTTACACAACACGTCTTCCATCTATACGAACACACACCTCTCTGAATCACCTGGCCTTTGAAAGGAGTTCACTGGTTGCCTTTTTTTTTTTGAAACGATAAATAAAAGAGAGAGAGTGGAAGATGTGGAACGAGGGGATAAGGAGGCGATTTAAAGGATGATTTTGTGTGATGGGATAAGGACATTCCGTAGGTAGGACTATGAGGCTGTTACTAAGTTACTGAAGATGAAAATGCACTCAAAACAAGGTTGTTGCATTATAACGCACTTGTGAGCGGGAGGGGACGTTTGACATTTAGCTCATTCTCTTATCTTTAAAACAGTCGGTGTTGCAGCTGCAGCCGGTGCTGCTGGCTGGTTTGGGGGGAGCGATGGAGGACGTGAAAGGTCAGACTCCAGACATCATTACTGTACATTAATGATGCTTTTATTTAACCAGGAATAACCAGGGATACTGAATCCTGATCCCACCTTTTAAAAATGTGGTCCTAGTTTTACATGTTATAGAGTCGTTGGCTCGGTTAACCCGGGGGCTACTATCGCGTTTTTCTTAATGGCTTGTTCAGTCAAGCGTGATGCTCTGCTTAGTTTAGCTGGAGATAATTAGTCCTATCTGCAGTCACACAGAGACAAAAGAGAAAACAAAAAAATTGATCTTATTCTTTACTGCATAACAATTAGATATGTGATTCCTTTTTAATTATTATGCCACAATGACACCTTAAATAATTTGTTAGTTACTGTGTTGCCTTGGCAACACGTATCCTGCCTCTTGCCCATAGCTGCCTGGGATAGAATCCTATATAACCCAAAACCTCAAAATAAATCAAACGAGGGAAAAAAAACTTGTTTTTTTTCTCTTCTGTGATACAGAAAATACAAAAAAGGTTCAAAAAAAAAAAAAAGAAGAAAATACGTCACCTTCAATATTCCATAAGTCAAAATAAATCTTACCTCATCACACTTGCATGCAATATCAGCCAGGCTGCTGGCTTCACCCAGTAGACTGAGATCCAGCTCACTGGGACCTGAACACAAGAACCATTAGACATGGGAGTCACATTTCATTGGTCTTATTTCATTATAATTTTTTTTTAATTATAATGAATTAACATTTCAGCTAAAGATTTTTGAAACGTGGTTTTAAACAAGTGGACAAATCCTCAAATATAAGACATTGTAAAATAAAATGTATCGTGAGGATTTTATCCTCATTATCAAATAGATTTAGAAATAATTATCCATTTAGGGGTTCAAAATCTGTGTGGATTGAGTTTTTGAATGAACATAACTGGAACGCATCAATTCTCATCATTTGAGACGTACATAGGAGTCCAAAATGTTCCGTGCTTTATTCCTTCAGCAGATCGTCACAACTATAGTAACGATTCTTAAACCATCCGACCAATACAACCAACATAAACTATCCACAACTTGTGGTTCATTACGTGTCGTGACAACTTGAACTTCCTGTTGTCAGAAAAACTGCTGAGGGTGACAAATTCCAACAGATAGTATCGTCATAACTTTTGCTCGTCGGAAATGGGTCGTGAATAACACCCCCCACCCCACCCCCCACCCCCGGCAGATTTAGTGTTTCTCAGAGATCTGGGTTAGATGCAGCTTTGAAAAACTGCAGAGAGAAATGAATTTTCTCATGCATTTTGTCAAAACTCTTTTTGCTAATAAGATGTGGTGCAGCTGTGACAATCATCCTCGCTTTCCTTCTTCTTGGATTCTGTTAACCTTACACATGCAATGTGACTTCTTTCAGCCAGAATGGTGCACTATCTCTCCATTTCTAAGAGCATTTTTGTTAATGTGATGCTTTTTCTGATGTTGGAAAAAGGGAAGAAAAACTTTTTTATCAAGGTGTAACACTTTTATGCGAGGCCATTCAATCATTATGCCAGTAAGAGCCTGCATGCTTAGAGCCATGTTGATCTGACGAATGCAGCCGTCTATCCACTTGTGGTATGTAAGCATTCACAGGAATACCTTGAAAATCATACATTTGGCTTCTCATCCATGATGGCTTCATATTAGTTAAAAGCGAGATTTCATCTCTTTCTTGCGTTGAATGAGCTTCACTGTTTCATGCAAGCCTCTATTTTCTCCAAATATCTATTTTTATTATGATATAAGTTCACCAACAACATCTTCTTTGGTGTTTCCATGCAGCAGAAAGGAACCAGGGAGATCAATTTAGGTGTCAAGGATCACTGCGAGCCTCGGTCGTAAAACGTGTCTGGATGTTATCACCGAAAGCAGAGAATTTAAAAAGAAGCTGTCGAGTTGTTTTCTCTTTATTATTTGTGCTTCGTATTTTTTACAATTATGATGCCAAAATGTTTTTCCTCATCAACCATGAGTAAAAACACGTGGCCTTGCAGAATGGAGTTGATTTTTCTGTGGATGTATAAACTTCCTGGTTGAGAGGCTGCAACCAAACATTTATGGAAGCCTTTCTAATTTTGGTGAGCAGGTGACCACAAGCTGTTCTCTAATTGGCTGCATAATATATAAGATCATTTAAATTCAGAATTTTATTTGCTTTTTTTTGAATGTGATGTGTGGACCTTTCATAATTATTTAACATCCAGATTTTTCAATACCTGAAGCTTCTCTCCAAAGCTTCTTCAACCCCTCAGTAATCATCACTGCTGTAATGATAATGTTAAGTTCCGCCAGGTAACTTCTGACTTTTTTTTTATTCAACAGCTTTACATCTCCTGTTAAATTCACAGGAAAACGGTTAATTTGATGAAATGACACAAAATCGTGTCACTTCTTGTCCGTGTGGTTTTCAGCCAGCGGTTCTGTCATTCCTGCGTGTTTTGAATAGACGTCGGTTCTCCTCCTGCCTACGCTGTCGCCGTGACTGAGCGTGACGCAGCTCGATAACCCCAGAACATGAAGCGAGTCAGGTTTATCAAAAGCACAAACTGTTCTCTTAAAGCTTCTGAACAGAGACGAGGCCGGTTTCTGCTCTCAAACGGCTTCTTTCACATTGTTTTGAGTCAGTTTCAGCCGTTTCCAACATGATGGAAGCTTCTTCTAAGAACTACTCATGTAATAACTTCACACACATATGCACATAAATACATCCATACATACATACAGGGTGTAATTTGTTGGGGAGGATGGGGGATCATCCCCCCCTCTGGTTTTTTACATCTCTACCTCTGCACTGGTTCCTCCATCAATTAGTTCCTACAGGAGGACAACATTGGTTCCTCCATCAATTAGTTCCTACAGGAGGACAACATTGGTTCCTACATCATTTAGTTCCTACAGGAGGACAACATTGGTTCCTACATCATTTAGTTCCTACAGGAGGACAACATTGGTTCCTACATCATTTAGTTCCTACAGGTAGTCCATCGTCTACTTTGCTGCTCTAACTTTAACCTGACCTGAATTGTCTTCAGTCTCCATGTTGGTGAACGTCTCCATGAACAGAAATGCATTGTGGGTTTGTTTCTAACTCCGAAGTTCAGAGATGTGGAGAAAAGACAACCCCCCCCCCACCACTGGTATGCACCCTGCATACATACATACATACAGTATATATACAGGCATAAATATAAATATCCATACAAACATTCTATATATACTCTAAATATATATGAAATCGAAGGATTTTTGGTCAGTCAGGAATGTGAATCCTGAGTATTCACCACATCACCAGGTCCCACATTAACCATATAGTCAGTGATGCTATCTGACTGATTAAAGACTAACTCTAACCTTATTAATTCACCAGTTCTCACAAAGCATCTCTAACCCCGTTTCACCGGTTGCTATGCCAACTAGCAGTGTGCTGGTGGGTGATGCTTTTGATTTTTCTTTTTGCGTGTGTGTGTGTGTGTGTGTGTGTGTGTGTGTGTTTAGTTAACACATGTATCAGTAGCACTTAAAAAACTGCTTCCATCTCCCTCCATTGTTTGACCTGGAGCTGCAGTAAAAACTGCATCCTGTCACTTTAGACATAAAAGGATGAGTAACTCCTATAAAACCTTGCTATAATTTAACCTAATAAAAATTACAAAGTTACAAAAGTACTCAGATATTTTCGTTTGAGTAAAAGTACCCTGAAGTACTCGGGATGCAGATCAACCTTTCTTCAGAATGTTCATGTTGGCGTATTAGAATTGTTAATGTCTTAAAATAACAGATCCTCATCCTCAAACTGATGGTTGCAATATTTTCTTAGGTAAATGTACAGATACATGCAGTGATTCTGACTCCAGATTCTGTTTTTGAGGAAAGAGTAAGATGCATTTGTCTATAAATCAAAATTATTGATGAAAAAAATGTGGCCTTTTTTCCTAAATATTATTCAAACCAGCTTTATTATTCATTAAAGAACTTTATTGTGTCTACAGGTGTCATTTATCTATGATGCAACAACATTTTATACTAATTTCTGCACAATAAGATTATTTTTATAACCATAATGTAAATATTGAGGGTGGATTGATTCAAGAAAAAAATTGTAAAATGGAACAAATGTTTCTCTGGTCACGACAGTCTGCAGACTAATTTTATCTCCTATCGTTCTACATAGTGTATATTGAGCTCTGTTTCCATCCTACCGGCTGCAGGCTCTTGGGATGGAAGCAGCTTGTTGTCCAGAGTCATGCTGATATCACAGAAGACCTCCTCTTCATCTCGATCGGCATCCAACTGAAAGGGCAAAAACAAGAATCACTCATGTCATTCATTCATGCATGTGATGCAGAAAAGCTTATTCCCGCCTCTCACCGACCCGGGAGTCACCCTCAGTCTGTTTCCTCTCCATCACCATCATCATCATCATCCAGGCTGAGTCTCAAAATAAGACCTGACCTGTGACGCTGGGACCCACCTCCTGTGGTGATTTAGGATTCACCACACATAGAATCTAACAGTGGATTAGTCCACCTCCCTTTGGTCTCAGTTGGTCTCGCTTGGTTTTACATTATTCATCTTCCTTTGCACATAAAGAATTCACAAACTGATCAAGAGGAATCTGCTTTTGGAATGAAATGGAAGCTGGTTTGTCCTCTGCTCCAATCAGCTCTCAGGAAGCTCAAAGGCATGAAGAAGAGTAGATAAAACAGACTTCAGGTGGTGTCAGCAGAACTTCTTACTGGGTCACTAATCATCTCTAAATGACGAACTGAACGAAGTGAGTCAGGCAAAAGGTAAACTAAGGATGGCAGCGGCAACAACAACTAACAAACCAGCTTCTTTCTGGAGTTTCCATGGCAACAACCTAAAAAAGATGTGTCTGCTGTGTGGGAGAGTCCCTTCAGCCCATGACGGTTCTGCTGGTCCTCCTGCAGAACGGGAACTGAGGATTCCCCATTAAAAACCCATCAGAGGCACTGGGACCCCCCCCCCCCAGCATCTGCTGACATCAGCAGGTAAAGCTCCTGTTTGGACGATGCAGGTGATTCAGAGTCCAAGAAAAACTGTTTTTTAAAGGCTGATCACTTTTCAAAAGGTGATCAATGACTGAATGGGTTCAACTGTCTCAAAGTTACTACTTGCCACACTGCAGCAGTACATGCTGTTTGATCGAAGCTGTCTTACTGCATTGGGAGTGATATCTAATGCCTGTGTGGAGCTGGCGACTCATCCAGGGTCAACCCTGCTCTCATTTACGGTTAGCTGGAATAGGCTCCAGTGTGACCCCTGACCTGTAAGTCGTCTACAAGAAAGCGAGTGCATTAATTTATTCATGCTAGGCAAGATTGTCCTGCTGCTGGTTTTCTGATCACTGGTGTTTTCTTAGTGATTTAATGAACACAATTCATTTATTTGATGTGCTGCAAATTAGCTGTATGTGTGGATGTATGCATGGATGTATGTATGAATATGTACATATGTTTGTACGTATGCAGGGTGCGATTTGTCAAAAAAAAAAAAAGAGGGTAGAGTATAACTTTATTTATCCCTTAAGGAAGTTCCATTATGGAAATTAATTAAACTACTTTAAATTAATTCAAAATTAATTTACTTAATTAATCGAATTAATTTTATTAAGTAAATCAATTAATTTTAATTGATTTACTTAATTAAAATTATTATTATAATTAGAGTAGATAAATGGTAGACTCTGAGCCTTAATTCTGATTGGTTGAAACATTTAATTTTCTGTGTAAGCCAGGATGTGGAAGATGATGATGATGATAAAGGGGGTGTAATTAGGCTTCAGGACCATGGCTAAGGGCCGATTACGCCAATATGCTAGGGGAATTAGCCTAATGCTAACATTCTGTAAAATGTATTAACACCCCTATATATTCAGATTTTACGTGTCATGTTAAGACGACTCAGAATTGATCTGCTAGGAACCAAATGATGTAGGAACCAATGTTGGTCGGGTCGGGTTCCTGCTGGGAGCATTAACAGTTTTTTTGACCACTAAACTCTGAATGTTTTGAATGCGGCCTGGAAGTGACTCCAGCATCGACCCGTCAGCCAAACCCGAAGTGACATTAACAGTTATTCCTTATTATTACTCATTTCTGCTGAATCGTTCACTACTTGCAGCTTGTAATGTGCAGAATACCATTTTCTTTTTTGGGATGAATTTGTGTTCAGTCTCTCAGCAAATTTAGCAAACGTGAAATTTTTATATTCTAATATATAAGTTGCACATGAATATAAGTTGCAGGATCAGCCAAACCATCGAAAATAGGGAGATTTGTAGTCCAGAAAATCCGGTGTGTCAGAATTATTGCATGTATCTGTACGTGATGTTAATGAAAAGTATCTGTCTGAGGTTGTTGGTGAAGACGGGGGACTGATCCATCAGCTCTGAGGAGACTTTGATCAAAAGAGGCAGATGAATAGGACAAACGTTCAGCTTTCATTCAGCAGCTCATCCTGGACTTTGAAGCTCTTTTCAGAAACATGTTTGGTGTTCACACCGGAAATATGATTAATGGTGAAATATAATGAGTTCAAATAAATAAACCAAAACTTTGAGGGTCTCCTGTGCATCATCACAACAAACAAACAAACAAACATAATTATTTTTATCTTCGGTAAGATCTCACGTCGTGACTCCTTGAGGAGGACGGATGAAACAGAGATGAGAGAATAACAGATAAAAATAGACGTTTCAGACTCAAGAATCGGTACATTCGTTTGCTGTGATTTAGTATTCCTAATAAATTTTACGTTGCTAGGATCTGATTCATGTTCCAGAGGTAATAAAATAAAACGTTATCATCCCAGGTAAAACAGGATACCAAGAAAGACATGAGTAGGATATGTTTGTTTTTATCTCCAGGAGCGTCTAACAGCATGTGGGAAGGGAGCTGGAGCAGAATATTTAATTACACCGTTCCTTCTTCCTACAGTGACAGGATGACTTCAGTTGATGCTGCAATAGTCTATTATCTCTATCCTGCTGCTCTCTCCTGTTAGGCTTCAATGTGTGTGTGTATGTGTGTGTGTGTGTGTGTGTTTGTCAAGCCACATCCTACGTGAAAACACGAATCTTTTTTTTTTTTAAAGCAAAATATTGTCACATTTCAGATGAAGATCACAAGTCCCAGATTTGCGTGTCAAAATGTTACAAGAACGACAGATAAATAAATAACAATCAATAAACAATCAATAAACGTGTAAGAATGACTCCACATTTCCAGCCGCGATGACGTGGCGTGAGTGAATTCTCTTCCTTCTTGCTATATTCAAGAAGACTTTTTTAAAAATGAAGGGTCCATTTTTTTTTTTTAAAAGCTTTCCCGAACAAAAGCAATTACACCTCAGAGGATTTTACGTTCATTAGTGGGAAAAAAAACAACTACTGAGTTCTACTTCTGGGACAATTACTGAGGAGCAGGAGCAACTCATCCAATTAGAAGCTAATCTCATCTTTAAAGTCTATTTTTGTTCTCAGACCAGATCTGAAATTAGAAACAGACATGAATGTCAGCAACAATATTTTTTTAATGTTTTTTTTTTGTTTTGTTTTTTACAATTCATGAGAAAACAGTTCCAGCTTGACAATAGAACTGAACAAAAGAGGGAGATTAATTCAATACTTCTACTTCAGATGAAGGGATGAGACAGAAATCAAACCAGTACAATAAGATGACGCTGAATATCAAGTAGAATAAGAGGGAAGCTGCGTGTTCACATCCAATCCTCTGTGGTTCATTAATAAATAAGACCCACACAAGATGTATTTCTACTTCCACTACTACCGTCATAAAGCCTGGAGTTTATTTTCTATTTCTTTTGCATGTACTGAATAAACATTAGTGATGCTGTTCATTTATTCAGCACAGAGAGAGACGCTCCTGTTAGAATGCACACGTGGGCAAATGAGGCATCAACTGCAAACAGACAGGAAATCAATGAAGAATTAACACAATGGACCTCAGGGGGTGTGTGTGTGTGTGGGGGGGGGGGATTTATGACTAATAATCCTTTACTCAGCTGTACGGGTTCGTCTGTTAATGTTAATCTGCTCTGGATTTACCACCGGAAGCTGGTTTTAGGCTCACGTGTGATGAAAGACGTCTTTATATGAACTGCGTTCTCTCCATACGTCGGCTGAGAGTCTAGACGGGGAAGAAATCTCACAATTTTTATTAAAAAACCAAGTGTTCAGAGCGGACAAAGCATCTCATTAAGATTTCTTTGGAGGGTTCTTCAGAGTTTTCTGACCCCCCCCCCACCTCCCACCCCCCACCCCCTTTCTGTGTCACCATGCTTTCCATTATGGGGTTTAGACAGAGAAGAAGTGGAGGGCAGCGACAACCTGTTAATGCCTCCTGAATGGGGGCGAACCCAGGAGGACCGATCCTTTGACTCTGAACACGCTTAAAAGGTTAAAATAACTTCTTTTTTCACACACGTGATAAGAGGAGGAAATGAGTGTCACCCAAAGGTGTTAAAGGTGTCATATTGCACCGAATCGATGCACCTGGGATTGTTGTCTGACCTGTGCTGCTGCCTGCTCACATAACAAGCCTTGGCTTCTCTCTCTTCCTCTCAAATCCACACCCCCCCCCCCAAATTTTTTAAGATGCAATACAGTTTTACCTCTACTAACCAAATGAATTGGTTCCAAAAGAAATTAAGTAAGTAGAATAAATTACGTAAGTAGAGACGTGTTTTCCATGCAAATGCCCTAATCCGTTCCAAGCCCCCCCAAAATTCAGACAGAAAATGTTTTATAAAGTATAAAAAATGCAGAGCAGCCATAAGAATGTTGCGTTCAGGGAGCTGTGGGAGCTTCGAATATCCGACCATACTGGATTTTTTCCTTTCGTAAGTCGAAATTTCTTTCGTAACTAGAGGCAATACTTTCCTGTTGAGGCGTTTCGTAAGTAGAACATTTGGTCTGCAGAGACATTTGTCAGCAGAGGAACCGCTGTATAAGAAGCACTGTTGGTTTCAGAGAATTAAAGGCTTTTATGTGTGAATTATAGTGCAGGAAACAGTGTATTCCCCTTTTCTCCCTCTTATTATCCCCAAAAATTGCATTATTGCATTGAAAACGTTGCTGAGATCTGTCAAAAGGCTTGTTTGCTCTTGTGTGTTTTTATTTTAGAGCGCAGCATTATGAAAGGATTCCAACAGAGGAAAACCTTTCCAGCAGTCCTTCCCTTCGGGGCGCTGCCATTACGCCGCTCTCCTGGAAGCCAGCAGACTGTAATACAGCAGTAATTACACCTCGCAGAGAGGCTGGCCGGCCACAGTCGCCTTTCAATTGTTTGTCAAATGACGGCGGTTTGGATCCAAACTCCAAATCACCTCTGCGGTTCTAAATACCGTAGATGTATTCTTAAACAACGTTAGCCAAGCGGAAAAAAACAAGAAGCAAATAAATTCTGAAGCAGAAACGAGAGGAAGAGGGAAGCGAACTAGAATGCAATAAACAGAATGGGGAAGAAAAATTTGACATTCCAGGGAAAAGTCAGTTTTTCCAATAAAAATACAGACATGGACTCCATCCCAAATCTCTCACTTTCATAATTTAGTTCAACAAGCATTGAATTGACTTTCTCCTGAAGGTACGTCTTCCTCTCAGCTTTGCAGCTGAGAGGAAGACGTACCTGTGAGGAAGATGAGGAGTGGGCAGGTGATGCTCATTGGCTGCATCAGCCGATTGTTTCTGTTCGCACCTGCCTCACACACACACACACACACACACACACACACACACCAGCAGTAACTCAAAGCACCGCCGCAGCAAAACGAGACGATGTAATCAACATCCCAGCGGCTCTAATTTACTTCGGAGTCGCCGTCGACTCCTCTGGCTGTCAGGTGTGTGTCGGGAATGGTAATCAACGTCTTTGTTTCACTAAATATTTCTCTTAAGCCCACATCTGTAATTATGTATGCAAAAAAAACCCAGAATAGTCGTGTATATTCTTGATATGTATATAATTATCCACAACAAATGTAGATTTCCCATCCAGACCCCGAGGATAAGGTCTTAAAAATGCAGACAAATAGACAAAAATATTTGTTTCTTCAATATCTGAGAATGAAAACAGTAATAAAAGACCGACATCGGTTTATCATTTGAGTGTTTTCTGATAATTAGTTGTCGAGAAACTTGTTCGATGTTGTGAAATGTTGAAATTTATGCTATTGGATAAACAACAACAAGAACACACCGTGTTAAAATCACCACAATAGACATTGTCACACAACGTCTGATAAAATACGATCGACATTTTAGAAGTAAAACTTCATTCATTCTGCATGTCGTCTAAATTCTGTTTGTGTTTGAAACATTTCTTTTGCTTTTTTTTTTTTTTTTTTGATCAAGATTTCTCTGCAAACCATCTTTTGAAACTCCCGGTTTACTCACACGCTAGACAATAAAACAGTAAAATGTGTTTGTCATGAGGTTTATTGATCAGCTTGGTGTTTATTCGATGTTTACTTGTCTGGTTTTTAGAACTTATACAAAAAGAGAGACATGTTCATAAACCTTGGTGATGCGTTGGACTTGTGGCAGAAAAGAAACTGCATTTTAAAAGGAGAGCTGGACAAAGAAGCAATTTCAAGATTTTTTTTTTCTTTTACATTTCATTTCAAATACTGCAAGATGACCTTTTTGCACTGCTTTCATTGAACTACTACTTAAAATACCTGACAGTTACCATGACACTTTAGTTTTTGGAGCAGATCCTGATGAGACGTACAGCCATGACCTTTTATTCTCTTTGATATCAGTGAAACTGATATATCTTTAATATAATAATACAATATATTATCTTGCTGTTAATGCAGTATACATTATTATATATAAATGATGTTATTAAGACATAAACACATTCATCTGAATCTAATCCACATCCGATAAATCTTTACCGAGGGCAGTGAAAGGATGTAAATCATCCGCTGCAGAATCATTAAATGTGAATATAATTAATGGAGTAGGGAGATAAAATCAAAGCCACATCGACGCGACGCCGAGCGACTCACCGTAACAACGAGGCCCCTCTCCTGGAAGTACTTGACCAGAGGGACGGAGTTCTGCTTGAAGTTGGTCAGGCGGCGGTCGATGGCCTTGGGGTTGTCGTCGGGTCGTCCCTGCTGCTCAGCGCGTTTCTGCAGCCGCTCCTTCAAACGGTGGCTGGTGCAGGCCAGGAACACCACCAGGTCGGGGGTGCAGATCTGCAGGACAGGGGGAACAAAACAGGAAGTGATGTCAAACAGTGAGGTTTCAGTCTGTAGCGCTGTTTAGCTCCGGATCCGAACCAACTCGGGTCCCAAAACCACAAGAAACACAAAAAAAGATTAGATTCTGAAGAAAGATCCAATGACAATTTCAATTTATTTACATTTATATTTATATTCAATTCATATAAATTTAACTGGATTAAATTAAATTAAGGATTTAAGACTGACACAATGAAAATAGCCAGTAACTATTTTTCATTTGTAACAATTTAATCTAGGTGGGATTAGCAGCTTGTGAGCGGGATGGCGCCTTGCTCAAGGGCGCCTTGGCTGTGCTCCAGAGTTGGGAGGTGTCAGCTCACCTCTGGAGCACTGCCGAGGCGCCTTTGAGCAAGGCACCCCCCTTACAAGCTGCTCATTTGGGCACTCCACAAAGGGGCTGCTGGCCACTCTACCTCCCATTGCATGCTTACAGGCCCCCTCCTGTGTGGTTGTGTGTATTACAGGGACCTGTACACACTAATATGCATATGTGTGATTGATTTACTAACATAATTAACATTTCTTAATTTTCCTTCCGGGATTATAACAGTACATAAAATTAATTTTAAAAAAATTATGGGTCAAACAGAAGAACGAACATACGGATAGAGATTCTTTGCATTGCATTACTACAGTACAAACCATACATATTTACAGAAAACAATCCCATAATATATTTGAAGTCATTGGTTTTATTTATTATTACTAGAAAGTTTTATGCGACAAAATGCAGTCTTTTCTTTGAACATGAAATCAGTTCTGAAGAGCGCTTTAAAAGCCGTAGTGTCCCCTCCTATCTTTGGTGTTTGAGATTATATTTTTAAAAATATTTCTCCTAAGATTTTTGTTGTATTACAAAGTCCAACAGAAAACCATACTATTGAGTAACTATTGAGTAAGTAAAATATAACTAGCAGGAGAACAATCTGTTTTCTTAAAGTGAAACATTTGCAAATGTTTTACGACGCGGGCAGGAAGTAAGTAACCGTCCTCATTCTGACTAAAGGTCAACCAGCTGAGCAGCCAACCTCCAACTGGAACTTTACTGAAGATGAAGATGAAGAATACTTTCATTATTAATCTCCAAATAAAAGTACTGCATGTGCTTTGTTCGTATTCACCTTTTGTCTCCATGTCAGAGGAAATAAACACGAGGAACACTCCAGAGACGATCCGGCTGCCTGGCAGAGCCACAAATAACTCAAGTTTCTGTTTTTACTCGGGAGAAAAATCTAACTCAAAATCAAAAGTGTCACTTTAAATTGTGCTGCTCATGTGGAGCAGCGTATATAAGATATAAGATGTGACTTTCCCGTTACATTCTAGCATCTGTTTTAACGCTAGCGGGCCCCATCAGAGACCCCCCAAACCCCCTCCTTTAAAAGCTGCTCTCCATCAAACACGGATGGAGTCAAACATGAGTGTTCCAGCATCAGATGCTGACCCGATGCTAAACGTCACAGCGCTAAGAGGAGTTCTGCAAAATGTACCTGATCAAAGATGAGAAAAACAAGAAGTGGGCCGACGGCCACTCAAAGGCTGATCCGTGACTTCCTGAGCGGCAGCGCAGGAACAACTGTTTGGAGATTTTACAGCCACTTGAAGCCCAGGGCATGATGGGAAACATCTAGCTGTCAAGTGATATAAGGGATATAAGTGATATAGCTTTTTTCGTTTTGATTATGTTGGATTTTCTTTACCGCTCTTCCTGTTCAGGGTCACATCTCAACTGCCACTGGGCATGAGGCAGGGTACACCCTGGACAAGTCGCCAAATATAGGAATGAAATGAAAGACAAATAACCAACCGCACTCACATTCATGCCTGTGAGTAAATTTATAGTCACAAAAATTCACTTTCTATGACTTTTAGACCAGCTGCTATAAAATATCACATTGCACAAAAATAACTTTGCACTTCTGAGTATTTCTTGATTGGATATCAACTTATTATATAGAAGTTTTTTGTGTGATGTCATTTCCTGAATGTAATGTTACAAAAATTTCTTTTAAAGGATATCTAAAGAATCTCTTTAGGATCTCTTCTAGCTTCACCTCCATCCTCCATCCTCCATCCAGCAGTTAAAAAACCCAATTTAGATTCATTTGTGTTCTTATTGTTTAGTAAATTGAATATTGATAAAGTTGTGCATGATTATTATTGAATCTGAATCCAACCACCTGATGTCACTGATTTCATTGCCCAAAACTGAGTCATTATATAACGAAAAGCAGAAAAGCACATGTATTTATTTATTCATTTATTTATTTATTTCATTTAGAGCGGGTAAACGGCTGCAGGGGTAGATGAATGGGAGGACAGTCTCTGTGGGGGGGTGCATAAAAAGGAGTGGGACCGCTGCGACGGCCCAGAGGAGACGGTCATAAATGGAGACTGTGATGTGTAAAAAGGGCAACGCGGCAGCATTAAGGGAAGAGGAAACTGATTGGAACGCTTCCCAGAGGATCGCTCAATCGCTCCCACAGGTGAAAAGCATGATGGGAAACGATGAACTTTTCAGAACACGATGCATAAAGCAGCACCGTTTAAAAGTCATTTAGGTAGTTAGGCAAGAGGTTCATCACATTTAAAGGTCTTTGAATATTTTCTCTCGACTTCTGGTTTATGCAAAACTTGAGTCGTGCAACACGACACCATGAATCAACCCCTTTGTGTAAATAAGATAAACAAGTAGAATCAGCTGCACTTGTTTTCTAGCAGAGAAAGAATCTGTTATCTGGAATTCCTTTTTTTTAATGCATATTTTAAGGTTTCAAGTAGGTGATACACACCTGCTGCATGGAAATCACAAAGCAATGGCCCCTATACAGTGCATTCAGACAGCAAAGCGACCATTATTCTTTTTCACATATTTGGAGCTGCTATATTGAGGAGATGCAGATGTTAATGTCTTGAGAGGTGTGTGTTGAGCTGAAGACGACAATAAGAATGTTTTTTGCTCCTCATCCATCCACTCTGAGGAGGTACGTAATGGAAAAACGGCCGGGAGAAAACCAAGTGGAGTCAAGTAGAGAATGTAAAAATCACAGCATAAGGGCAAAAGGAACATTATAATAAAAATATAATGATAAAATACAACAAACTGAAACAATGCAAAAACATCAAATTGATTCTGAGCTCCTCATACTTCCCGTTATATAATGTCACATGGACCTCTTACCTACAAAGATTACTTGCCTTACATAAAATATGACATGTAGAACCATAAATAAAGCACCTTTATAAAACCTGTGTAGCATCAGCAGGATACTCCTTCATGCATGCAAACCCCATCTACCAATAAAAACACAGTCTGAGAGATAAATTCTAACCATGACTAACAATTTGTTTCTGCTCTACTGTAAATCCCAGGCTGCAGCATCTGCGCCGGCTGGTTGAGGTGTCATCAGCTCCCATCTAATCATTAATGCCTATGAGCCGCTTCTGAGCGGTTGCTGGGACACAGTTCTAAACACGACTACATACATGTGTTATCTACATGATTCGATCTACTTGCAAACTTCCTGCAGTCCTTATCTAACCCTACCGCCTATTTACAAATGATCACCACCCCCGTTTAGCAGCTCTGTAATGGAACGGATTAAACCAAAATAAGACAGTGAAAAAGTCGATTTCTCTGACTCAAACGTGACTGTTATGATTCGTATTTACTACATTATGAGATGAGAGATTGGACATTATTTAATTCCGGACTCCTTTCGCGTGGAATTGGCTGCTTGTTAGTGAATTTGTCACTAACTGTTGTTTTTCTCCTCAGAAGGAGACCATATCTAATTAAAACAATCTGCAGGTGGAATTTCAGGTAATGAGAAAAGTAATAAGTCAACTGTGAGTTCTATCAATACAGGAGGGAACATGCACCGTCATATTTCTAGGTTGGGTTTTGTCACGCAGCTTTTAAACAGGGACCATATCAGACGTCTTCTTAAAAATTGAGAAAATGCATCATTAATCATCGATAGAAGGTTACTATTACTTTGAATTTTGTATTTTTCTTTTTTTTTTCTCTTTTCCATTCTTTTTTCTTTATTTTTCTTTTCTTTTCTTTTTCTTTCCGTTTATTTATTTTTAATATGTGGGGCATTGGGGAGGGATGGGTTCCGATTTTTATATATGTATATATATATATATATATATATGCACACAATTTCATTTTGCTTGAAATCCTTTGTTGTGTGAAATTAATAAATTCTTTAATAAAAATATCTATAAAAAAGGTTACTATTTAAAACTTATATAATATGTTATTATTATAAGTTTTTTATAACTTATAATGTTGAGTTATATGTGCAGAAGTTAATAAAATCTTCTCTGCTAACAGTTGTGAACCCACATTGTTGAAGTTCACCTTTAATTTAAGGTGGAAATCTCAGAATTTAAGTAATCCTGGAAGTTCTGATCTACACTAAAAAATGTTTTGGAAGCCTAAAGCATCTAAGATGAAATCTGATTCTAAGACAAAGAACAGATTTCAATGCAACCATTACAAGGAGTCCCAGAGCAAAATGAAAAAAAAAAGTCTAAATGTTACGTCTCAATGCCTACAGTCTGCAAGTTAGGCTCACAAATTATGCATGCATGCATAATGTAAGAACATATTATTATTCATGCATGCACTTACAGGCACTACCACTGTACTGGAAGAAGTGATCTGTGCCTCCGTGCCCAGTTGCGTATTTATAAGGACATTATTTTACATGTGGGTCTTGCTAGTTTGTGCCTGTGGGTAGAAATGAATGTTGCGTTCATTCTTCCATGTTCCACCGTTGCTTGTGTGAGTTAATAATGAGCTCCACATTCAGTAACTGATTTGAAATGAGGAGTCAGAAACACAATATGAGAAATAGAAATTGCATTTGTCATTTTTTCAATGTAGCTGGCAGCAGATGGACACGTGTGGGCTGGAGAGATGACGAGATCCAGCATCACATCTTCATCAAATGCTAACTCCATAGAAGTCCCATCTGGTTTGCCCCACCAGAGGCCACAAGCTCTAACACTGTGTGATATTACACATGTAACACACGGACCAACAATGACTGCACTCACTGCTGGGGGAGAAAAACAAGCCTCGTGCAACAACTTTGGAAACATGGGCTGCGAATGGGAGCACAAGAAAACTTTTGATGAGCACATGGATAACTAAAAGATTTAATCCTACAACAAAAACAATTAAAAATCTGTCTAAACTACACACATTTTTTTCAAGATTAAATATCATTTTCTAATATAAAGATAAAATGGAGCAGTTTTTTTATTTAAAAATTCAAGTAATCCCCATGAGGGATTAATAAAGTGTGAATTATTATTATTATTATTACTATTATTAGTATACCTGGTTGTGAATCACTTAATTAAAAAAATTCTGTGTGGATCTGGATGAAGATGCTGGGAATAATTTTCATGTTCTTTAACAGCATGAAAAAAAAACTTTTTTTTGAAAGGGTGAGTTTATATCCTTCAGAAATTCAACACTGTTTTGTCTTGGAAAACTACTAATAACTAATAAACTATTAATAACTAATAATAACACAGATGTGAGTCATAATTCTAGGGGAGTTTCATGGTAGAGGAGTCAAATCATGAGGGTCTGTCGCCTCTAAATAAACTAACTCAGGTTTGTGCTCTCCATCTAGTTCCGTCTAGTTCCAGACAATAAACCAAGTTTTAATCAACACATCCCATCCCTCTATAAAAAAAAAACATTAACAAGTGCTCTGTGTCACCCATAAAACCCAAAGCAATATTTCCACCCACGTCCTTTTGTTGCTTTACAAAAGCAGAACTCATCTCATCCTGCTGTACTGTTTCCCTGCTCCTCAAACACGTTTCTAACAAAAGACAACTTTCATTATCAGACAAGCTGCTTGAAGGGCCATTTGTTTCTAAGATGTAAAAAACCACAGATCCATCACACACACACACAAACACACACCTTGCGCTCCCAGTAACAGAATAAGAACATCGATCACCCCTTGGAATCAACACTTCAGATCACTTGCATCTCGACCTTACAGAATTAATTCAGGGTAAAGTTAGTCCAAAAAAATCAATTACTTGTTGGTGATTTTTTTTTAATCATACCTTATTTTTTCCAGCATATCTTTGCTGAACCTGCTGACACGCCACCCAAAGCAATCATTTTAGTCATTTTGTGAGAGCAATGAAGACAAATCACCTCCTTGAATATTAATTTTGTCCACATAGTACTTTAGATTCTGGTGCCCTTCTTCCTTCTTCCGTGTAATGCAGCTAATGTGACCCAATCAGAAGGTCAGGATTTCTTTGCACTGATCCGACCACTTCAGAAGTCACTGAGTTCTCATTTTAAAGTTGCTAAACATTGAGGGAGTCTGAATATGATGAAGTGACTCCATTCTACTCAAAGTAATTGCCCACTGTGTCACACAGGTGGCCTCTCCATCGTACCAGCAGACCGCAATAAAATTGTCGCCGGCCGAAAATACAATCTGAAATTATAATCATTTCCTACACAAGTAGCTGATAATGTACTATTCATGCCTCGGATGTGGATCAAAAGTTTCCAATGACGAAAGCAAACCGTTTCAGGTAATGTTAGGGAAGATTTAGGATTATTTATAACTAACAGCAATAAAAACTAAAAGTTTTTATTTTTAAAGTTTTTAAAAAAAATTAAAATAAAATAAATAAATAAAATAAAAAGCTGAAGTTTTTATTTTTTTATTAAAGTTTTTATTGCCGGTCCCTGCAGGACTTGACCAGAACACTATAACTATCATTAAGAAGATAAAGAATCATCAGAATACAATGGCAGTGAAGTCAAATGCTCAGACAGACTCCACCACAGGCTGCAGAGGAGGTGGAGTCAGACTCAGCAGTCGTTGTTGCCGACATCAGTAGTTACAATAAATAGCTTCGAAAACACACTGAACCACACAATGGGCTCCAAAAAAAGGATAGACACAGTATGAGAACAGCCAAAGTGTTCCTGCTTTTCATTGTGTTGGCTGTGCTGAGAGTTTAGAGGAGTCAGACTTGGAGGTTCACACACCTGCATGTCAACACACACACACACACACACACACACACACACGAATGCAGACAGAGGTCTGAGACAAGATGCAGGTCTGGGGGGGTTAGAGGTTTGATGCCTTGTGGTTTCAAACCAACTCCTTGTGGACGGAGCTGCGGCCAGTTGTCTATATATAAATATGTATGCTGTATTTTGTCCATTTGTAAACAGTCCATTCATTAAGTTTTAACATATAATCATGAGATATTCCTGAAAATGGATTTGAGCATCACATTTCCGTATAAAAACATCCGTCTATATATTTTATTTGAGGCTCACCTGGTCTTCGAAGGACAAAGCCTGTCCAACATCCCGCGGGAACCCGTCGATGATGATCCCGTTAGCATCTGGGATCTTCATGATCTTCTGCTTGATCTCGGTTATTGTTGTCTCCTGGGGGGGGGGGGGGACAGTGAAAGTAACATGATCCATAATTATAAATTCCGGAGTTTCGTGTGCAAAACGTCAGAGAAATAAACAAGATTTCTGCTGCCTAGATAACAAACAATTACCATCCTGTCAGGGAGTTCATCGGGCTTTTTGATCGGTAGAAGTAACTCAGCAATTAGCAAGCTGCTTGAATTTCACTTCACACAAACAATGGCAGCAGATGTCTGAGTGGGCGAATAGTGGCAGAACATTCAGCTAGAAATTAAAGAGCAAAAAACTTTACAGTCGTAATTATAATTGCAATTTTGCTTTTGCAGCTCCAGCAAGAGATTAGCCTTATTAACGTTGTAGGAATCACCGGAGCGGATTCATGAAGGGTCTTGATTAGTTATAACCCTTGAAAAATAAATAATGAGCTGCTAATTAAGAGTCATAAATAAGCTGAATGGAAATCTATGACGGCACACTGGGGGAATTCCATCGAGTAATGAAGTTGTTTATCCCGTATATGTAACATATTACACAAGCGAAGTGTGTTCTGAAGCCAGAGTGTGTCTTCATATTTTAGCATCAATTATTTCCTGGAGGCTTGGAGGAGGTCAGCGTGTTCAAATGTATTTTTCTCCAAGGCAGACGGCATCATCTGAAAATGGCAGCAATATGTGAGCAACATTTCAATCTAAAAATAACACCAGTGGCTGTGCCCAACATGAAGTAACACAGACGCTGATACTCACCCACCCATAACCCGTAAAGCACCACAGATGACAATTTAAACCTTATCTTTGTGTCACCGAACTGAGTCACGCATGCAAGATGCAATTAGAGCTGCTGATCTTGAAGAGTTCTCCGGTTCCCCGTGTTTAGAGCTCCGTGCTACAGATCAGGCAGCAGAAATCAGCTCAAATCTGGATCAACTGCATTTAAATATGGTTCTCTTCCTCACTTCTCCCCATGTGTTCTCAGGAGTTCCTCCATGAGTGATTATTATTGTTATTTCATGAGAGATTATTATTTTTATTATATTATTATATTATTAATAAAGTATCTATCTATCTATCCACTGGCGGATGCAGATGACCATAAAATCAGAGTGGTCGTCCACTTATCTGCCGGTTGGGGTTCGGTCCCCCAGGTCCCAGTCCCTGCATACCAATGTGTTCCTGAGATGCTGAGCAACTGCTCTATTGGTGTGTGTGTGTGTGTGTGTGTGTGTGTGTGTGTGTGTGTGTGTGTGTGTGTGTGTGTGTGTGTGTGTGTGTGTGTGTGTGTGTGTGTGTGTGTGATGAATAATGTCAGCCGCTGCTGCACACACATACAGAACACACACTGCATTTGCAGTCGTGTGTTGCAGTGACATAACTCTTGTTTGCAACATAACTACATTTTTTTATTTTATTTTTTTTTATTTTCTAATTTTTTTAAAATTTTCTAATATTTTTGAATTTCCTTTTTTTTTTTAATTTTCTGATTTTTTTAAAATATTTTTTTACATAACTAATGGTGTATTTATTTCCAGTTTTGTGCTGTAACGCTGCTAAACAGAAGGTATGTAGCTGCTGAACGTTTCACACTCCTGGTTAATAAGTTTATGGAAAGTAATTCTGCTGCCATACCGACACACAACTGTGATAATTATGGTTTTTACGTCAAAGGCAGCTTCTCACAACGTCTGCAGATGGGTGCACTCATATGAATAAAAGCATATCTGTTCTACGAGACAGCAGACAGATGACAGCTGTCAAACAAAGTTATGTCCAGAAGTACTAAACCTTCTATTTTCTGCAAACTTTTGACATTTGTCTTCACGTTGAGTTGATAACAAAAAAGATTGAACAAAAAATGAACATTTTTGCACACAAAAAGACCCCACCTGAGACTCAACATCCTGTTAGAATTGAAAACAGTTGCAGTAAAATGTATAAAACATCCTTTTAAACTAGGAAGATGTGATTGTTAGTTTGCACGTGTTGTTACGCTGCATTTCTATTTAAAAATGATGCACTTTAGTCCAAAAGCTCCATCATCTCGTGAGGAGACCCCTGAGATTTCTAAAGGAACAGAAGTTCAGAGATACACAGAGTCACATGACCTCCACTGAGTCACATGACAAGGGGCTTGATCTGCCCATCGGCTGAGACGCAGCGAAACGAGTGTTTGCTGCATTTTCAATTATTTCTAACCGTGAAGGCTGAATTCAGTCTGATGACATTTGTCCTCCAAGATAAAATGTTCAAATAATAATCACAGAAAAATAGTTTACTGGAAAATGTGAGGTTGTAATAACCAAACTTGCTGTTTCCCGTTTGTTACTTAGCATACAGGCGTGCCTGTGGGATTAATTTTCTCATTTAACATCTTATCTAACAAGTTCTTCAAGGATTTAAAATAAGCGATAAAGCTATTTGCATCTTTAGGTACAAAAAAAAAAAAGAAAGAATAAAATCTACAAATAACCTGACGAGCAGTAAAATCATCCTCAACAGAGCTGAAAATTAAATCACAGAAATAAAACTTCAAGGCACTTCTAACTTAAATTACCTTTATTGTCACACCTTAAAAAAACAAACTCTGACATCAACCAGAGAGTAAAAACCTTCTAAAAGTTTTTTTTCATGCCAAAGCATTTACATTACAAACGTTTATTACACATTTATAACGGTGTGGGGGGGGGAGTGCCTTGAGGTTTTTTTTCCTGTGTTTTTTTATTTATGGATCACATCTGCTGGGTCCATAAATACCCATTTATGCAAGAGATCCTATTTTCCTCTCATCATTAGAGGCAGGATTATTAACATATTCTAACCTGCTTCACTAAACTCCTCCTGACTGGAAATGAAATGCCAAACAGCCATAAATCATCATATCTGGTCCGTCGGCAGCTTGGCCCGCTGCTGTTTATCTCTGTGGGTCCTGGACTGACATCTGGTGAGCAGCCAGGAGGTGGTTGGAGGGGGGGGGGTGTTACGTCAGACTGTTGTGGATGAGGGGGGGGGGGGGGTGATAACTGATGAGGTCGGCAGATATTCAAGTAAATTCATGAAGGGCACGCAAGGTAAGAGACGCGTGTCGGGCTCGGTGTAGCTGCCCCCCACCCCCCCCGCCCAATATCCCCCCACCCACTGCACAGAACACTTAATCCCAATCTGTCCCATTCAATCCAACCTTCACAGATGTTCCGATCTGTCGAGTGACTCGTATTAACTAATCTGATCCAAACCAAACCACCTAAATATGTTTGACACACACAACCATCAGCGCACAAGGGGTTAAACCTGTCTGTGTCTGTAACAGCTTGATCCTGCATGATACACACACACACACACACACACACACACACACACACACACTGTACTTATATAAAGGTTGTTGTCACTAACATTTGGAGAGATGGGAGAAAACAGGATTTATTTTTACCGTCTAAGAAGCATCACAGGAAATAGTTCATCTATTTTTACCAGGAAAATATTTAGACAACTGCCTCCAGTGGAAAAAGTATTGATCATCATCTGACAGGAGATAAAAAAGTTTTTGTTCTTCATCAAATTAAACCTGATGGACAATTTTTTATTTATTTTTTTTAGCTCAAGTAAAAAGAGATTAAGAGAGAAACGTTTGGTAAAACTTTTGCCAAAATCAAAGTTTATTCATCACATGGCCTCTCCATGGGAATATTGGTCATGTGATTAGTAGGATCTGATGAGATCAATATTTGACACGTCTTAAAAATGATGATAAAAACCTTCTTTGGTTCTTTATTTGATTATTACCTGAAAAATGAAGCTTATTGATTCATTTCACTAAATAATAACGGTGTTTAATAATGTGATTATTAGTAAATTGATAAGAAAAGCACTTTTTGGGGTGTTTATAGATTGTGTTTAGTCCACCATAAATCCTTTACATTATAATACAAGGAGTATAACCTTAATGTCACACACACACATTTACACCCCAAGTCGAATGCGAGTCCCCCCCCCCCAGACAGAATCATTATGGTAGAGATGACAGACACCAGCTCTCCCTCCAACACGCTTCTGATTGGACGCTGCTAATTATTCTCCTTTGACACTCCTGCTGTGATGAGACCTACAAGCGAATGGACACACTCTGCTCTCCCCCCTCCTGCCCCATCGCCCCCACTCCATCCTCCTCCTCCCCCCCCACGCCCCACTACCTGCGGCGCCAGCTCTCCGTTGGTGATGATTTTAGCGATCAGGCTCCACTTCCTGTTGCTGGTGGCGTTGTGGATCATCTTCTTCCTCAGCAGCTCGCCCACGGACACGTACTGGAAGCCGTAGCGCTCGGCGATCTTCAGGCACTGCGTTCCTTTGCCGCTGCCAGGGCCACCTATAAGCACAAAAGTGTAGGGTGGGGGGGGGGGAGAAGCTGTTGATGTTTTGGGAAAAAGATTCTGTCATCTTTATGAAATGTGATTGCGCGACTGTGAAGCATTATGCGTGTGGGCGTGTTAGCGTAGGCGCATGTGTGTTTTTTTGATAGAAGCCCAGACTATGTGAGACTTTCTCTGTGTGTATGTGTGTGTGTGTGTGTGTGTGTGTGTGTGTGTGTGTTTGCAAATGCTCGGGGGCGAGATGATGTGGTGCCCCATGTGGAGGAGCAGATGACAGAAACAGGTACGTGTGAACCTCCCACACATGCCTCACAAATCCGCTGCTTTTATTTCTCCGTAACACTGCAGCGTCTCACAATGACATTTATTCTGCATTAAACTCCTGTAAATATAATAAAAACCTATAAAAAGTTAATAGAATTAAATCATCATCCCTGTCTTGGTTACAATGGGTGTGGCGCAGGCGAGGTTTGGTACTTCCATCTCCAGCTCCTGCCAGCCAATCACAGCTCAAGGGATGGATTAGATGCAAAATAAATAAATAAAAGAAGGTTTGCTGAATTGCATTTTGTTTTAAATGCAGGTGATAAAATAAATGAGCTGTTGATTAAGGTGTGAATCAAACAGAACAGAAGTGAAGTGGTGTTGTGATTCTCAATGATTATTTTAGGGAAAAGTGGAAAAAATTGGCACCTAAGTGTAAAAAAAAAAAAAAAAAAATCATCACAAATCAGTTATTGTTATTATATTTTTGGCTATTTTGATTTTCAGTAACTGTAATGTGGCTCCCTGGTGTTTTATCATTGCATCCTCATCCTTTCTGTGACAGACCTTTTTTTTTACTGAATTTTGCTGCTTAATGGTTAAAGGAAATTGTGTGTGTCGTGCAAAAGGTTGGCGTGCGATAACTTTTATTTTGACAAATTAGGAAATAGATAATGTCTCAGTACTGATGATGATTCGATAAGAAGATCAAACC
This sequence comes from Antennarius striatus, assembly GCF_040054535.1. NCBI lineage: Eukaryota > Metazoa > Chordata > Actinopteri > Lophiiformes > Antennariidae > Antennarius > Antennarius striatus. The sequence goes on along the minus strand of NC_090793.1, from coordinate 19,232,911 downwards.
ACGTTGTGTTAATTATGAAGCCAGGAGATGTTCAACTCGCCTCAGGATAAAATTAGTATTATCATTCTCTATTTTCATTTAGCTCCGCTATCTGCGTCTTCTGCTTACTTTATCCTAACCACCCTGACAGATACAATCAGCTAACTCCTGGCAAGACAGTTAAAAAAAAAAAAAAAAGAAAATGTTGATTTTCAGATTCAGCATACTGGCCTTTTCGGTGTTGTAACACTTCCAATCTGAATGTCATATGGTGCTTATATGGAGGGAAATAATTGGGACATTTTTACAAATGCAGTCATTTTGACCTTTGCAAAGGTGCAGATGCATGAAATGTGTTTAAGAGAAGTCACAACCCGGAGAACTTCGAAGGTAACCCAGACATTATTCATGATATTCAAATAACTTGTTTTTCTTAGGAAATAAAAGTCATTAGATTCAACTATAATTCATGGAAAGTTACAGATTGACAGCTTTAGTGGAGAGAAAGGTCACAAAATTTACTTTATCTTCCATCTTAACACGCTTTCAAGAACATTCTGGTCGTCTTTCCAACGCCCTCCTGACCACAAGTGTCTTTGTTCGTCTGTTTCTCAGCGAGAAAAAAAAACCATTTCATTCAAACGGATGACAGTCGTTTCATTTAAAGTAGAACTCCATGTGTTCTCAAATACAACAGAGGAACCTGCTGTGGCCCCAGGAACCCCAAATTAAGTCCATGTGGTGCTCAAAATAGGCAATGAAACACGAAAAGGCATTTTTGTAAAAAAATATATATATATATATATATATATATATATATATATATATATATATATATATATAGCCAAAATAATATGCATTTTTTTTAAAATTTAATAGTTTTTTGGCAGCCTGTGGCGATAACTGAAACCTGCAGAAAACCATGCAGAAACCTCAATAAACCATTTCATGTGTTCAGAAATAGCAGCTTCTTCAGCTCTCATGGCTGTACTGAATTTATAACATTAGTATGATGTAATAATGCGTTTGACGGGTTCATGCTGGGCCCATCGTGGAAATCAGATTAGGTGAACGTGAGCGCAGAACACGGTAGTCAGTGACACGCAACGAGATTGTCCCCCGCTGATACGGATAGAAGAGGTGGGGCTTCTTCAATACACACTGTGTGTGTGTGTGTGTGTGTGTGTGTGTGTGTGTGTGTGTGTGTGTGTGTGTGTGTGTGTGTGTGTGTGTGTGTGTGTGTGTGTGTGTGTGTGTGTGTGTGTGTGTGTGTGTGTGTGTGTGTGCGTGTGCGTGTGCGTGTGCATGCACACACACTCTGACTTGTAGATCACCATTAAGGTCATTTATTTTTAGATCCAGGGTGAGAAAAAACATCAGTTATCACGTAAATGAAAGTTATCAGATTGTAAGATTATGTAGGAGTGCACGTGTTGTCATGAGTTATAATGTTTGTGTGAACTGGCCCTTTACCGATGACGAGGATGACTTTGGGTCGTGGTCTGGACGGATCGAACACCTCGTACTCCTCTATGAGCTCCGCTGTCTCCGACAGGTCCGAGTCGCTCTCGATGGAGAACTGGTTGATGGGAGGGAGGCGGTCGTACCGTCTATAGGGGAAGTTGGGACTGTCGGGCAACACTGTCACACACACACACACACACACACACACACACACACACACACACATGAACGTACAAAGAGTCAACAGTCAACGCAGGGTTATTTTTCCATTCATTAATCATCATTTAAGTATAATGATGACATTGGCTTTTATATTAGAGCTACTGATTGATTCATAAAAGTAGATGTGACATAATTTCATAAATGCCGCTAATCCTCATTTAAAAGAAAATCATAAAATCACGGCTTTTTTAATAATCACAAAGTAAATGTGAGACGATATTCAGTCTGGGGGGGAAAAAAAAAACCATGTTGATGTCTTTGATGCTCACAGCATTGAGTATAACAATTATCAATCACAGAGATCATCGCTTGTAATCCAGAAAAGCAGATTTGTTATAATTAGTCTCTATACACTGCATTTTACATCACAGCTTGAGGGTGGCGTTTATCACACGATTCACGGCGTTTCTTGTATTCGAGACGCGACAATTTACCAAAACCCACAAATTGGCATCATTATGATGAAAACAGAAAGAAAAAGACAGCAAATAGTTAATGCTGCCACATCTTACAGCCAGGGAGGTAAAAAAAAAATAGGGGTAATTTAGAGCAAACGTGACATGTTTGGGCATCGGCATCGAGCCGAGACAGAAGTCGCTGGACGTGGGAATCCATTCCCCTGAATGGAGTGGTCTCTCAAAACTCCTTGATTGGGAAGATTAGGACCAGCAGGGGTTCAGTGGGTCGGGGAACGGCTCAAGTCCCATCACAGACAAAAAAAAAAGGGGCCAGTCGACCTCTAGAGCGCTGCCAAGGTGCCCTTGAGCAAGGACCTCGACAATGGCAGCACCTACACCCTCCACATACACAGTATAGATATGAATACATGTGTTTAGACTAATGTCATTTCAGTGGATCGGTATCGGCTGTGTGAGTGTGGTCAGTGAGGTGTGGATCCAGAGAAAATCTACCAGATATAAAGGATCTTGTGGTCAAGACAGACTGAATTTGACTGGGTTGGAGGTCGACACACTAATATCTGCCATGTTATTGTTAGATCATTCGCTGCTCACCATTCCTAAAGAGGGACCTGCGTGACTGGCCACCGTTCAGAGGGGGAAGCGACTTCTTCTCCTGACCCACAAACGTGTCCCACCGGACCTTGTCCGGTCCTCCCAGCTCTCTGACTTTCTTCAAACAACCATCCAGGTAGTCGATGGGGTCGTCGGGCCGGTAGTACATCAGACCCGTCAGCAGGCTCTGGGAATAACAAAAGAGGACGTGATGCGACACGGAGGGAGGGTAAAACGAAGGAAGGGAACACAGTTCTGGAATGTCTTGATGTGTGGGTGGACAGCTTGAATTTTTAAGTCTAGATCTGGTTGTCTTGGCTCGACTCCACCATAAACTTGTTATTTCCAGGTCCATGAAAGCGGGCTCAGCTCGGCAAAGACCAAATGACTGCTGGGAAAACGACCACAGACTGTGAGGAATGTGAGAACGAACGCCGGCCAAAACACAAAGCGGGTGGTGTGTTTATGTTACATCTGTCTTCCTCAGCCAGGATGGGTTTAGAACCAATCCTGTCCTGGATCTCCATCCTTCATCTCCATCCTAACAAACCGCTCTGATGCATTTGATTCTAATGAGCAACGATTTCCATATGAGAAGCAATTAGAAGCAATAAAATGAAGCTGGATTTGATGATGATGATGAGTCTCTTCACTGCTCATTGTTATGAACAGACCATAAATAAACAGGCTATGATTGCTGGTGCTCATTTTCATTACACTCGGGAACAACTTTAATGAAGTGGACAAGTCAATATACAATCCTAAAGAGGAACCATGAATAATAATTTAAATGATTCTACGTTCTGTCTGTGTGGTTCAAGTTAGGATAGCTTCAATCTGGCCCTACTTTAAAGCAGGTTTTATGGCAGAATACATATTGTTCTGGAGACTTCATCATTAATGCAAAAGTTAATTTTGATAACAATTTGATAATAATTATTTCTGTGTCCGCCCACTACATGAAATAGAGAGAGAAAAGATCACTCTGTCCTGGCTCAGCTGCGTCATGTCAATTAAAAGCGAATTATGCAAATGAGGGGAGGACGATTTGATTCGTTTAATTACAGTTTGACTAATTATGACTTTATAGTATGGTGAAAACACAGCCGACGTCTGCAAGTGGTTGCATTTCACCCTTAATCCAATCCAGAAGTGTGCGTTCACACGGACGTGCGCGTCGTGCGTCCGGCACACAACACCGAGTTGGATCCAGAAGATCTTTGTCGTGGCTGACGGGAGATTTGCAATATATTACCTGACAGGGTGAATGTATGTGGGGGAAAAATCACAATGAAATATTCCAAACCCTGACGCGTCCGTGCGCGCACATCACGCACATCACGCACATCACGCACATCACGCACATCACGCACAGTCTCACCTCAAATAGTTGAGGTATCTCCCGCCGTGCGAGATACTCCTTCGCATCGTTGGTATTCATCTCCACTCAGGTTTTGTTCAGGAACCACAACTTGTCCGGTGCGTGTTTTCTGCTCCAGGTATCCGTGGACGACCGACAGCTGCAGACACAGCTGACCGTCAGCGCATCGCTGCCTCCCGGGGAGGACTTCACCGCTTCACCGCTGGATTCCCTGAAGGCGCCGCCGCCTCACCGCCGCGATCGGTCGGTCGGTCGTGATGCGAGAGCGCGTCTGTCTTTCTTCCTGTACAGCAATCCACTCCCACGGCAGCTCTCACCAAGTGTGTGTGTGTGTGTGTGTGTGTGTGTGTGTGTGTGTGTGTGTGTGTGTGTGTGTGTGTGTGTGTGTGTGTGTGTGTGTGTGTATCTGTGTGTCTATGTGTGCGCCCCTGACGTTGGCAGTGAGGTTGCGCGATGTACCCCCCCCCGCCCCCGAAACACACACACACACACACACACACACACACACACACACACACACACACACACACACACACACACACACACACACACACACACACACACACACACACCGCAAAAACAAAACAAAACAACATGAGCCGCTTAATGGTGATATTTACGCATACCTGATTGGAAATGGAATGATAATTAAATTAAGAATATGATTGTCGTGATGAATGAAACTGTAGGATTCCTTTGTAGAAATAATCCTACAACTCCCTTTGATTTTTTTTTTTTTTGTAAACGCGTCACTCTGGTGATATAAGTTTCTATATTTTTCCGTAAATGTTCCATTTTCAAAATTTACAGTGGATTTTTGACGCTCAACTTTTAATATCACGTCAGGAACTTTAGCTAAATAACGGTAATAAGAGTTGCATGATTTAAACATTACGTTTCTGATCGGTAATAACAGAATAACGTGGTGCTTAATAGAATGGAGCGCATGTTCTTGACTATAGGTCACCACATATCCTTCATTGCAATGCATCTCATGAGATTATAATAGATTATATTATCTACTGGATACATGATCAATACTGTTTTAGGATAGACTGGCGCAATGATCCCTGGTTTAATCCCATTAAATGTGATCCTGTTCGTCCTCTTGAAACTCAATCACACATTAGATCAGTTCAGTTTCATTAACATTCTGACAATCAAACAGCCTCAGATCCATGCCAATCCAAGAATTAGTGGATAGCTTTATGCAGTTCAAAAGTGGACATTATATCCTCACTGTATTAATTTTCCATTGTGTTTAAAGGAAGGCGTTACAGTGGTGAAGTCTATGAGGTCAGGGTGTAAAGGTGTTATGTCAGTCAGTTCACACAGGTGTGTCACAGACCTCTTAACTGAACTCTAATCAATGCATTAAATACAATGACTTGTAGAATTATTTAAATATTCATTTTAATGCACCACTTATCAGTTTTCAGCATATTTGACACAAAGTCTCGCCGTCAAATATGTTTATAAATTACAGTTATGACTAACAATTAGATTCCTACAATTACTAATGACAAACCTTTGAAGGACAATTAGCCAGTTATATTCTTAACAGTATATCTGTATTACACTCGACTACTATGTATTAATTCATCATCAGTCAGTCAATCAATCAAACAACTCTTATTAGTAGAGCGCTTAATCACATCAAAAGACATTTCAAGTGCTTTTACAGACAGTCATGCATAAATCCAACCATCCAACCATCCATCCATCCATCCACCCCTCTTATCTGCTTCTTCCACTTTTGTGGGTCACAGAGTTTGCTGAACCCTATCCCAGCTAACTTACTGGCCAGAGGCCAGGGACGCTCTGGATGTGGCTAATTATTGTAATTATAATAATTTGATATTTTACAAACAATTCAATTACAGTTAAACTAAAGTGAGAAGTGAGCATGCACGTTAAAATTCTTTAAAAATAAAAAAATATATATTCATTTACTTCTATTCACTGGGTTGTGTCAGTGTTCAGAATTACTAAATAATAGATGACAACTTTTTTTCAGTTGTCACTATGAACTATAATCATATTACTTATGAAAACTGGGTCGACACTTTTATGTCTCAAACGCCTTTAAAACTGTAATTCATTCGTTCTCATCGGTTAAAGACTGTTTGTACCTTGACCTGCCTTCTCCACACAATAAATAAATAAATAAATAAATAAATAAATAAATAAATAAATAAATAAATAAATAAATAAATTTAAAAATAAAATAAAATCTGCCTTCTCCACACCGGCGCTTTTATTTTGAAGTGTCTCTCACCGGAAGCGCTAGGTGGGCGGAGCTACACTTCCTACTTCCTTGTTATGAGTAGCTAAGCATCAGCAACGATGAAATTCCTTACTTTATTGAATTTATTTTCCACATATTTACTAGCGGACAGCATTAACATCCAGGTGAATGCATGTTTTTATTTGCTAACAGGCTTGAACAATGATTTTATATCAAACTGTCTTTTATTTTGATTGAAATGTCGTGTTTTTCGTTAGCTTGCTGTCATTGTAGCTGTTTTCTAAATCAGACTGACTCACAAAACACAAACAAACAAACACAAGAAACTTAAATGTTTTATTTTAATCCCACTTTTTTTCTCAGAATACCGCAGGGCAGTTCTTTAGCAGTGGTCACACCAACAACTGGGCTGTTCTGGTCAGTATTCATTGATACTTCTGTTCAAAGGCCTGGTACCTAATAAATGTCAACATAAATGAATGAATGAATGAATGAATGAATACTTAAATAATCCCAAAGGTAAATTATTCAATCCCATATTGGATTTACAGGTATGTACATCCAGGTTCTGGTTCAACTACCGTCATGTGGCCAACACTCTGTCCGTGTATAGGAGTGTTAAGAGGCTGGGGATTCCCGACAGGTAACAATTTGTCCCACAGGTGTCATATTAATTGTTCCCTCATTAGATATTCAGTCTTGATATTGATGTTAACAAGAATTTTTAAGTCTAAATACATGTATTGTGAAGGTTTATTTCTTAGATAATGCACAAAATTGCATAAAATGTGTTCTTAGTTTTAATTTATTAACTGTGTATTATTTATGTATAGAGTGTGTGAACACGTTTGCACCATCCTAGAGGTGAAGAACTGCTGCATTTAAAGACCCATTATATCAAATTAAGAAATATTTTATAAAGCTTCTATTCTATAAAGCAAGTTTAATTTCAGAGGGTTTTGGTAATTATATTTTTTTGGTAATTTTATTTTTATACAATGTGAGAAGATTATCCTTCAAAATGTGAAGTTATTGTTTCTGGCCTCATTAATTGGTGACTGTAACTCGGATGGGTTTTTATTATAGCGTTTGCAGATCAATGGCTGGCGCCTTGACATTGTAAATTTGTCTTAAGCATGACACCGAACCCGTAGCTTTCCTCTCTTGTGTGTGTGCTGAAAACAAAAGTGTGAGTTTATTTGTACAAAATTCTGCATATGATGTAACTTCTCCTCCTCATGATATTAAACAACCTAACATGACACTAAATGTGTTTGATCACCTGAATGGAAATGACATTTGTCTTCTTTTTTTTTTAGCATGTTTTTTTTTTTTAAAGGAATCACTCTTGAGTGACTCTGGATTGTTTTCATTTTCCAGCCACATTGTTCTCATGTTGGCTGATGACATGGCGTGTAACCATAGAAATCCCAAACCTGCCACCGTGTTCAGTCACAAGAACATGGAGCTGAACGTGTACGGTGACGATGTGGAGGTGGACTACAGAGGTTATGAGGTCAGTGCAAGTAGCAACAAGCACGTTGAAAGACATTTTTGTTTTTGTACTTGTACCTCTATTTGTTTAAACTGTGTAAATATCTGTATTACATTACAGTAAATTGGTGTTTCAGCATCTAATTTATATATTTAAATTACTTGAACCAAGTGATCACTCCTCAAAATTTATTTATGGATAAAAAATATTCTGTATATAATAAATGTGTGTATGCATGTACTCATTTAATGCAAATGAAATGTATAAGTAATGAATTCTTTTGATCTGTAGTTTGTGCACATACTGCTACCTGCACTACGTTGGTGAATGTCTGATGTTTGTGTTGATCTATCTCTATATTGCAAAAACTGGAGAACCCTGAAACAATAGAAAAACCCTTATAGACAAATATTATACTGGTGCAGTGCGGAACTAAAGGCAAACACGGATAACGCTGACTCGTGTTTGCTCAGTCTGTTGTACAGGAAATGACTTTGACCAAGTGTGTTGTTTTGTCACACTTTATCAAAGTGTGTTTTTGATTATTTACCTACTTTATCCTGGTTTTTGTAAAAACATATTACCACTGCACTGCGATCCTGTTTTCTGCTGAACAATAATTATGTACAAGTCAATTAGTGTGAAGAGAAGAAAAAACAAAATGGAATGGGTAATTATACAGTATTTCACTGTGAAGTAATTAACGGATGTTTCATTCTGCTATCGTTTCCTGGCCTCAACGATTTAGGTCATGAAATGTTTTGATTGGTGAAAATATGTGTTTGTTTTGAAACTCTCAATCTTTCAACATTTTGATTCAGCCCATTTCTATTTGCGTTAAATGATCGTTTTCTGTACCCAGTGGGGAACAGGAATAACAAGCAAAACACTAAATGACTAAGAATTAAAATGTTCTCACATGATAATGATAGTAATGGTTGTGATTGTCTTTCTTGGGGGAGCCCCTACTGCCTCTGATTTCTCCCCTCATTCATTTAAAGGAGTTCCACACTGGACTTTTTGACAGTTATCATAGTTCTGCTGTCTAATTTGTGTTTGTAGTGCATTCTACTTTGAATTTCCTGTACCTTCCAGTGCTAGTACTGCATTACTATCATAACTGGTAAAATTAAGGGAAAAAGGTTTACTCCTCTTTTTGAATATTTGTTCCCATCCTTACGATCCTGATTGTGTTTCAGGTGACGGTGGAGAATTTCCTGCGTGTTTTGACTGGAAGGCTGCCGCTCCGCACGCCGCGCTCAAAACGCCTTCTGTCTGACGACCGCAGCAACATCCTCATTTATCTGACAGGTAGTTATGGGACAAACCTAACCTTCAAAACTCCACTTTACTCCACAGTGTCTGCACAACTGAGTTGGATGAAGAACTCAGGCTGATGTTCCCCCATTACTTTGAGTCCATGAATACCACAAGATTATTGCAGAGCTCCCAGAGGCGGTTAATTAACCAAATGCCAAATCCTCCTGATGATTCCTGTCTTGTCTGCAATTAATTTTGTTACGAGAAGCCTCAACTGGAGTCACTTAAACGTTGTGAGAAATTGAACCTCTATTCTTGTTCGCTTAAGTTGACATTTCAATTAAAGTTGATAAACTTCAATGATGATATCAGCAGCATTTCAGATTAGGTGTCCCATTACTTCTGTCTAACATTTCAGGAAAGGCTGCATAGTTTTTGTTTTTTTTATTAAGGGGGAAGAAGTTAGCTGATGTGGCATGAAGATGATGATCTGTAAGCTTGCAGTTCTCTGTGAGAATTAGAAAGAAAATGATACCACAACGAATATCAAATAATAATATTTTTATAGAACACTTTTTAAGAAAATGCAACACAAAGTGCTTCACAAACTTAAAAACATGAATGTTAATACCCTCAACAGTGACCTTTATGTACCACATGTGTTTAATAAGTGGTTTTTAATTTTGTTACCCCAAAAAGACAATAATTTAATAACAATAATCCCTCCACACCGGTGCATAGTGTGCCTTTTTATGTTAATTTCTCATCTTGTCCTTTTCCATTCCATATCATGGCTTTGCATTATGAATTGCAGTTGAGTGAATAATTGATGGTTTGTGCTTTTTTTAACAGGCCACGGTGGGAACGGCTTCCTGAAGTTCCAGGACTCAGAGGAAATTAGTAATGTGGAGCTGGCCGACGCGTTTGAGCAAATGTGGCAGAAAAGAAGGTGAACAGACGCGGCTTAAATTTAAGATGCAAAAGCATCTGTTCAAGTAGTTTCCTTACTGCAGGGTTATTTATTTGTGCATTTATATCAAATCCAAGTACAGATAAAAGACGACTTTTATATAAACATATAAAGCAATGTGTCCAAAATGGAATCGGTAGAAGTAAGAAATGTATTATTCCCTACCACTTTTTCCAATTCCTGTTTACAGCTATGATTGAATGCATAGTTCTGCCACATTTATTTCCAGTCCAGGTTTGTCACCTATTTCTACATCCTGTGGCTGTTTTCTATGTAGATCTTCAGTGGTTACAACATCAGTTTTAGATTGGATGTAACATTTATAGCTACAACAACAGATAAATTACTTATATGAGTTGAACTCACACAAGAAGAGTAGATATTTAGGATTTTCCTGTTTTTCCAGGTGCAAAACTGTTTAATTTGTTAACTGTGAGGTACTAACCTCTCAGTTATATGTGAGAAAGTAACGGATGCCCTGCATTATGTTTGTGTCCAGGTACAATGAGCTGCTCTTCATCATTGACACGTGCCAGGGGGCGTCCATGTATGAGAGGTTCTACTCCCCAAACATCATGGCTTTGGCCAGCAGTCAGATTGGAGAGGACTCCTTGTCTGTGAGTTCAATGCGCTAGTAGGAAATAAATGAAAACCAATCATACCAACCAGGTTTTTCTTTACTTCAGCATCATTAGTGGTGAACATTTATAATTTCTTCATGTTTAAAATGCATCATATAATCATTAAAAGTGTACACCTTACATTATATCTGTTAATCAGTGTTAGACTTCATCATGTGTTGAATTTTACCTCATTGTTTGCTTGTCCACAAACTCTTGAATACAGTACTTAGATTTTTATTCATCCAGGTCCTAAGAATAGACTCAAACCAAAACTAAAAACGCCATCAATCACCGGTGCTGAATTGCTCCCAGACAAAATTTGTCTTCCATCTCTTCGTCCCGTCTAGCACCAGCCAGATTTGGCCATTGGAGTCCATTTGATGGATCGTTACACATTCTACCTGCTTGAGTTCCTGGAGGACATCCATCCTGCAAGCAAAAGCAACATGAACGACCTGGTGAGGATAAATGTGCTTTTGTTAAATGTCGTTTTACTTTTTATGTCAGAGTGTGAGATTATTATCGAGTTGATAACCTTTATTTTCATGAGTGGGTGCTTTTTGTCTTTCTTAATATTCATCATTTTGTTCCTTAAATAAATAAATAAAAACATGTAAAATGCTAATTTACATGTCTTACATACTGGGGGGGATACATAATACACAATAGATCTAAAGTAAAGGACCGCAAATCGGAATCAAAGCCACAATAGCTGTGTGAGAACTGAAGCGTCCATACGCGGGGGTCATTTAAACCACTGCACCACTGTTGCCCCCTGTGTTGCTGTCATTTATGACATTTTTAAACGTCCAATGTTTTAGGGTTTTTTTTTTTTTTTTCAAAAACATTAGATGTTTTTGAAGGAAATCCTGAAACCTGAACCAGGATTCAGGATTTTTAAATCCTGAATCCTGTATTTTTAAATCCAGGATTTTTAAATCCAGGATTTAAAAATCCTGGTTCAGAATTTTTAAATCCATCATATCATAGATAATCTTTGGTGACACCTACTGCTCAGTTTGTGTCCACCAGAAACATCTTTATGAATGTGGTTCCTGCATTAACAGAAACTATATCAGGACGTGTTATTACTGGATAGGGGCGTATCAGCAAACCATTTCATGTGAACCTGTGACTCATCATGCCCGTCCCTGGTGTCCAGATGAAAGCAGCAAACAGCCCTGAGGGCTGGAAGCAGGATGTCTGATGTCTGTTAAGGTTGCTGGATTCTGACACCTGATGCTGGCTGTGCAGCACGAAGCATCTCAGCATCTCAGCACCAACTTCCTTTTTTATGTTTCACACTTCTACAAAGATCACCCTCAGGATCAGTCCTCCTCTCCACCACTGTTCTAGTTTGTTGTATAAAGTTTCTAACCAGATGAAAGTCACACAGAGGTCACATGACTTGAAGCAGAATAACTGATTGTTAAGATTTCTCTCCTTTGACACCCGATGGAAGCGATGGTGAGCCTCGGCTCCTCAAGGCCGTGGATCAGTCTCAGCAGCAGCTCGCTTAGGAAGCTCCTCTCCATGTAATCCTCCTCAAATACATCAAATCCTTTCTTCGACACTCAGACAATCAATGAACTGTAATTTAAGTTTATTGTTCGTCTAATTTTCCAGTTTCAAGAAGTAATCTTTGTTCTCGTAGATGTCGGGATCAATAATATGGATTTCTTAATCAAACTTGTCAGGTTTACCCTTTTTTAAATCCAGTCTGCAGTTTTGATGTCTCTCCCCCTCGACTAAATCCTCCTCAGCCACTTTTTTGTATTTTTTCCCGGTCCTTTTTGTGTGATAGAGATAACGCTCACCTCCTCTTAATAATTTTAGCTTTCCTTTCAAACGAAAAGCCCAGTCAGACATTACACTGATGAATTACACCCCTAAGAGGATTAACCCACCAGTGGTAACACACCAGTCACCCAAAGATTTGTAATCTACTGCAACATGCACAAGTGTCAGGCTCCGTGTCTCTAATCCTTCCCACACACTCTCACCTTTTTTAAAAAAATTAAACAAAGAAGTAGCCATGTTTGATGCTGCTGTTAGGAGATAGAAACTCTTCAGCTCTGAGTATTTAATAAATTCCTTGTTGCCGTTGCCTGCATCATATACTTTTAAGGTAAAACACAACAGCATGAATACGTATTTATAGTATATGTATGTTTTTCTGATGAAACAATAGAATATTTGGAGGAGGACTTCCTGTTGACATTTTGTCTGCTTCCTCCAGTTCAAAGTGTGCCCCAAGAGTCAGTGTGTGTCCACTCCTGGCCACCGTACCGACCTTTTCCTGAGGGACCCGCGCAGCGTCCTCATCACAGATTTCTTCGGGAGCGTCCGCAAAGTGGAGATCACCATGGAAACCATCAACCTGACCATCCCCATCCAACAGGTGGAGCAGAGGTAAGTTGAATGTGTTTGTTTTTGACTTTCTTTAAGTGGCCCTAGCAGTATGGATCTAAATGAAGGCCGGATCAGTGTCACTGTGTTGTGCAGTGTATTTGATCATGATGTGGATGTTTTTGTTTTTCTGTACCAGAAACCCCTTTGTGTCATTACAGTTTACTTTAGATCCTCTTAGAGCATTAGGAGACTTTTTTTATGATAGTATTTTATGCACATTTTTTCCCCTTTAGTTGATATTTGAATTGATAACAGATGTGTGACAGGAAATAGAGAGGGCCAAGGGTCGACAAGTCTGAATCCAACACACAGTCACCATGTGGGGACCAAAGGTTTTGGGATCTGATCCTTATGTAGGTGGAACACAGAAACCTACCGACTGTTTCTGCTTCTAGTGAATCGCTGGATGGACTTTAATGTTATTTTTCAGGTTCTGGCTTTCTCAGTCTGTAAACGACAATCTGATCACAACAGAAGGACTGTAACATACTAAGGGACTCATGCTTTATTAAAAACAGGCTGGTCTTGGAGAAGACAAAAATAAATAACAAAAAAAAATGATTAGTTTAACTGAATAATAATAGTTTAACTGAACTCTCACTAAAGTTACTTTAAACCTTCAAATATATTTAAATACTTCTCCCTAAATATTTGACTCCTCTTTTTCAATATATAATATTTGCGTATGATATTGTAAATCCAGGAGGGATTATGCGTTTCACATGATATCTTTATATACTGTAAGCATCGTCACAATAAAAATCAGAACAATTTTATGTCCACAGAGTCTTTGTCAAGTTGGATTCGGGAATACCTGGACATAAAAACATTAATTGAGGTCTGTTTTTTTTTTTTTGTAAACTGAGCTGCTGCAGGCCGAATTCATTTAATATCGTTTCCACCTCGCTCGACTTCAATTCCAATCTAGAATCCTTTGCATTAGTGATATTGATTCCTCCTAATGATGTGTTGAGCTTCTGCGGGGACATCACACACTGGATGTTGTTCTGGCTGTAAATTGAGATCCGAGGAGTGATTGTGAGGCTGCCTAATAACACGCCGGCTGGAGGTAATAATATTACTCATGTAGATAATATTTCCTGCTGTTTATAATCAGAGTCAGAACTAAACGCTCCCTTTCTCTGTAAACGAACGATTATAAGCAGACGTTTGATTCGTTGGCCTCGGGTTATACTTCATTTACTCTTCATGTGAGTCATTGACTCCACATGATAAAATAATGGCTGTAGTGATGAAACGTGTTTGCAAAGATGACTCGATTTCTTGCATCTGATTGGTGGAGGAGTAGGAACCACCTTTATGGAGATGACTTTACGAGTGGATCGCTTCCTTCACGCCTCTCAAACCATCTGTGCAGCTGCTTTTTGTGAATTCTACACGAACACACTGATCCCAGCTGTTAGTATTTCATCACATGCTGTGATGAACATATTTGGCCACTAGATGGCTGTAGAGAACTTTACAGCTGCATCTGTGTGTGTGGCAGTTAATGGTTTATTTATTTTTTTTAGCCAGTTCCTACATACAATAATCAGAAATCTCATGAAACTTGTAGCTATAGCAGAAAAAAAAATTCAACATTCCTTCATATATTGATTCAGAAACGTGGCAAAGTAATAAATGGCTGTACTCTAGAAACAGATGTGATGGAAATTAAACCTTTATTCATAATTACACTCCCTACTCCCATTAATTTCATTAAGATGGGGTGTAATTGGACCACTGGCAAGTTTTATAAAGATTGTAATTCGCTGCTAATTAGTAATCAGACACAATTGCCGCTGGTTTTAGTTTTTGGACTCAGACTACTTAGTCATTTCACACGACTTCCCAGATTACTTTATTATTGATTAGGACCGACCGATTAGGTTTTGCTGATCCGAATGCGACGCAGAAAACGCACCGGCGTCATCGAGCTGCTGCCTTAAATCAATCTTAGAGAGAAGATGTTTTATCTGTGCTTCTGATGCAATAATAGAGCAATCCCCTGATTCATTTTAATGTTTAATGGAGTTTACCCATGCTGCAACACCCGGGGAACATCTTTCTGTCTTTCTTTCTTTCTTTCTTTCTTTCTTTCTTTCTTTCTTTCTTTCTTTCTTTTAAGAGTAACAGAAAATAAAATTGCAAAGTTCAAAGATATTAGGGGAGGCAAACGATGCCTTCTGTCATTTTGTATTTCACATTAGAGCGTGCTGTTATCATTAAATTGCTGGATCAGATTAACATTTCATGAAGATGTTGGTAATAAAATATTTGCTTTTTGCCTTCCACGGTGTTCCAGACGCTGGTAAGAGGAGAGAGGCTGTGTGATGCGGAAGGAAACTCTGACTTTCACGCTGCCTAACGTGTGATATCATGTTGTTATGTGTTGTAAGAGGAGCATCTGACCTGGTGTTTTCAGGATGGGGGTGTTGCCAGTCTCAAACATGTGCCGTGAGCTGCATATAACAGTTAATCTCTATCAGATAAGCCTTGACAGTCACCTAAAATTAATTTAAAATAGCACATTTTATGTCCCTCCAGGGTTAAGTTGACTCAGGTTAGCATCCTTAATGTCACTCGTAAGGAAACTCAGTCTGCACTCTGATGAAATTCAGTGACATAAAATCTAATTTGATGTGCATGAATGCAGAAAGTGTCTCTATGGACAAAAACACATCAACTGCTTATGAACCTCAGCCTCTATAAGATGTATAAGCAGACAACAGGTTATTTTAGCTTCAACAGCACAACACCAGGTTGACTTTAACCGTCACTCTATATATAAATAATGTGGATGTATTGACACAGTCCATCTTCTTCTCGCTTTATTTCAACATCCCTTTTTCTCTGCATCAGGTTTGTGTTAATATTGTTTGTCTATTCTTTTTTTATACCTTTGTTGCTCTTTTTTAACCCGTCTGCAGTTTGCTGCTATTTCTGTTGGTGTTTCTTTGCTGATTCCCCAGATTTCCTCTTGGATTATTCATGTATCTATCCATCTATCTTTCTGTCTGTCCGTCCATCCATCCATAAACAAAGCCATTAGCTCATGACATTCTGCAAGCTCTGAATAATAAAAAGAAAAGAAATGTGTAATTCCGGTTGAATCCAAAAGTAGAAATATCTGCCAGCCAGATAAAGATATTTTCTTCACTGGAACCAGCACAATTTAAAAAAAAAAAACTACAAAAATGAATAAAAGGTTTTTGTAGTTAGCGTTAATTACGGGTAAGGATAACAAATGTGTCAGAAATATAGACAGTAGACGGTCCTGCGATCAATGAGCACTTTGGTTTATTTTTTAGCTTTTAACAGGAGTAATAAAAAGCCTAGATGTTTTTTTATGGGCACCAAGGCAGAGAAAAACCCTCAACATTTTGGATTTGATCGAAGTAAACCTGGATAGTTAGATAATTAGATAGTTACACACATATACGGTATGTATACACACGTATACATGTATATGTATACACACCCACATGAGATAGTAAGTTGAGTCTCTGTGTTTTATCCTTTTGGTTCATTGATTGTTCAAAAGCAATTTGAATTTGTCACCTCAGGCACTAATTATAATTGTAATTTTTCTATTTGTTCTTTACTGCAATCAGTTCATTTACAGATTATTTTTTTCTAATTATAAGCAAGTAATGAAGTTGATTTAGTCGTAGTCTTGGTTACAATAATCATCTGGCTATCTTTAAACAAATAAATGAAGCATTACTAACTTGAAATATATTTTTCTCCGATAAAACCAGTGCTGATTGGTCGAATCTCCACCTACACGTTCCCAACGTGACCTGTAGGTGATGGCAGACACAGGAAGTTAATGACCCCCTAGTGTATCAGTGCCTTTATTCAGTGTAATAATAGTGTTTGAAGCGTCGTGAGAGTGATTTATAGTGAACTCCTGGCGTTCCCACACATCACTGATGTCCTCTGAAACAAGCTGTTATTAAACGCAGCGTTACTTTAATCCACTTCTGACAGCTGGGTCGAGCAGAGAAGGATATTTAGAAAGAACGTCTGCACGTGTTCCAGAGATGTGTGTTCACCTCTGACCTTTCACGCCTCACTTGATCTCTTTTCACACATTTCCAAATGCTTTCTTCCATTAAGCGAATTGCGCTTGATGAAGAGGGTGTTGTAATCAATCCTCTTCATTATTCATCGGCGGAACAACGTAATGATGTCTGGTTATTCACTAAAGCCACAGGTACTTGTTTTTGCTGCTCACAAGTTGTAGTTAAATTTATTTTAATTCTGAATCACAATGCAAGTGATTTCATTACCTAACTTAAAAATTCTGAGGGTAATTTAAGATACTTTTCAGAGCGACTCAAGAATGAGGAAGGGACAAAACTCTTCTGGCAAATTCTGTTCCAAGCTTTAAATAATGTTATTACTCAAAAAAAAGAGAAAAAAAAGAAGTAAAAATGCGATAATGGACAGTTTGTGAATCGATCGATCGTAGCTGTTAGATCAATAGATCATAAATGTAGTCTCATCTAGTGACTCATCTAGTGTAGTCTTCATCTAGTGACTCCCTGGTGAATTAAGTAAATTCTGTAACAGATTCTGAAGTTCCCCCATGAACGAACTCACTGGCAGGTAAAAAATAAAGTCTGAGCCGACTCCGTCTCCAGAAGCAGGAGGGTACCTTGACCAGACCATAAACCTCTTTTTAAATTAAAACTGAATTCATGCCTAATTGAGTTATCGAGAAACTAAAATCTCATTCTGAGCTGGAGCTCAATAGACTCTCAAAAGAATACGTGGCTCGTTTGTAGAGCAGATGTTATGAGGATTTTTGTTTGACCTGACGACCATATCATCAGAGTTGCAGAGGCGCGGTCACCTCCATTACAATCAGAAACCTCTAAAAGTCTCTTTATGGAAACTAAAGTAGAAGGTGGTTTGAAATAAATCGGAGCAGATTTTTTTTTTGGTGCTAAACGAAATGAGGAGAAATGGGTGGTGAGATGTCAGCCATCCCCGCCGTTCTGACACATTGAAGGTTCAGCAGGAGATTGTCCTCCTGGTCTGTTTCTGTCAGAGCAGCTCAGAAAGAAGAAACAGACAAAAGCAGAACAGGTTGGAGACGTGCCACGCCGATTCAACGGAGGATCTGACTCACATCATCAGCATCTGTCTGACCGGAAGCTTCCTTTGATGAGACAGCCACTCCGTCAGAGCTCCTCTCAGCTCTGACCTTCAGCTAACACGTCTGACGCTCTGTTGATGGAGGTAACATAGTCGAGAGTGCAGGAGATGAAAGATAAAAAACATCAACACGTGTAGGAACAACTTACGTTTGACAAGACAACAGTTGTCAGAAGCTTAAGATGTTTTTATTCATTCTCAGGACCTGGATCTGCAGAATAAAAACTGGATAATACAGTATTACACACGATTTACAGTAAAGTTATTGTTTCATCCAAACAATAATGATAAAAAGGAATGGATCAAAGATGTAACAGCTAATCGATTGTCTTAGATGTGGGTTAAGGGCTGAAAGTTGACCACTGGTGTGTAATATTTGTCTCAACAGAACTGATTAACTGTCCTGCGTCTACATTACATAATGTGGACATTTATGTTTTGGACGTGGAGCAGTGCATTCATTAGACTAGCAATAGTTCATTGTCAATAGTTCATCAATCAAAACCATTAATAATCTCGTGTGCTCCTGAATATGTTCTGATTTTCTGGTGACTTTGCGTCCTGCTCCTCTCATCTCTGCTGTATTTTAGCACCGTGCGTTAGCATGAGCTGCACGTAGCGTAATGCACCAGAATACCCATCTGAATTATTTTGGTCACATTGCTTCATGGGAGAAGCAGGATTAAGGTTACGACGATGAAAACAAATATCTGGACGTTTGAAAATGTGGCCCCTCGAATCAAGAGTTTTACATTTTAAGGTTTTTATGGCTGATGGTGTTGTTGTCCGTGAAAATACTACTTTAAGTTTGAATTCTCTCAATTTTCTGCTTTCTCTGTGAGTCATATAATTTAGATTTTTTATTTTTTTTTGTGGATTTGGGTAATTCAATAATTTACTACTTCTCCCACATTAAAAGCTGAACTCCCATTTATGTCTCTAAGCTGGTTAAAGGCTGTCAGAGAAAGACAAAGGGGAGTGAAACACTGTTGAAAGCCTGTTCTTTGTCGCTTCTGTGCAACATGAACGGCAAACAAACAGCCGTGTTTGGTTGTTTACCTGATCAAACAACAATCCTCTGAGTATTTTGGGTTTTTTCTTTCTGTAGCTGTCATTTGTGGCACCAGATAGAAGAGGACGTATCCGCTCAGCCTGGTCGGTCTCTCTGCAGACATGTGTTCGTCAACATCTAAAACAGAATTCAATTCATTTTCTTCATAAAGACGCCCTAAATGTGTCAAAATTAGTTTCCTTTCAACAATTTGCTTTCTTTTCTTTTTTAAAAAAATATTTAAGAATATATGAATTTGTTTATAAATCATAAAGTGATTTTTTGTTGTTGTTGTTGTTGTCCGTATTCCCCATTTTCATCACCGATGGATTGATCGTATGTTCCGACCGCATCATCAGAGCTGGACTTCTTTTCCGGTGGCGGCGACAGCTTTGTCCTTGGACACACATTTTGTAGTTTTAATTTGTCTCGTCCTTTCCTTTCCGGGTTTATAGTGTTCTGAACAAGATCCATTCGCAGCCATTATTGTCAAGATGATTAAGACTCTTATGGCTCCACTCATCATCGGGGTGGTGGGGGTGGGGGGTGGGGGGTGGGGGTGTAGTTAGCACGAGTTCGAAGAAGAAGAATTGAACTTTATTGATCCTCTGTAGGGGAAATTATTTTTCCACTCTACTTATACTTGTTCTTGTTATTATTTGTCACACGTGTGTGTGTGTGTGTGTGTGTGTGTGTGTGTGTGTGTGTGTGTGTGTGTGTGTGTGTGTGTGTGTGTGTGTGTGTGTGTGTGTGTGTGTGTGTGTGTGTGTATACATATATATATATTCCTTAAATGTATTGATTGACGTTTGGTGTGTGTTTTGTGTTTCAGCCCTCTGAATGAACCACAGAAGTATTCCTATGTGGACCAGCTGCCAGTGTCTGAGATCATCCATCAGGTAGGAGACCTGTATGTATGTATGTGTGTGTGTGTGGGGGGGGGTCTACACCCGAACACGGGGTTTTGATATTAGTCGTCTTTCGTGCCTTTTGTGCATTCAGACTCCAGGTTGTTTTGTTATTGGGAGTGTGTCCACACTTGCCCTATGGACATGGAGCAAAAGTTATGTGCATCATTCACCAACTGATTCTTTGTGTCGTTTCCATGGCGACAGCTCTGTGTGTGTGTGTGTGTGTGTGTGTGTGTGTGTGTGTGTGTCCTGGTCTCAGATTGGAGGTGCCTGCTATGAAACCCACAGAATGGTAGAAAAGGCAGGATTGTGGTGAGGAATTGTGCATTCATCTCATTCCCAAAAGGAATGGTGGCTTTCAGCGGAGCCGACCTTCACAAATGAACACCTATTCCTTCTCATTGCCCCGTCAGAACGTGATCTACATTCACAATAGAACGGGCTCGGGTCCTGTTTTACCTCTTGTGCGATTTTCCATTATGAGCTTATTAAAAATATGATTTCCTATACTTCTCATTCAACCGGTGTCTCAGAAAAGTAAAGAAGTCAAATTAATCTTTGCCGTGGGCCAGCAGAGACATTAATGTTGCTTGCATTTGGGATTCAGCTGTCTCTGAGAAATATACTGAAAAAAATGGCTAATGTAATATTAACACCTACAGAGTGTTATACAATGTAGTATCTATGCCATTAGTGCTATGGTAGTGAAGTTTATGGTAGTCTGTCTTAAATATGACTGACACATTGAAAGGTTACTGCGTCCCCTCCCTGCTTATGTATACAGGCTACATGTTATGAATAATGTATTATTATAGGAATGCTGGTACATAAGATATAGTCACACATCTGATCAGTCCACAGCAAGTTATCTCCTTTATCTACAGTTCCGTGGATCTACCTGTGGCTTTTTTTTTTTCTGTAAAGTTTTATTCTCTTTCAATGCTTTTCAATTGAGAATTTCTATTATAGATACTTTATTTTTCAGGTTTTTTTTCAAGCTGATAAAAAAGGTTAGACGACAGAACTTATTCCTTCACAACGTTAGACCAGCTGTTGTTAAAATATTAGACATTTCAAAACTACATCCTGCTGGTACAATTTGAGCATTTTGACATTTTCACCAACATTATAAAAACTGCTGTTTTCAAAACTTTCATGTAAGAATCAGACACAGCAAATCTCAGCTGTCTAAGGTCCTGTTCTGCATTCACACAGCAATGTTTTTGAAGTGAGGGCACAGAAACCCTTCCTATGAAAGCAAAAAGTGGAAAATGTCAGAAAATTTTCCTATTTTTATGTGAGATTTTTTGGTGTATAAATATGAATTAAGCACACTTCAATGTGTTTCATGGCTAAACTGCGTGAAGTTGCTCGTTTCTGTCATCCCACAGATTTAATTTCTGTGTGGCGTTTAGTCTTGTCATATTTCACAATAAACCAATCAATTTAGTTGGAAACATTCGACTTCTGCGGCGGTGTGGTGCAATTTTGCCCACAGCGTTAAGTGTGTCGTCTGAGCAGCTGGCAGCTGATATGAAATGTTGGTTCTGAAACCAGTTACCAGCAGCTTGTAAGTCATCTGATTGCAGCTAGGTAGTAAAGTACTGACAGCGGAGACGCGTCTGGATCTGGATGTGCAGCAAAATGAAAAGAACATTTGTTAGTTGCATCAATGTTCTGTTTTGGGGTTTTTTTTAACTTAATTGTATTTGCTTGTTTGTTCTATGAGATGCAGTTACACTATAAGTTGGTGGCTCAGATTGTTGAGTTAAAACCAGCCGCTTCACAAAGTATTAGAAATAAGGGTACAAAAAAAAGTGTTTATTCTCGGAACTGGTGGGTTCCCATCCATAAGGCATTCCTTTTTCTTAATGACATACTGTAGGATAAAAAGAGCTCAGCTTTGGATTTCCAGAACAATGGGCACCACATACCTTTAAAAAAAAACATTTTCACTGATATTTTGTTTTTAATTGACAAAGAGCGAGCAAATCGTGTCTCCAATGTGTATGTAAAAACTATAAAATGTGATACCAAAGGTCAGAGCTGGATCTGGACAAAGAAATACAATTGTCTGGGAAAAAAACCTTCATCTCTGCTTGATTAATTTAGTTTGAATGGATGTTTGCCTGGAGAAATAGAGCTGACCACAGTCCTGGGCTCATTCAGGTGATTATTGAGGACCATGATGGGAAATAAGTGGTTTCCCCAAACACAGAGGCACTCTGGGTAATTGATGATGGAGGACTGCCTCAATAACAGGACAAATGTGGGCGAGTTTTAGATCTGCAGATCGCAGAGTGTCTCATAGAGATTGTCAATTTAAAATCATTGAAGCAAACGCTCTATTGAAATATTTCATGGACATTTACCCATTTGTTTGTCTTTTTTTTTTTAACATTTTTCTTTTTTTTTAAAAATCTACCTCTTTGTGATTTTTCCATGCAACACCACACGTCCAATACACAAACACACTCGTCAACCCAACGACCCCTGTCAGATTTCGATTATTGGTTAGCCCTCCTGCCGGGGTTGGAGATGAGAGTCCTGACATAGCGAATCATTTTTCCCCTTCACCAGAATCCATCTGCTCTTTTCACAGAATGGCCGGCGTCCATAAAGCGTATTGACAGCTCTCCTCTTTGTGATTACCGTCATGCTGTGTACAAAACTCAGTGACATTTCTTCAGACCACTGTAGCATCTCTTTAGCAATTCGCTGATTAGAAAATAGGATCAATCGAAGATCTATATACAATTAAATCTCATTCGATGTAATGTCTAAAGTATTCCCCAGTTTCCTACAGCAGCTTTCTCAACGTGTTCGTCCTCTGTTCGCCCGTAGACGAGGCGACAGCTTGTAAATGTAAAGGCATCAGAGTGGCTGCTATATGTGGGGTTTGTATACAAATTTGTCCTCCTTGCATACGTGGAATGGATACACGTGAAGGCTTGATTAATGCCCTGTCGCTCTTGGCAGTTGTCTTGCTGGATGTGACAGGTCCCCTCCTCTCTCTGCCTCCTCTTTCCCAACCTCACACATCTCATCCCATTGCCAACAACTAATCACAATATGTTCAGTTCTGGAAATAACTAAGAGTGCCTCTTTCTTCCCACTTTCTTGTTGTATTCTGCTTTTCTTTTTTTTCCCCCTACCTTGCCGCTGCGAGTCCCTGCTCTCTAGTGTCAAATTATTTGTTCTCCTGCCAGCTTGATGCTACACCATACGGCTCCAGAGAATTGGAAATGGAAAAAGTGTAAATGAATGCTTTTGCCTCTCATCCCGCGTCTCGTCCCTCTCACAAACCCTCCTCTCGCTTCCGGCTTGTGGCTCTATCACTTTCTGGGGTTGAGTGACTCACAGGACAAACCCTGTCACAGGAGCTACTTCTGCCCCAATTAAATACCAATAAGAATTTGCCTTGTTGCTTCTGTAATCACAAAAAACAATGCCAGAACAGCAGAAAAAATAATGTCTGCAACTTTGACTGCCCCAGCACAGGGGGTAAATGTCCAGACAGTACAATGAATGGTCGTGACGGTAAACCATGGCCTCTGTTTTGTCCTGGATCGGTTTCGTTAAGTCTGCACGACTTATATTTTCTGCAGTGTTGACCTTGGATTGCTCTTATGCGGTGGGGGCATTTCAGACCTCCCTCAGTTACTGTTAGCATTCTGCAAGGCCATTAATTAACTCTAATCAATCAGGTGGGTAGTTTTTAATTGAATTTACTTGGGAATTGAATACACAACACAAAGCATGTGCAAGAGAGGCGGGCTGCTTTAGTCTCTCCTTGGCAGTCAATGTTTCTGTCAGAGAAGGTCATCGTTGGCATGGTGGATTGCGAACATTTCAAACTTACCTATTAAATGTACTGTATTGAAGATACTTAAGGCTGTGTTAATCTAAATAATTTGATATCAAAGCAAAGGTCTTTCAAAAGTCAAGGATTTGCCGTTTCTTTAGGTTTTCAGACTTGCTGGTCAGAGAGTAGAAGCTATTTGAAATCTTGACCTTCGAGAGTGGCAGTTTGCCAAAAGAGTCTTTAACATTTTACTCTGGAGCTCGTGTTGTAAATTTACTGGGCCTTAATATTAGTTGATTGGTATTTTACAAAACTTTTGTCTCCATATTGTGAGTCGTCCTCAAAAAGTCAGAATCCAAATGCCAAAAAAATGTCAGTCAAAATCAGCAGAAGAATCTCGTAGGGTTTGATTTACATCAGTGGAGTGGCAAACACCACTTCTTTGGGTATATGTACTGTATATAAAATGTGATTCAATCCAATGTACCTGTCCTGCCTTTAGACTTCATTTGGTGAAACTATAGAGTTCTCTCTCTCTTCTTTGTTTGCTCGTATGTTATCTCTGTTTCATCTTGACGTTTTGTCTTCGGTCAGCCGGGTGTGTTGATGCATTTACCTGTCAGAGTCGATCCATCACCCGCTGCATCTTTACCCAAGAGGCTTGCGCTTAAACATATACACACTATATATATACATACATGTGTACACACTCATAGTCACAGTCACGCACACCTCTACCTACCATTGTCACAAGGTCAACTTCCCTGAACGGTAGCAGGAGCCCTGCCATCTGCTCCGCCTCGTGCTCCAGGTGTTCCTCTCTCAGAACCTCCACTTGTCTTCCTTTTTGTTGCCAAGCCAACCACTGAAAATGTTACACCTCAGATTTTACTAACGAAAAAACAAATAACTATATGACTAGGAACCCATTTGTAAAGTCCAATCAATGCCTGCATGCTGGAAGTCATCTAATTAACTCAACATCTCAAAGGACCAGATAGCTGTTGTCATGCCTGCGTCTGTTTGACCAAAAAACACGGCAAATAAAGCTTCCTGATCAATTTAATTTAGGCAAATTTAGTAATTTGCAAAGGTGCTTCAGTTCTTTTTTAAGTTAAAATGTATTTTTTCACATCCTGATGCAGTATAAATGCAATACATCAGTTTTTTGTTCTTATTTTCTCAAGCAAATACAAAAGCAGTGTGTTGAAAAGAAGAGGAAGAAAATGGATAAGTGAAAAGACGTTTTATGTCATTGTAGAGCAGACGTGGTTAAAAGCTCCTCCACTGCTATCCCTTGTGATTCAACCCCTGGCTGACACGGCTGTCAGCAGCAGGAGCTTCTCCATGGTGTACCACAGAAATAACACAACAAATAGGCTTTTTTTTTTATTATTATGGGATAGGAATAGCTGCAGATAAGAGAGGAAATGTGGATATCAAGGAGGTGAATGGTCCGTATGAGGGGAGATGGATTGGAGCCATTCTCCTTAAAAACAGCCATCCACTAATAGAAGCCTCCAATGCTTCTACCTATGTTATTAACCCTGCTGTCTTGCTTTTCACTCTCTTAACAAATTGTTTTTAATTGTTTCAATCAAATTCTACAATGGGAATTTTTAGTTATGGTGCAGTATATAAGAAGGCAAATTTTAAAAAATGGCAGCTTTTAAACTTCATTTCTGGAGAAGCTAAACTCGCCATTTATATAACCAGAAAGACTGATCAAGAGGAAGCCTCTGTTATTTGCTGAAATGTCAGATGTTGACTGAGGATGGAATTCAGTTCTTATAAACTGACAAAAGATTTAGAAGGTTTTAAAAACATCTGATGTCACAATGATATCCTTTACACTCAATCATTCATTCATTCATTAATCTTCTTAAAGAAGAGATGATTGTCTAAAAACATACAAACTCAACACAGACAGAAACTGAATCCGGAATATATTTTGCTGTATTGAAATTCAAGACACATTTTTTCCAGTCCTTTAAAAAGACCAGAAAACAAAGACAGAAATCTCTCATGTGAAATTAAAAAAAAAGGCTTCTGACTTCAGCAGAAAATAATGTGTCCTTGCTGGCTCCCATAGTTCCTGATAAGAAGTTTGTCATGGAAATTTGCTTTCAGGGCTTTTTTTGGACTAAATACCCACGGTGACACCTGCTAGGAGAACAAATTGGTCTCATCTGAGATGTTTTGTGTTGTTTCTCTTGCTCTCTCAGAAATGCACCATTCAACTGTCTCCGAAGACATTCCTTTACAACACATGGGCAAAATATGAACGGGCCCAGGGGCCATCTCAATCTGGCTGGCTATATCTTCAAAGAAAATAGAAAACGCTTCCCAATTAAAAGAACCCTTATAATATAATGAATCTCAGTGTGAATAATAACTATACATACATTATGTTTCAAACAGAAACGGCCTTAAGTTGACTTTATCTCTGTCCCAATAAGGTACAGTGGTTAGAAAAATTTGGGCTGTCCTGGCAATTTCCATAATTTCCATTTATAAATCATTTGATGTGTAGATTTGCAACTTCATTTTGATTTATCAAAAACAGAACTGATTGGCACTAATAATTCAGAAATGAAAATAGGTTTACTTGGTTTTTGCACCAGTGTATTTTTGATTTGATGCATATATTGCACATTTTCTGTTAGACCAGTAAACCTAATTTCACTTTTGAAATATTACTGTGTCCATCAGTTTCTTGATAGATCAAAATATATGTTTGTGTTTGAATATGGAGACTTGAGTAGAGATGATTGTTAATGCTGAAAGTCAAATTTTAGCGAATAAAAGCACAATACAACTAATATTTTTTAAAAATATTAAATATTTTGTCAGATGTCTGTTGTGAGGTGGTACATAGATTATGGAGTATTTTAAGAGTACATAGTGGAGTCATTTTTCAGATAGTGCCTATGCCACCAACTTGCCTTTGCAGTAAAGGCATGTTATTTACATGGAAATGTGTTCCGATGTAAATACCAAGTCCAATATTTTTGCTATCTTTACTTCGCCTCTTGAATCTCAAAGTGGCCCTCCGTTGTTTGTTAGTTTTACTGTAGCTCCGTTGTGATTGTCCGTTGAAGCTCCTTCCAAAACAAAACCTGCACCTCAGATTCTGTCAGACATGATCTAAACTAGAAATAGCATTTGTAGAAAAGGTGCATCCAACTAACTGTAGGTTTGGCCCATTTCCCAAGCTGGTTGATGAGCATCAACTCTCCAGCAAGTCTGCATTAGTTTCCTTCCTGACAGAGTTGGCTAAGAAACAGAACACGACCAGAAAATACTAGCTCTCCTCCTTGGACCTCCAGCCCTGACTCACAGTACGCCTGGAGCACCGGTCTGATGAGTGCTGCAATCGTTACGCTGCCTCTGCTTTAGCATTCTGGATGGCAGGGGAGCTGTATTGATTTGACCTGATTGAGCAGTTAAATAAATTTGGAGGCAGATCTAATTCAATTTTACTGCCATCCTCAGCCTTTTTACATTAGAAACTAGAAGCACGATCACATAATCTGGAATTTGGACTGAAAAAGCAGCCTTGAGAAGACAGTTCCTTGCACACAGAGACAATTGCGCACAGCCATGCACAGTCACAGAAAATTAACTTCTTGCCTCAGTTACCAAGAGTGATTAAAATAAGAAGAAAATACAAGAAGGTTCACCAGCCAAGGTAATTAGTGTTCATTATTCTAAGGAACATGTAGTCATGCTCATTGTAAACACTATTTCAGGAATATAATCTGGCACTTTGTGTTACGTTAACACTGTTATTCAGCAGGTCATGTTCATTAGTACCCTTCCCCCAGTTAATATAATGCTTCTTTGTGCAGCAGGAGTATTAGTTGGCCACTGAGAGGTGTGTTCAATACAGAGGTGAATGTATCCTATTCTGAAGAATATGCCCACCTACAGCGGAAAGCATTCAGCTCCACAAAATGCAACTAGGTGCAGAAATACTAAGTCTGCAGTGTAGCAGTTGTGTTCCCTTCATCAACCATCAGGTTTTGGCTTTTACCAGATTTTTATTGAGGCAGCAGACTCATAATCAGTATCAGACAACCTGTGTAGCAATAAGCTACAGAAATGGTTTGGCCAGCTGTTTGTAGAATCTATCAGATGATGTGAGTTCAACAAAGACTCCTTCACTATCAGTAAGCACTTGATGTTAGATTTGGACACCCTGTCAAACACATTGCAGAAAAATGTAACACACAAAAAAAAACCCGATCAGAAACAGTTGTTGTTTTTTTACATATTGAATTCCTCTCTGCACCCCAATCTTATCTTGCTTGATTCTTTTTTACATGTGCAGGTCTTGGGGTGAGTAACTTTTACCGTCTTTGATCCGATTTCTTTAAATTTTGGCTAGTGGATTCTTCTTACCAGCAGAACAAAGTGAAACTGTCTGTGGCGAATGACGTTTTCCACAAACACACCTACAGACCAGGCAAAGGTAGAGAAAATGTGATGGGAGCCGATAGGTGTTTAGAGCCTTGCTCAGGAGGTGATCTAACACCTCTCACGCTACCAGTTCACCCTAGTCTTCGACAGGCCACCCTCTGGTTCCCAAGCCAGGTCCCTGCAGACTGACCTACCTCCACCACTGATGGCTTTGATGGTTGTGCATCAAATCAATCAATCAACCTTTGTTTGTATAGCACTTAATCACATCAGAAGACATTTCAAAGCACTCTAACAGACAGAGAAACCCAACTGAACCCTCCAGAGCAAGCATAAGCAACAGTGACGGGGAAAAACGTCCTCATTGAGGAAGGAACTCCGGGCAGGACCCAGACTCTGGACGGCCATCTGCCTTGGCTTTTTGGTTCAACAAAAACCCATTCTACATTAGGAATGTGGGGATACAGCAGCATCATATCTGGATTGAAGACCAGACAATATTCTGAGGCCTCTACCGAGGAGGCAAAACCCACGTTTCTCAGTCTGTCTCCCACAAAACAAACAGCGGTGTGAGACTGTGTGTGGAGTCTCACACCGCTGGAAGACTTTCCAGCACAGATCATTGTTGGAGCTTTACAGACTAAACACCATCCTAACATCGGTACAGTCTGTGACTCAGGGAGACTTGCAGTGCTTGTGACTTCATCCTTTCTACCCAGACTTTGGGTTTTGTTTTCGGGCGACCCCATCTCTGACTGGTGATTTTTCCTCTGGATAAAGTCGGCTTGTCTAGTGAGGGATAACAGAAATCTCTTAAGTGCGTCCTCGCTGTCTATCTATAGCTCTGTCACCAGCAGAGGAGTTAGAAAGATTTTTTAGAGGTTAAATCTCATCTCTCCTCAGAATATTACCATTGCATTAGCATATAAATGTGCTTCTTGTGAGATGCATGTTTAATATGGTTAGATTTAAAAGTATAATCATACACAAAGTGATGATGTGGCAGCGAATGGGACAAACACTAGACAGGGGAAGTGTACTGATGAGTTTTACCACCATCTTTTTGTGTGAACCCTTGTACTTGTGTGTGTTATTGCATATATTGTACATAAAGTGTGTGAAGAGATAAAATGAGTGTATGCATGAGACAGAATAATCCATTTGTGGCCTCAACTGGGGGAAACACGCGCAATATTACTAACCTGAACCCCTCGACCACCCCTTTTCTTCACCATCTCCCCCCTCACCTCGCCCCGCCTCACCTCTCCACTCAGAAACCAAAGCAGAAAGACTGGCATCCTCCAGACGGCTTCATCCTGGGCCTGTGGACTCTGATTCTCCTGGTGTTTTTCCAGACATATGGCATAAAACACCTCAAACACATCTTCTGAGGCTCAGCTGCAGACTGGGAGCCTTTGCTAACAGATTATTAGAGGAGAGGTGCAATTTCCTTAAACGATAAAAGAGGTTTGGCACTACGACTGCTTGGCCAGAAATTGTGTGATGAAATTGGTGCCTTTTTTTTGTTTTTTTGGGTTTGTTTGTTTTTTTTTCAATGATTGCTCTCTAGTGATTAACATTTGTGTATTGCACCAGATGCGATGCAAGAAGGGACACATACCTCAATGTCATGCAACTGATATGCAAACCCCTAACTGTTTGTGGCCATTTTTTTTTACCATTCAATGTGTAGACATAGACTTCAATTTGTATTTATTATGTCTTTTTCTGCGTTGTCTGTCACAGCTGATTTGTTGAAGTGCTATTCAGCCCAATGACAAAAGGAAAGTGTGTGACGGAGGCGGCCTGATTGTGTGTGTGTGTGTGTGTGTGTGTGTGTGTGTGTGTGTGTGTGTGTGTGTGTGAGCGGGCTTGTGCGGAGATTGCTATTTAATTTCTCCCTTCGCCCCGTGTACATTACACCCCTTGACCGTCATCGTCGTATCAGGCTTGTGAAGGATAACAATTGCACATAATACCATCTCCTACGATGGACCCATCCACTTTCACTAAATTGCCCTCCTTGTGGAAACATCCATTAGCTCTCCAGCCCTGTACTCCACTGATTGTATTCCGGGTGATAGACAGCTATTTCCCTGGTCATTCCATGTCTCGCACTAGCGGCGATAAGTGAGTAATGACCCAGTAAGCTGACACCGTCCCACATGAATCTCCTTTGTGCTTGTATGCTGCATTTTTTCCTCTCTTTTCCCGATCCCCCATGTCTCTGCATTAGGTTTCATTGTTGGGGAAGTGACTGATGCTCAAAGTGTCTGGATTGAACCTGCAGTAGTTAATCTTTTCCTCCTTGGCGTGAGGACCCGCCCCATCTACCACTCTTCCTCGCAGCCTGCAAAGGGGAAAACGGACAGTGTTGAAGATTGAACCATATGTATCAGAAGGCAGATGCTGCGTCAGCCACTAGCTACCTTTCCTTATGCATTATTTATGCAAGGCACATTTCCTTTCCCTTCTGTTTCTCTCTCAGTGTCTTATTTCTTGTAATTTTATTCCCTCTTTCAGAGAGAGCAAGCCCATTTTATTTCCTCTATTGGTTTGGCTCTTTGAATAAAGATGAAACACTGGATCAAATAAAAGGTGCTTTTTGAACTGTCTGTTACTATTTTATCTCGAGATTTCCTAACTATTCTGGAATATTTTTCACTTTACAGGTTCCCAACTGTTCCTTACGCTGACGACTCCGCTATGTGCTTCTTTTATACCAGAACTCCTTGAAATTGCTGCTGCTTGAATTGACTTACACACCGTCTTCTGTTGTTCTTTTTATGGAAACATTTCAAACTATCTGGGGAGGTTTTTAAAACGTTGCTTTCACCGTGTTCCAGCCTGGTATTTAAATTAAAAAAACAGAGCCATTCATTCTAAGACCCAATATGCGATATACATTTGTGGTCTAGAAGGCTGGCAGTACATGCAAAAGAAGTTAAGACCAGCTGATCTCGGGGATTTGTTTGTTCTTAAACCCACTTTGAAACCGACTCCATCCTCCCCTGCCCGTCTTGTTATTTTACCGCTTCCAGATGAAGTCGTGTTTCCCCAGCGCCGGCGTGGTGATGCACTCTCCTAGTCTCCTGCGTCTCCACGGTTTCACGATGCTAATAAAGATCTGTGTCTTGCCTTCACACCTGACTTGGTGAGGGAAAGTGGGGGGGAAATCAGTGACAGGACAATATTAGAGCAAGGCATCTCTGAGGAGACAGAGATATTTCATGCTGAAGAGTCAGGCAGGATGCTCTGAATATGTCAAACAGGTTGTTCAAATAACTTACAGCGCTGGGATTCACCAGCAAAGCGTGCGCTCATGCGCTCATTCTCGTTAGAAGTGGAAGAACATTGACATTAGCCCCCATGTGGCAGCCTGCTAAATTTAATGATTTATGCACAAACAAACACAAGTTCATGCTGTTTCAGAGACTCTGTGTGTGTGTGTGTGTGTGTGTGTGTGTATACGATTGACAGGTTGTCCAATTTCCATGGAAACTCTTGTTTCCCCCCACTGCATTCCTGTCAGTGAGCCTTTGTAATGTCAATCATTCTCAGGAATGATTGCAGTAATTTTAGCAGGCACAGATTTTCATTCTCATCTGCAGAAAACGACTGTGGCGTGAATCATGCTCCACGGTGCTGTTATTGTGTTTTAAATTTTTAAAAGTGGCTTCTTCTTCAACTTTTAAGGAAACAGAAATGAAAAGAGGCGAGAAAGCCTCACTACTCTGACTGTGGCTTAGTCGGAAAGCCCTGTGATAAATGTGAACAGCTTTTTCTTGGCCAGATTGCACTGTTTGAAATTCACGCATTTATGCAAAGTCGATTTTTACACCAAGTATAAAGCCAACATAATTCAACTGAAGGACTACAAAGGCATGCTAAGCATTGGAAGAAGTATTTTTGTTTTGTCGCTCCGCACTATAAGATTGAATGTTTGGGGGGGGGTTTTTGGAAATGAAGAAAATGTAGTAACTGTCTCCAAGGTGAAGACTAAACTTAAAAAATGTAAATTCCATCACTGAGTGATATTGATCTACATCTTCCGCATAATTTCAAGCAGCACAAGTGAAAACTACAGATGAGATTCTTAAAAGGATGCTGAAGTTGAGTCGGTCAACTGCAATTTGTTTGATGTATTGAGTTGCGTGACAACAGCCTTCAGAAAGTATGAGGTTACTTAACAAAAACCTTACATTTTTTTCTTATATTCTGGATAGAAACAATACTATTTATGAATTTTTTTTCGGAAATATGGCAAATATTTATACCTTAAGTCTCCTCAGAACCATATACAACACTGTGACCACCGTTGGGAAGCTCGTCTGCTCCTAAAGGACAAGTTTCAATTTCAGCCAAGACTTAAATCAACTGGAATCGTTATTTTAAATTGATGATTTACATCATTAGCAATTATTAATATATACTGCTTGGAAGTCCGGAAAAGTAAATTGATATAATAAAAATGGAAGGGCACTCGATACAGCATGTACCCCCACCAAGGTCCAGCCATGCCTTTTAATTAAATTAAACCCTAATCAAAATTCCAGCAAAACATGTGCAACTTCACAACGGCTGCCTTCAAGGTTCTGTGAGCATAAGGAATGAGCCAGCCCCCTTCATCTGGATTCACTCTAAACTTCATTATTTTCACGCACCCCCACCCGTCCACCAATGTTAATGAAAAGCTGTCAAGTATTAAATTCATAATTGACAAAATCATACTGAAAACAAACCTTATTTTTGCAATTTTAAATCAGAAATCTATTGGATCCATACATTTTCCTCAAAAACTACAGAATATAAAAATGTTATGAAAAATTTTGAATGCCTGTTTTTGAGATAGTTTTGTATATTTATTTAGAAGAATATAAAGAAAAATGTACGTATTCCATATGGTTCCACATCTTATATCTCCTGATTTATGTGCTTTACCACTGTAAGTAAGAATTTCAAAAATGTATTCTCCTGCACCTACAGTAGCAGGAATATAGTGAGGAATTTATTATTGGCTGTGCCCGTCTCATTATTTCAACCTGATGGCAGCCAGACAACAGGAGAGAGACTGAGATTCAGGAATGGCAGCTGTCATCAGCCAGGAGTCACTAGCCTCCAATCATCCACCAAATTTACATGTTTTATCATCTCTGGTGTTCCCCTGGAGACGGTTACTGCTGTCGAATGCAGGTCTAGTGATAGAAAGTATTTTGAGTGGATTGATTAATTTCCATTATGTGCAGAAAGGAAAAAAAAAAGATCAGTAATCTTAATCATAATCATCCAGTCGATACCTAATATCTAATCATTTTAAATCAATAGTTTGAGTGAACATGGGGGGGGACTGTTTGTGAGTTGATGTTCAGGTTGACCGGTGTGTCCGTACCAACAGTCACCTGACCCGGTCCCTGAGCCCATCTGAAGTACCTGACCTGCAGAAGTCCTCACTAAGCAACCGCCTGACTCGATCCGGAACTTTAAGCATCATTTTAGCACAACGGTCAGGTTCTGAGGCTCGATGAACTCCTGCAGAGGGATTCTTTCTCTCTGGTAAACTGAACAGAAAGACAAATCCTTCCAAAAGTTGTTCTTTATTATTGAGTAGCAGCAAAAAAAAATTAAGCCCTGAAGAAGGACATAAATTCTGTCTCTACCTTTTTTTCTCTGTGTGTGTGTCATCCGAATAAAGAATGAGGTGAGAGGGAGGAATAACAGCACAATATGTTTTATAAGTCATCACTATTTAACTCTTCGGGGTGTTTGACCACCAAATTGGCAGAAATATTTTGTTGTAACTTGTCCAAAACCTGACCAACCTTCAACGTCAACTCAAGAATCACCACTGTGGAGTAAATACAATGCTGGAGTTCATAGCAGGTTAGCTGAGCTTAGCATAAAGACAGGAAACCTCACAGGTATTAGTCTTGTTTGCTTTACCCTACAACATTTGGGGGTTTAGGAATTACAATATTTCTCCACATGCACCAGGAATATCCAAGGATCAAAAAAAGGGTCAGATATATTTCTTTCCACTTTATGCTAAGCTAACAGCTACATTTTAACTCCACAGAAATCAAAGATGCATTGATCAAAAAACATCTCTTATTTGTCTTTCAAACATTTTCAATATGTACATTTTTTTACAGCAAATAATTCAGCAGTTTTGCAGCCTTAAAAAAACAAACACTACGAATGATGGAACTGAAAAACAAGAATATTTGTAGAGATTTTAACACACAAGGTGTGATTTTTTTTGGGGGGGTGGGGATTTTATCTACAGGAGGACAACCCCGACAATCATTTTTAAAAAATGAACTAACAGGTGGCGACAGGAGTTTTCTTACAGGTACTCTATCGTCTACATTGCTGCTCTAACTTTCAACCTGACGTGAATTGTCTTCAGTCACCGTGAACAGAAATGCATTGTGGGTTCGTTTCCCGCTCAAAACTTCAGAGATGTGGGGAAAAGAAGGAGGAAACGCTGCAGAGGACGCCAACAGGAAAGAAGAAAAGACAACAGGAAGTCTAACATCAGAGGAAACTGTTCACTGAGTCTGATATCTGCTGAGTCATGTTAACATGACATCTGAAATCTGAATCTACGGGGTGTTAATGTTACGTTTTACAGACCATTAGCATTAGCATTAGGCTAAATCCTTTTGTTATGTTGGTGTGATCGGTCCCTTATCTATGGTCCTGAAGCCTCATTAGGACATCTTCATCATCTTCATCTTCCACATAATGGCTTGCACAGAAAATTAAATATTTTTAAATATTTTTTTAATTAATTTTAATTAATTTTAAATTTTAATCAATTTGAAATGCACAGAAAATGTTAAATTTAATTAATTTTAAAATATAAAATAAATTTTAACATTTTAAATTAAATATTTTTAAATATTTTATTTTTTAAAAGTTGCATTAAATAGGAATATTTAACAAATCAGAATTTTGGTTTATAACCTAAAAAAGAATCAGGCCAGTTCATAGCTTTGGTTTTTTTTTTTCATGATGAACCCAGCATGTTTTTTGGAAAAATGGCACAGTGTTACAGGTGATAAAAAACAGCAACCTGTTGTCTCACTGTTTGCTTCGACCAGCAGTACAGTAACTCCTCTCCTACAGCTGCTTGTGATGCATGGAAATCAATTGTCTCATGCCCACTGAGGATGATGATGATGATGATGAGAAACACATTCAAAAAGTGTGAGTACCTATGTATCTGACCCCCAGCATCTCTTTTCTCATTACTCGTGTCACAGAGATGAGGGCAAAATCAATAGGGACTTAGCTGCGGGATGTATCATTAAGATAACCACATGTCTCATCACTTTGTCCAGAGCGAAAACCTGATTGTTATTCATGGAGGAGGAGAGGAGGCAAAATCGAAGATCTTTGAGGAAAGAAAAAAAGCAGTCCAAGAGAAGGTACCCCATTAACTGTGGGGAGAGTGCACCAAAACACCTCCCGGAGGAGGGGCAGTGACGGATCACACACTCATCCGTTACACACAAAAAATAAATAAAAATTTTTTAAAAAGGGTGTCATTCTCCTGCGAGGTAATTCATGCTCACGGAAGCAGTCGCAGATGAATATGGGATGGATGCCTCCGCTGTTTCGCCGCACTCGATCCTAATCTCCCACTTGTCTTGTGTGACACAGTTGTGCATTTAGATGGAAATCAAGCTTGTAGCTATAAATTGCACTATTAACTGGTGACAGGAGCAAACAAAGCCTTATGATGCGTATGTGTGGGGCTGGGCACAGGTGCACACGCGTGGAATAAAACCCCGCCGGGACAATGCGATGCCCCCCCTGTCACGAGTGTCGCATTACAGGGTTTGAACTTGGGCGACACTTTATTGAGCATCTGGAAGGCTTTGTAAATGAAAGTCAGGGAAGTGGATACCCGCCCTGAGGGTATCTGAGCCTTCGTTACTCGACGACAGGTCTGAAGAATCTCATTCAACTTGACCTCACCCTTCTGTAAAAATTACTGTGATTAGGAGGATAATTCACTCTCTCTCGAATGTTCACATTTCACCCAACACTACAGTATTATTAGTATTCATTTCTCGCACTCCAGATCTTCACTGTTAAGATTTTTGGGGCATTGTAATGGGTATTTTTTCAGTTCGTGAACCACGAGCAGTGAATCCTGCATAGATCCAGCAGAAGGTACACATGCAAGTGTGCAGCTCCTGTAACACACACACACACACACACACACACCTATGCACAGAAAAGGATCCACAGCAGGAAACAACATGCATGCATTGAGAGTCTAATTACAGTATTTTCTGCACTATAAGGTGCACCTAAAAGCTCTTCACTTTCTCAAAAGGACTTCTTCTCCTTTCGGCTTTTCCCTTCAGGGGTCACCACAGCGAATCAGTGTCCTCCATCTAATCCTGTCTTCTGCATCCTCTTCTCTCACACCAACTACCTTCATGTCTTCCCTCATTACATCCATAAACCTCCTCTTTGGTCTTCCTCTAGGCCTCCTGCCTGGCAGTTCAGAACTCAGCATCCTTCTACCAATATATTCACTATCTCTCCTCTGGACATGTCCAAACCATCTCAGTCTGGCCTCTCTGACTTTATCTCCAGAACCTCTAACATGTGCTGTCCCTCTGATGTACTCATTCCTGATCCTATCCATCCTGGTCACTCCCAGAGAGAACCTCAGCATCTTCATCTCTGCTACCTCCAGCTCTGTCTCCTGTCTTTTCCTCAGTGACACTGTCTCTAGACCAAACAACATCGCTGGTCTCACCACAGTTTTGTACACCTTTCCTTTTATTTTAGCTGAAACTCTTCAATCACACATCACACCTGACACTTTTCTCCACCCGTTCCATCCTGCCTGTACACGCTTCTTCACCTCTTTTCCACACTCTCCATTGCTCTGGACTGTTGACCCTAAGTGCTTAAAATCCTCCACCTTCTTGATCTCTTCTCCCTGTAACCTCACTCTTCCACTTGGGTCCCTCTCATTCACACACATGTACTCTAGTACATGCCTTATAGTCCAGTGAGCCTTATAGTGCAGAAAATACTGTACACTGCCTCTTCATATAATCTATCTTTACAAGTTTATGACAACCAGGCGCGTTGAACCCCTTTATCTTGGTGATAAATGCACCCTGTTGGAGCTACAGTTTGGTCAGTCCTGAAGAAATGTCCAGCAGGAGCAGCATCGGTGTTCATCACAGTTGTTCTCCAGTCTTTGACAGTCTTGAGGTTTATCTCTAAACCAATCTCTCCATTTGCCCCCACCGGTCATGTCTTTTGGGACACCAGCAGCGTGACTGTCCGGTTAGCCGGGAGCGGCGGGGGGCTCCAGTCCGGCTGGTAGAAGTGGATGTCAAAAGTCCGTGCCCAGTTGGCGAAGACTCTCTTCTCTGTGATGAAGCGGTGGTGGCTGCCCCGTCGCCCCCGCTCGTGAGAAATGTACATGGCACACTCGTCTGGACCGCGGGGCTCGTAGTAGTGGTAGGGGGTGGAATGGTGCTGAGACTCCCTGCAAGGGGCAACAAGACAGGAGAGGCATCTGACATTTTAGAAAGTGTAAATGAGCCGTTGTAGTTTCACGGGACATCAGAGTCTCGGTTTGTGGAGGATGATGGGGGGGGGGGGGGGGTGAGTCAAAGTTGGCCTGATTCAGCGACATTTAAATGTCACCTTCAGAAAAAACAGTGAAAAGCCAAAAGCAGTGCTTTATTCTATCGGGGTATAAATAATGAATTTACATCAAATTAATTCTAGCAGCGATGGAGCTCACGTGTCCCACACAGTTCCCGACATCCTCCAATCATTTACTCTTTCACAATGTTAGCTTTCCATTTCAACATTTTGTTCCCATTTAATGTCCCTGGGACTCCTGTTGAACTCTGAATCTCTTCCTCTACACCAGGGGTGTCAAACTCATCTTCACTGAGGGCCACATCAGCATAATGGCTGGCTTCAAAGGGTCAGATGTAACTAATAAATGTAACTATTGTAACTCAATGTAATGTAAAATAAATCTAACTACTCCTTCATGTTAAATAACTCTGAATTTATTACTTATTCAAGTTAAAAACATTACAGGTGCACAGAAAAATAAGGTTGTTTGTTTCTCTGTTATAACATAAATCCTTTTAATTTGTCAGGTTATTAAACCCACAGAACTCCGTCAATTAAAGATCAAACTATCAATAAAGAAAGAAAAAATAACATCAAACACAAGTTAGGACATTAACTTTGTCCAAAATAGTTTTATCAAAGTTAAAATGAGCTGAATTACTGCATTGTGGGAAATGTAGTTTTTGGTCAAAGCACACTTTTGACCTATAAATTTTTAGACACTCTGACCTTTTATGCTCTGGCAGGCCACGTAAGATGACATGCGGGCCACATTTGGCCCCCGAGCCTTAAGTTTGACACATGCTCTACACGCCAACTGCGTTTTTTGACATGCTTTCATGTCCTGCCTTTTGTAATACAATTTGCCTAATTGTTTTGGTTCTATATCATTTTATTAACTGTTTTAATCCCCGAAGGGAAATTAAGAATGTGAGTGCAGAGAAAACCTCCATAAACCTCCAGACAGTGTGATGTATAGTAGTCTGTTTCCACTCTGTGTTTACTGGTCACACCACTGTCGCTCTGACCCTGTAATTTATTCTGCAGCTGCTGTTGTTTACTTTATATTTATGCTTACTGTTAGATTTGCTTCACATTAAATGGCCTCTGACTGATTTCTTTCATTATCTCCATTCATTCCCATCTTGGAGCTGCTGAATTTCTCCTTTAGATATAAAATAATAACTCATTTTCACAGGATCGTAAAAACGATAAAACAGAAGCAGAAGAAAGGCTAATATCCAAGAATGAAAAACTTTCATCACCCCCAAGAGCATCAGTGAGCCCCAACACCGAGGGGGTCACCGATGGGTCGTCATGTGCATCTCAAGTTTTTTACTTCACTGAAACTTTTTCTTTATGGACTTGTTCTCGTTGTGTCCTCATACTTTTGGAAATAGTATTTTTATGTTTGAAGTAGTAACCTTAGTGGTTTTGAGAGCTTACTATTTCCTGTGATGATCAACCCACTGTGAGGAACATGTTATAGATGTGATGTCAGACCCATCACAGTTTGAGGACTTTGGGTTTTATTCCATCTATGGCTGCTGTTTTACTTGCTTTGAGCCTTTTAAGAGGATTTTGACCTCTTCCAGCATAAAGAAAATGTTCTGTCATGTGATTCAAATTATTCTGGAGGAAGGAGACATTGGGTCTGGAATCAAGACATAGTTGTGAGATAGACGTGGAAGGACGGAGGAGTGGTTGAATGGAAGAGAGTGGAGCGGGTCTGCAGGTAATGCATCATTTATATTGATTATTTCTTAATGCTCTGGCTTTATGAGTATCTCCCCCCTTCATGTGGAGAGAACATATTTGAAGTGACCTTATACAAACTTGGTTTCTGAATCTTCAGTTGGATTAAATCCAGTAAAATCTACAGACTGCACTCAGTATGCGAACTAAAAAGGATTGCCCAAGTCTCAGCTCAAGCCAAATATTTTTTTAAAGAAATGAAGTCGTTCCATCTTCATCGTGATTATTAAGATTGAATCTGTGCCCAAAATGAAAACAATAACTCTGTAATCCATCAACAAAGATATAGTGAAAAATGTTAAAGTTTGCTTTTTTTATGGAGAAATCCATTGAGACTTGTTCCTTGTCCAATAAACTCTCCCAATTAAAGCAGCGGCTAAGACAGATGAGACATGAGCTGTGATAAAACCATTAACGGGTACTGATGAGTGAGCTGCTACGAGTCAGCAGCAGCCATCTATCCCAGGGTTCTTTGTGTTTCTGTTGTTTTTCTAACATAATAAGGTGTGTGTTTCATTTAAGAGAAGAAATACTTTTTACTTCATCATCTACCTGGAAAATGTAGATTGCTCAAATGGAAAAATTACAAAGAAAAAAGAGAAATAATTCCTGAAAGCACATGAGATTTAATACATTTTATTTGACATTTTTTGCTAAATAAATCCATCAGTGGTGGGAAGCAGAAAGCCGTCTGACATAGATGGTTTTCTTCTGTATTGCGGCATTTAATGAGTGTAAACTACTAAGCTACAATTTATATATACTATTGTTTTCATTGTTTTAAAGTAATCATTTAAAGTTTAATTTCCATTGTAAAATATTGATATTGCTGTTAAGTAAAAACCAACACGATTCCTGTCCAATAAAAACAGGAATCCAGGAATTTTTCGTCACAGTAGGTAAAGTTTTGATGAACAAATAAGCAGCCACTTAAGTTTTATAATGATTAATTTTTATTATATATATATATATATATATATATATATATATATATATATATATATATATATATATATATATATATATATATATATATATATATATATATATACATACTTATACTTATTTATTTACTTATTTTATTTTATTTTATTTATTTATTCATTCATTTTGCGAACAGCTTATTCTGCTTTCGTGGGTCACGGGGGTTGCTGGAGCTTATCCCAGTGAACTTATAGGCATTAGTCGTTACTGACAGTGACCAAACAACTTATGATCTTTCTTAGGACAGTGACTATTTCATAAATTCTGATTCGTCCTCTATGAAATCAACAATGAATAAATAAATAAATAAAACTGGAATGAAAAACATATTCAGCAATATTTTCTTCCTATTTCAGAATTCAACTACAGACAGGAAAAACGTGTGGCGGTAATATTTATAACGATAGAATAAGAAGAAAATTGAAATAGAAAGTGCGGACCTATTTGAAGATGGAACAGGATGTCATCTTTATCTAGTTTGTGGTTGCATTAGAGAGAAAATGCTGCCTGCATTTAGTAAAAAACTGCACTGAAAGTGGGGTCCCTCAGGTATAATATGGCCTCCCTTTACATTATACAGTCTATGTTGTGTTAGCTGTTGTGAAAGTGCACCTATTTCACACAATCTCCACCCAAATGCATTGACTGCATCTACAATACAGTGAATGTCATGCAGGGTGAACAAATCTTGTGTGTTTTGAGTGAATGGATCTGAGATGAAACAACTTTTTTTTTTTCTGCCTGAATTTTCAGGAATACAAATATTCATTTGTTGAATGTTGTTTTGCTGCATCTCCAGACGATGAAGGAGTGTATCGAGATGCAGTGTGACAAACAAATGCATACAAAAAAAAAAATGGTCGGCAAAGACGAGGGAAATAAAGAGGAAATAGTGTAACAGGGAATTAGAGCAGGCAACTTTCCAGACAACTGCAAAAAAAAGTCCCTGTCCATGTATATTCATACCGAACAATCTTTTTTTTATGTTTGTGTAATGCCATACAAACAAATCAACTATTCCTGGCGAACAAGTGGCGCCAAAGGCTTTGCCAACATTCTGTCAAACCCCCAAAGAAGAATATTCTGAGCCAAGACAATGAACTTCTTCTTGCAGTAAACTTCTAATTAGGCCTCCATACGCTAACAAAGAACTTCCGTTTGCGTTACCCATCATGCATCACACGGCACGTCCACGGAGAAACAAAGAAAGCACAATTATGAAAAAATCTTCACTCTAGAAGTGAAGCTGATAAAAACTGCTATCTTGTTTGCACACGATCGAGAAGCCTGAACCGTGTGCAGGAGCGTGTGTGTCGCTGATGTCGCTCCACGGATAATCAAAGCTGTTTTTTTCCTCTAAATCCTTGTTTTACATTTACAACAAAGTCAAATTTCATCACCAGCTTCACCCCAGTTATCGGATCTGAGCCCAAGTTAAATGACAGAATGAGACTCTGAGAAGCATCCCTACACTTTAATACTGTATTTGTAATTCAAACCTGTTTACTGAATTATGTTAGACTAATAATCCAACATTTTTTGGCATTCCCAAACCCATTCTGACATTTAATACATCACCTGTTTGAATATATTTACATTTGTAAATTTTGTAAATGTAATGTTCCTTATGCTGCTAGCAATGTGTTCACACTTAAAACCTCTGCAGCTCTGCTTTCAAATGATGGTGACGGAGCATTTTGGGGTACTGGATGTGTCGTCTCACCTGCAGAAGTCTGGGGCCACCATGCCGTAGACGTTGATCCTGTCGCACAACTCCAGAGCGATGGTCATAGTGAACCATCCAGTGCTCAACCAGGAGTTTGATATCCTTCTGTAGAGAAGAGGAAGGAGAATTTGATTTTTTTTTTTTTTGAGAGGGAAAAGGGGGAAAAACTGGGGGGAAAAAATTAACTTGGAAATACAATTTATAAATTTTTTTTGTTTACGAGATTTCCTGATTGAGCTACCGCTCGCGTTTCTCCGCAGGTTCATTTCTATCCTGCATCATCGTCTGATGCAGAACAAACCCTGTCAGCCCCTAATCACAAAGTAGCCTTGGTCTGCATGGAGCGACTAAAGCTCCAGCTGCCTTCAGACTTCACAAACAAGCACTAATCACAGATTTGAGGTTATGAAAGAAATGTGAAATGAGGTTTTTTATTGGAGTAAAAAATCTCTTTCAATATAAAGGTCCATCAGAGTGAGCCATTTCACAGGGTTCCTGTCAGGTAAATAAGCAGTCATTAAAAGAAACAGTCTGCCTGGTAGTTTTTTGATTGATTTACTGAGCTCCACTATCTCTAAAGAAGCAAAGGAAACTTGAAAAGTTGACTTGAAATTCCCCCCCCCCCCCCAAAAAAAACTTTACACATGTTTTTATTATTGTGTTAGTTTGGCAGGAAAACAAGTACGTTGTTATGGGATTTGAATTAGGTTCTTCTAATTATTAAATATAAAATCATTTATCAGATACATCAAGTTAAAAATGAGGTTTATCTTCTAGAATCAGCTTTGACTGATTATTTGAATTATACAGCTTTTTAATATCCTGAATGTGACTATATTTTGAAATTGATGTGCTTTAGCTCAAATAGTTCTTCTAGTGAGGGCAAAGTTGATTATATCAGTAGCTCGGCCATCTGGACACATTACCATTAAACACTGACGGTTATTTGGATGCTGCTGGAAGGATTTGAATGATGGCATTCTTAATGTTAAGAAGATTAATTGTGTTGACTTTAGTGATGTCCACACCACAAACGCTGGTTAACCTCCAATAGCTAAAATAAAAAGAATGGTACATTTCCCATCAGTGAAAAAGGTAACATACCAATATGTTAATATTGGTATGTTAATAAACACAGTTATAACAGAAACCTTCTTGATGTTGATCTCCGGCCTGCAGCAACAGCTGTAATCACTGATAAATAGTCAAGATGGAACAAGTTGGTTTTCATCAAAACAATTCGTTTTAAGGAATAAATGGATTATAATCCTGAGCTTTAATAAAGTAAATAAATAAATAGAAATGACAGGCGTCATAAATTAGACTCCTTTTGCTGACTCAGCTGTAGCTGATTGAACTGGTGACCAGTGGACGTAGTCCCGGTCATGCAACAGTTATAAGATTGGTCCCTTTGGAAATATAAAAAAAAATGATGATGAGTTTGCAAGATCAATTTAAATAACCCCTGCGAGCTTAATTATGATTGCTCCAACAACACCACTTTCAAAGTGTGACTGTGTCAATTTCCTGTCTGCGCCATCAAGCCACTCACCATATGGGATTAAATTAACATTGAAGGGGGGGGGGGGGGGCAAAATTAGTTCTGCACAGCGTTTCAGCTAAATTAACTTCCTCATTCAATAAGTGAAACACCAGTCGCACCTCTATTACTAAGAGAACACTGCCAGATAGTGTTTATTATTATACTGGCCAACTTGTTTAATTTTATTTTAGGAGAAAAGGTGCATTTTGCAGAAAATAAGCTATAGAAGGGATTTCCCCACACTATGTCATACCAAGTCATCCCTCTCCTACACACCTGTGTACAAGAAAAGGTGCTGTAACACGTTTTATGATGCATAACATTTATTCCATCTTACAGAAAATCAAAAAGCTCATACTTTCTCAGCCACATGCTAATGACAACAGGTTAACACACTAACAACGCTTGAAATATCTTTAAAATGCTAATCAGAGTCTAAATAAAAAGTCCAATTTTCAAGTTTTTAGACACAAAACAATATTTATAGATATTCAATCACATCCAGATTCATGAGCTGTTATAGAGGATATTTCGCTGTATAATGTGTCGTTGGATGAATCAGTCAATCAAGTTTTATTTATATAGTGCTTAAACATGGCAACTGACATTTCGAAGCGCTTTAACAGACAGAGAAACCCAACTGAACCCTCCAGAGCATAAGCGACAGTGACGGG
Source organism: Antennarius striatus (assembly GCF_040054535.1). NCBI lineage: Eukaryota > Metazoa > Chordata > Actinopteri > Lophiiformes > Antennariidae > Antennarius > Antennarius striatus. The sequence continues at coordinate 19,188,177 of NC_090793.1, read as the reverse complement.
GAAAAACTCCCTCATTGAGGAAGAAACTCCGGGCAGGACCCAGACTCTTTTGGGCGGCCATCCGCCTCGACCGGTTGGGTGACAAAGAAATAAAAGGAAGATAAGAACAGGGTCAGAGAAAGAGAGACGGAGAGTTGCAGACAGGCCAGATAGAGTCAGTGTCAATATGGTTATACTCCGACGATTGGGGTTGTTGCCTTCAATACATGTTCCCCATCATCTACAGTAAATAATCTTGGTACCAAGATCCAAACCTACTTGAAATCCCTCCAGTAGTTGGTAATAACTCTGAATCAATTGACCACGTTTAATGACAGACAGACTAAACACGACCGTCCACTGGTCCATGGCTGACAGTTAATTTTGACTTTAAAATAGCTCGAATCCTGAAAAATCCTGAACTTCATTTGGTTTTTCCCAATCCAAAACAACATATTTTAAAATGAAGTGACATAGGGGGAGGAAAAGCCTCAAACTCCTGCTTAAGAGCTGGACAGGATGAGCTTCCTAATCTCTGGACCATGTCATGTCAACGCTCTTTCTGAAAGGTTGTTCTTGTCTCTTCCCACATGTACACTCGAGACTTCCCAGCAGGTAAGGTTTTAACTCAGCAAGACAGAGAAAACAAAGCCCGGGCAGGCGTGATAAGAAAAGTCTTGACAAGAGCAGTGAGGCAGGTATCTCAGCTCTACGCTCGCCTCCAGGTTGATGAGGGTGACATATTTGGAGAGACTTCACCGACGAGTTTAAAAAGGGTGTTCAGGCATCTTTTTCTCACAAGAAATAAAGAAGAGTGCAGTGGGATACACATCAAGCAACAACCTCAGACTAAAAATCCTGCTCAGCATTTGTATTCTGATCATTTTCACCGCTTGGGGATGAGTGGAATAGAAAGACATATTCCTCGAAAGCTCAAACGGAGTGAGGAAAAGCTTCCAAAGTGTGGAAATGGTTAGAAAGGATGTAATGGACAGCCCCCCTGAGTACAACTAAGAGGATGAACTCTAGTCCTGGGCTGGCAGGGCTTTCTGTTCCAGGCTCTGTATTTAAAGGCGTTTGTAGTAAAGCTGGTCAGCTGGGTCAATGCAACGCTTCAACATTGAGGGGATTTGTCCACTGGTGGGTTTAAGGGCCAATTGTCTCACTTGGTGGTCCCAGTTAGGGAAACCATCAATAAAAAGTCTTGTCTGGCCTCCCGTTCCAGTGGACAAAATGTGATGAATTGCCCTCCAGGTTGCTTTTCCATTGAGTAAATCCTGATAAAGAGCCCTTCCAATGCGGAAGACGTGATAAAGAGGGCCTTCCAGTGACGATAACGTGGCGAAGGGCTCTCTGGGGTGAGCTTCTACTGGCAAAGTGCACGAACGGGCACCCTGACACTGAGAAAGACTATCCAGACTATGTTTTAATTTTTAAAGCCATTGCCCATTATTCAGGTTGTGTCCACTGCTGATCCTGTTGTGTACAGTAGAGGTGAATCTAGAAACACAACTGTTTAAAACCAATGCAGGAATCAGGTTTGTGAATGTAGTGTCTTAAAAGAGGTGTGACGTTAATAGACTTTAAATCCTAATAGAAAACATAGAAAACAAGTCCAGCCTAAAATGATCATGATGCAAAACCCCCCAGCAGACAGAATCCTACCCCGATCACAGATCAGAATGAAACTGACTTTTCTTTTATATGAATTAAAATAGGAAAAAATACAGATTATACCGTACAAAATATTCATACACAGACATAAAATGATATTTACTTCTTACAGTCTTTGTTATTTTAAATATATCCATCCCCCTCTAACAAAACAATCTTACTTCTTTACACCTGGTTCTAAACTCATCAACCCGCCATATTTTGTTTCATGAAAATTTCTTAAGAATCTTTCCTTCTCTTTCAGTAACAATTACCAACAGAGATCTTAATTACTTGAAGCCCTCTGCCATCCCTCCATTCTCTTAACTAAAACACAATTCAGTGTTGTGTTTTCTGGGGAAATGTGTCCACAGATGGACCGTGATGAATATTACAAAACACTTTGTTCTGACTTTCATCTTTGGTTAGTCTGTCTATGTGGAAAACAGCATCAAGCTAAAACGATGCCAGTGGTGCTGAAGCACAGACTTTCTTATTCATTTAATTAAGACGGGACCCAGGTTGTCTGGAACATGTTGATGTGTTTACACAAACAGGGCTCTGGGCTTTTAGCGTGGCAACAGCCTGTTAGCGCTCTCTCGCTCTCTCTCTCTCTCTCTGTCTGTCTCACACACTCAGTTGCATGTGCACACACACACACACAAATATGAAAACTTTCAAAGTTAAATGCACAACATTTTACCATCGAGCAATCTGTGGAGGATGCATGGAGGTCTGAGTCAGAAGAACGCAGCTAATCTCACTTAAGTAGTCGTCCTCATTTGCTTGTTTATGAACATGCTGATGAATAATGTGGAGTGAAATGTCAATCTCTGAGCTGCCGTAGACCGTCTTTAAGGACTGGAAGCAAACTCTGAGCGCTGACACGGATTTATCTGTGTGATAGAAAATCGTGTTTTCAGTTTGGTTCGGTAAATCGGACAGTAATACCCTTATAATGGCTTCTTTAATTGTGTTGGCCCGCAAGTCTTAAATTGTTATCGAAAAAAAGTGAGAGTATTCTCAAACGCTGCCTGTGTTTAATTGGAGAGATGAGTGCTTCCAACAAAATGGAATGGAACACAAGAAAAAAAAACTGGATTTGCTTTGAAAAACACATTAAAATTTGACATTTTGCAGGCAGAAAAATCAAGTTTTGGTTTCTTGTTTTTTGTTCTTAGATCCAAATTAGCAGCATTGAGCCAATCGGGTTTACATTTAATATGTGTTGTGTTGGTCTCCAGAGGAGACACAGAGTTCATTCTAATCATTGTGTGAGGAAATGAAACGGTCTCATGATGATGTGGTTGAGTGTAATTAAAGGCGAAACGCCCACTGAGCATCATTATCATCTTGGCGTAGCTAAGAGGACTTTTTTTTTTTTTTTGTTGCCGTGACTCATTACTTGATGTTCCATTTTTTTTCACTGCTTAGAGACACCAGAAGGTATATATATGCAGGGGTGATGTTTATTTAGGACTGACGTGTTGAACCTGAGCAGCGATTGAATTTACACTCAGGCCTGACAGATGCTTTGCTTTTTCTGGGGCCATCTGTATAGAAATCCACAGAACAGGGGCTGAAGAACGCAAAAATAAATCCAGCTGCTCAACTTCATTCCATCTACTGTATTTTCTGCTTTTCTATGTTCTGATGCTTCTTTTCTGTAGCAGCACTTCACTTCTTATTTTAATTTGCTTTTCCTTTTTGACATTTTTCTACTACATTTACATCTAAATGCTAAAACACACAAGAAGAAATAGGATTTTTTTTCTGACAGTGAGTTATCATGCACCTGTATCCATCTATAAACATTTAATTTATCTGTTCTACCTTTGTATTTTCTTGGTCACCATTTTTCCTTATGATTTATAATCAGAATTAATGGCCAATTACACCATTTCTATAATATGATTGAAAATAGTTGATGGATACTTTTATTGATCAGACATCTCCTTGACTCTAATTTAACCCTTGTCATACTGTGGGGGAAGACAAAAGGACATCGAACATGTCCAAGCTGCAGTTTGCTCATCTTAAACATGCATTTAAAGGCATCGCATTTCACATGGTGAGACTTCCTCCTGCATTCTCAAAGGCAAGGAAAGGATTCTCTCTTTGGGGACGTTGATGGATGTAAAATAAATAAACAATAAATACATAAATAGATAAAAATCCTCAGGAAATGCACCAGTGTTCAGCTGGAATTGACTAAATACAATGGAGTGCAGCGCAGCGAGGCCGCTAGCAATTACAATAAAGCAGTAGAGGCACATTAAACACTGAATAGAAAAAAAAAAGTTATTTTAAAAGCTAATTTGCTTTAAATCACCGGTTGAGGCTCATTCAGTTTGGAAATGGGAAACAGAAGAGGCAGAAGGACACCTGCCTTCATGGCTTCATCATTAAAACGAGTGGAAGTGACGACATTACACAGCGTCTACACGACTGTCAATGAAGTGACATAACTCACAATCACTATTACAAGCTAGTGGGGTTACTGGTACCACAGCTGATTACCAAAAAGAAGAACAAAAAGAAGAGCAAGAAGAAGAAAAACATGAAGAAGTAGAACAAGAAGAAATCCATGAAAAAGAACATGAAGATTTTTTGGGGGGATTTTTGCAAAAAAAAACACTTTAATCACATTCAAACATTTTACAATTTTACATTTGATGAAAGCACTAAAGTGCTTCAGAAGAAGAAGAAGATTTTATGCACACAAAAAACTTCAATCACATTCAGAACATTTTACAATTTTTCATCAGATGAAACTTCAAAAACACTAAAAATCAATAAATAAAAGGAAATACAATTTAAAAATTAGTGCATTATATCAGGAAGTTTGCAAAAGTGAGTTGATCATCAACTAAAGTGCATAAGACATTTTTGTAACACCAGATGTTCCTAAAGTTATTCAGGTCTTTTGTCATTTTATAGAAACCAAATTCTATTTTTAAGCGACATCTGATGTTACAGCAGAAAACAGTAGCTGCTTCTTGAACAGTTTTGTTTTCAATTCTCCTCTTTCTGGTCACATAAATTTCGAGTTTTGCCTCTCCAGAGATAAAATTTAAAAGCTGCCATTTTCTTTGATTTGATCTATGGTACCCAGCACCGTAGATGAATTTCCTGATAGTAAAATTTTCACTGAACAGATTAAAAACATTCGTTAGAAGAGTGAAGAGTACTGAAGTCTCCCACACTCACTGAAAGCATGAAAGACTGTCTCCTGAAGGGGACAGAAGGGACACTGGCTGGACACCGCAGGGGCAAAAACAGAGACAAAAGCATTGGAACCGACGGCACCATGTAAAATCCTCCACTGGAGGTCGGCTGGTTTTGTCTTGAGGGGGGGTTTGTACAGAAGTCTCCACTGTGGGTCAGGTCCATTTCCCGTCCTCCTGTTGGCCCAGGTAGTGGGTGCTCTGTCACACAGACTTCTCTTGTTGATTACTTTGACACATTGTCTGTACAGTATTTTTTTGTTGGCCGTGTACAGGCTGATCTGTCGTTCATCTCCGAGGAGAGGACCCTCCAGTTCTCCAAACAGGGGACTGATGTGGACCTCTGGGAAAGGGTCTTTGCTATCGGGTACAGTCCCTGTACTATAGTCCAGGAGGAGGCTTCTCTCCTTCCCGGAGAGTCTTTGCCTCCACAGTTGTAGCCCCCTCTGAGCCACCCTGGTGGACTGGGTGTTCAGCAGGGAGCTCACAGCCTGGGCATCCGCCAACGCTGGGGCGTTGTCCACCAGCTGCTGGAGGGTCAGGGTCCTGGTTCTGCAAAGCGCTGCAGACAGCCCAGGCGTGGCTCCACTGCAGACATCCAGCCTGGCCCCATGCACTAGTGCATGCACTAGACATTCTGGGGAGCAACCATTTCCTTTTCTTAAGTTTCCCTTCTATTTTTTCAGTGACGCCCCCCCAGTTCTTCCTGGTTCTTGTCTCATTTCCCAGGTACACACCGAGATATTTGAGACCATCAGTCTTCCAACACAAGTTTTGAGGAAGAACCGGGAGGTTGCCATGCCACTCACCAACAGCAAGGGCTTACCTTTTGCTCCAGTTTACTTTTGCAGCAGTTAAAACATTGAATGAGTTTGTCAAACCCACCAAAACATCAACATCCCTTTGGTTTTTGATAAGAACGACAACATCATCAGCATAGGCAGATAAAAGAATGCGCTCTCTAACACCAGGTAAAATCAAACCGTCGATGCTTTTGTGGATTCTACAGAGGAGGGGTTCCAGAGAGAGTGCGTAGAGCATCCCGGACAGGGCACAGCCCTGTCGGAATTTGTCTCCGTGGAGACCTGAGGTAGCTCTGCACAGAACATGAAGAAGAACAAGAAGAAGAACACGAATAACACGAAGAAGAATGTGAAGAAGAACATGAACAAGTAGAGGAACAAGAAGAACAGGAAGAAGAAGACGAGGAACAAGAAGGACTTTATTAATCCCTCTGACGGTTCCCTCGGGGAAACTGGAAATTTAAAACAATTTTTTTTTAAAAATTGGTAAAATATCCTTATTTCACAAATGATTAATACTTGCAGCCAAATATTAATAAATACTGTTTAGGCAGGTAACACTTTATGGATGTTTTTCCCCTCTGCTTCCACCTCACAAAGTAGAACTGACCTCAGATCAGCCTTGTTGATATCAGTTCCTAAAACCCCAACGGATGCCAGTAAAACAGCAGCTGCTCCCTTTTAAAATTCCCCCCTGATTGTCGACACAGATCGTAAAAGCAGAACGTCTGAGCGACTGAGCAAATCCACCCTGAGCTCTCCGTCTCCACTAACCAAGGCTCAGACAAACAGGGAAATTGTGTTTGTGAATTGTAGTGTTTTCATTAAGCATTTATGGCCACGGGACGGAGAACTCATTAAAGCTGATTAATTTCATCGGCGTTCAGCTTGAGAGGAGGTGCTGCAAACAAAAAGGGAGTCGTGTCGGCTAATCCGATTCTACAGCACACATTTGGTTTTGTTGATGCTCGCAATTTTATTCCACGTTGACCTTTGTCCACTCAGATGATTCATTCAAGTTAGTGCAGTCTGTGGACATAAAGAGCCCTGTTAATAAATTGCATTCAACATTACTGAACTGTTTATTGCTTTATATGTCCGACAGGATGTTAACATTTAATAATGGTTGGTGTATTTACGCGAATTCCAGCTCTTTCAGTTTCACTTGGAAAAGAAATATAAAAATTTGCTGTAATGAAAAGCGCATGTACAAAATCCTCATCCTCTTTTGAGAGGATGTCCATTGCCACATCGTTACCATGGAAACGCAAGGAAATTCAAAACATAGTCATTTTGTTATTAGAAGAAAAAAAAATGTTGTTTTTTTTTGCCTCATCTCTGGTATGCACTTGTCAAAGAAAGAATACACAGTTTTCAAGATGGGCTTTGAAAAACTGACACTTTTTTTTTTTTTTTTTTTTTTAAAAAGAAAAGATTCAAGCCGTTGCCATGGAAATGCAAAATATAAAAGTCGAACAAATTTCCAAATAGCAAAATGCCCCCCACTCCAGTATATGGTGAGTGTGTATGCCAGGGAAAAATATTGAACGGTGTGTCACGGAGACTAAATTTCCACAGAAAAGGACAACACGGTTCTATTTATGTCAGGTAAATATGAATTAAAATGAAATTTAAGGACTATATTTCCCATTTTTACCAATATTTCTACTGAAAATTGTATCACTTAGTTCATAGAACAATGACGGCAATTGCAATTTCTCACAAGTCAAGGTGAAACTGAGGCGTTGAATGTATTGTACAGTGTTTTTGAGTGGGTTTTTTTTTTTTTGAGTTTTCAACGAATAAGCAACAATTCTATTCAATAACTATTCAATAACACGTCTACTGAACTACTAGAATGGCACTCGGACCTCCACCAAACTGTTAAAACTCATCTGAATCCTTATTATCTCAGCTCCTCATCGGAGACCAGCTGCAGGTTTCTTGCCTGGTTTGTTACAGAACAAGCAGCTGGTAAGAAAAAAAACCTCTCCCCTAAGCAATCATGCTCTGGTGGATCCCCCCCCCATTTTTATTTGGATCCCCACCAAATTGCAGATACTCATCCATAAATTTGCCTGATTTTTATTTTTAATAACTTCCTTTTAACACTAGCAATGTCAAATAAAAGTCCAGAACACTCACTTCTAATCAGCTACATCAAAATCCAATCTAGTTTGGCCAAAGCCAAATCGTTCCACCAATAATCATTTAAATCACCCCTGATTTTTGTGTAATCATGCAAAAAAAAAAAAATCAATCACCAAACCACCCAAAGGTGGAGTAAGGACCGCGACGGACGCCTCCCATCGCCCCCTCACCTGTCCTTTCCCGTCTCCTTCTTAAAGAGCTCGTCGAACTGCAGCATCTTCTGCCAGGAGATGATGTAGACCTTGAGCTTGGGCAGCACCTGGTTCATCAGCCTCAGGTTGTTGTAGACCAGTCCCTTCCCGTCCCGCCTCATGTAGCTGCTCGGCCCCCAGAAGATGAACACCGTGTCCTGGCTGGCGTTCAGCAGCTGGTGGCGATTCCGCAGGACTCTCTGCACGCTGGAGTGAGCTATGACTCGCAGGGAGGTGCGGCGGCCCACGTCGCCGGCGTAGCCCTGGGTGGCGGGCGCGTCGTTCATACGGATGACGCACTCCGCTCGGTCGATGTCCTCGCCTCGAGCGCCTCCGATAAGGTGGCCGGAGCTGGTGACCAGGGCGCAGGTCCGGCAGTGCATCGTGAGAGGCTGATGGATGGAGGCAACAAACAAAGAATAATGAAGAGCACATGGGGAGACATGTTTCGCATACAAAGACTGTCCAGAAAATCATTCAAGGCCAGCAGAAATATTATCCGTTTTTGTTGTAAAATCTTTTTTTTAAGTAGTTAAAAATTCTCTGAAAGTTCTGTTTAGCGTCGTTTCAGCAGACATATGCAGAGGAATACAGGAAAAAACACGTAGAGGGATTTTAGTAAAAAGCTTCACTCAGTGTTTGAAGCAGAAAAATGCTTTGCTGACAAATGGGTAGCGACGGAGACTCCCGGGGGCACGGAGTTTGTCATATTGCTCTGAGATTGGTGGAAACCCTGAGGTCTAACCAGGGACTCACCTTAAGTCTTTGTCCCACTTGTACACAACACAGTGTGTGTTTGCTAAACAGCTTAAATGCATAAAGTTCAGGATTCTTATCAAATCCCAGTCCTCACAACAGCAAACAGTTTCATGATTATATATGTATATATATATATATATATATATATATATATATATATATATATATATATATATATATATATATATATATATATATATATATATATATATATATATATATATATATATATATATATATATATATATAAAGTTACTGAATAACAAAGAGAATCATAGCTGGAGATCTACATCTGAGAAGTCAAGCCATATTTGGGTCCAATGTGCATTTCACCAAATGTAATAATAATTATATTTCATCAACTTAACCCTTTAAAGCCTGATGCATGAACTAATTTGCCAGAAAAATCTAAAAAAAATTTGGAAAATAAGGTCTTAATGAAGCTTTCTGACAAATTTGTCAAAAATGTTTTAACATACATTTGTATATTGAGCTTTAATTTGAATATTTTTTGCTAAATCTGGAATTTTTTCACATGCAAACTGTAGATGCATGTGTCCAATTGTAAAAGTCAAGTTTTTCAGGGATAAAATACCAAATTTATGAGGTAGAAGTCTAAAAATCCAAGTCTGTCAGTTTGATACAGTTGGCTTTAAAGGGTTAAATGAAGTCTATGGCTATAATAACCTAAATATATAATAACCTTATTGCTCATTGTGTGGTTTCTTTAACGGAATACATGCACATACACTGTTAGCATTAAGCCTAGTTTATGCATGCTAAACCTTTCTAAATGCTAAGGGTGTGTGTCTGCTACACGTCTTTGTGTTGCGTGTGGTTTCCTCTTGAATTTCCCACACAGACCCCTGCACTGAAAATCAATGAAATGCAAACCAGGCCTCCAGAGCCCTCTAATGCGCTCGACAATTTCTCTCCAGCACAAATATATTGGTTATTCACATCCTTACGTCCATGAAAAATTTACATTTTCGTGGCATTTACGAACAAATGATCCCAACTACATTTGTGTCTGCAGTGGTGGTGGTGGTGGGGGGTGGGGGGTGAGACATATCATCGCTGTCCCGATCTGCTGACTTTGACTTAGTGGCAGATTACCAGCCGAGCAGCCTCATCTTGGTTAATGAGACCTTAAGGAGCGGTGGGAGAAAGAGAGAGGGAGGGAAGGCGAGACAGAAAGAACCAAACCGGAGAAAAAAAATGTTACAGCGAAGGGAGGAAAAGAAAAAGATGGTGAGAAGAAAAAAGAGAAACGGAGCAGGGAGAGCCGAAGTTTGATGAAATGTTGAGCTAATGAGGTCCTGGCGGTCTACGCCATCCATTCCTCCCATCTCTGCCTCCTTCCCTCTCCCACCTGGAAGCACCTTGACAGCCAATCTGGACTGCAGAGCTGCAGCGCCACCGGAGCAGGTCAGAAATCCCATTTTCACACAGGAGGGCCTTTAAGTGGCTGCACAGATCCTACTCGTTCTCTCTTTCTCTGTCTAGGTGAGAATTTAAGTAGGACTCGCTGGTCAGAATTGGCCTCTTCAGGAAACTCAGTCGGGCTAATACTGAGAAATAACTGGTAAGGCTCTCCATTATGGTGGGAATTACTGCTGCATCCATTGCAGTAGTTAGAGAGGAGGTGATGGAATCAAAGTGAACTATTGTTTACCTGCAACCTCTCCTGACTCCAAACACTTCAGTCTGGATTTATTTTTTTTGACAAGCTGAGGTCAAAGTTGTGCTCCACTCAGTGATTCATAGAATAAATACTTCATAATATAAAACACATCTATCATTTATGCACTTGCAAATCATTGGCCTCTTTAATCATAAAAAGGTCTTAACTTTGGAAGCTCAGCTCTGATATAGCTGTAAATCATCTCTGTCAAATCAATAACGGAGCCGTGACTGATAAACAAAATGAATTATGTATGTTGATTAGGCCATCTTTATATCTTTAAGTGCAAATTTTTTTTAAAAAACAACAATAAAAAGAAACAGTCGGGCCAAGATTTATTGGGTTGGCAGAAATCAAACATTCATTTCTCTGCTGAGTCTTATTTTATAATCGTGACACAGTTGAGCTGTGCTGCTTAACAGCAATCTGACTTTTTGATTTTTGAGACAAAAATATGAAATCATTTGAAGGATTTTTTTTTTCCATTGTGCATTCAGAAAGACTCCTGAAAGGGTGGGGTGGGGTGGGGGGTGGAACAACTTGAAAAAAAGATTTCAAAAAAGGCGGGTCAAGCAGAATAAATTCTTTACATTTATAGAATATAGTCGTTATTTCCCAGTCACTAGTGAAAATGTGCTTTTGCTGTTATTAAGGCTGGTTTTATTTGGCATAAATGAGTATAACTCTGGTTTTATTGGGTTTGATTCTAGGTTTGTGTACCTGAAGGTGTGATTAGAGAAAAAACAGACATAAAACCTGCTGAGAGCTCAAATAATCACACATTATTACTTTATGATTGTAGTTGGAAAAGACTAGTTTGTCCAACCTGATTGGCTTCGCAGTCAATGCTCATAGAGCTTGACCGCCTTTGGGCAACACAGCCAATAATTACCGCTCAAAACTCACATGGGTCCTAAGGGGGCATGAAATCAGCTTCAATTCTTAACCCGATCCCTCCCCCCAGCGTGGTTCTGTCCCTCGAGGAAAAGCCGTACTTATACTGCAGTGAACCATTACACACGATGTCTGCCATCCGCCCCTCAGAGCGGAGAAATAGCATTTCAGTGCCGTTATTGATTTTGTGCGGCTGAATGCGGGTGGGGAAAAGAGGGGTGGTGGGGGGGGGGGATTGAGCGTGAGCTTAGAAGGGAGGATGGAGGATGGCGAGTCTTCAAGGATGCGAGGGGACGGTGAAAATGCATGTGCTGAGAGGCAGCAATCATCCGGCGCGGCGGGACGCCGTCTGGCTCTCCATGCAGTATCAGAAAAACCTAAAGCAAAACAAACACTCTCCATCTCCTCAGAGCTGACCTTTAGGCTCATCAGAGACGCCGTTACGCTCTGCTGCATCCGCACAGAAAGGATTGCTTGTCATGATCACAACTCTAATGGAAAGCTTCAGACAATATGGCGTTGAAAATTCTTTACAAATAATCTGATATACATATAAATAAGCTTTACGTATGTTGTGATGCAGCTACTGGCCTCCGTATCTCATTAGGATCACCTCATTGGTCGATGTTTCTGCAGCGACTCCTGCAGGGTCAGGGTTTTGGTTGGGGTTTTTTTGTGAGCAGGTCTGCAAGGGGGAAATGATTTGAAAGTCAGTGGCTTCATGAGACTTTTTTTTTTCTTCTCCAGTTTTTACAGGAGTCAGCCAGTTGAAAACAGTTGTGCACGCTCACCGACACCAGCGCTAACGTCCTGCACGGAATCACGTCTGAGTCTGAATTCTCTGAGACCGAAGGGCGATTTTTTTAGGGGCTGTTAGCAACAAATGTTAAATCTCGGTGAGATTACAGAGGGAGTTTTTCCCCGCCACCGTCGCTTATGCTTGCTCTGGAGGGCATTGTTGGCTTTTGTATCTGTAAAGCGCTTTGAAATGTCTTCAGATGTGATCAAGCGCTATATAAATAAAATTTGATTGATTGATTGATTGATTGATTGATTGATTGATTGATTGATTGATTGATTGATTGATTGATTGATTGATTGATTGATTGATTGGTGATTCAATGAGGAAAAAGTTGCCATCGTGAAAGATTAGAGAGAAAACATGAGCAGTAGAAACGTTTTGGACGCAAAGCGTGTAAAATATCATCCTACCTTTCCCATTTCAGGAAACACCTCTTTATATAATCTCAGTGAATGTGTGCAGATAATTTTGAGATATTTGTCTAAATACCAATCAATCAAAATACAAAAACATGATCAAACACAATCAGGAGTAGAGAGAAGAGGACAGGAAACAGAAAGCTATTTAAACAAACCTCATCAAACTAAACTGAGTGGGTGCTTGTGATGCTAATGACTTCCCATTATACTGTGAAAAAACAGCACAAAAATATCAGCTGAAATAGATGAAAATACTTCAAAAACCAGTTTCATTCTGATGCTGGTTCCTGTGAGAACCAAATGAGATGAGATGAGATGAGATGAGATGAGATGAGATGAGATGAGGTGAGATGAGATGAGATGAGATGAGATGAGATGAGGTGAGGACAGGAAGGAGAAACATCTGAAGACAGTTGACGAGGGGATTACAACAATCCGTCGCGCATTCGCGCATCAACAGGCGCGGCTTCACCTCATCGCTAATTTTTAGTAGGTAGTCACATGATACCATACGCACATTCTATTGGCTGACGGCATCTGGAAGTGTGTCTTTTAAATTACCGTAAATAATAAAATAAGTAGTTCGTCGCTATATTGTGAGATTTTCCTTTTTGCGGGTGTTTCCCGGAACGCATTAACCGCGAGTAACGAGGGATTACTGTAATCCCATGTTTCACCTGAGCTGTGTTTCTTCTCAAAGCCTCAGCAAAGAGGAGTGTGTGTGACTCATTTTAGGGGATTATAAGTAGTCGCCCCAAATCCTCTTGGAAATGAGACGTCATTCTTCACATCATCAGTAGATATTTATACTTATACTCAATTAGCCTCACAACAGTCTGGCTAGCCGACACGCTAACAAGACATAATGGAGATGAACTGGTTTCCAACTGGTCCAGATAATCCATAAAACTCTTAAACTGATTTATATACAGTATATACGTATATTCCACCTCTATGAGGTGGAATTCATGAAGGATCTGGAATAAATTCTGTCGTAAACGTTGTCGACTTTTCCGGAGGTTATAAAGGTGATGATGCTCCGTTATGACGCTCATTTCTGATTGGTTGAGCCGTATGCTAGGTATCGACAGAGATATAAAGGGTGAGGAAGAACATCGATGCCATCGATGGCGGCATGGAGGGGGTTTCACAGACGTTTGAATATGTTCAACCGGTCATTAAAAAGAAGTGAAGGAAGAAGAAAGCGCCGCTGACGACTAATGAAGATGAAAAGGAGGGACCAGAGGGAGGGAGTGGGGCATCAAAACGGGGCAATTAGAGATCCCAGCAGCCGTCGGTTCTCCTCCAGGTTGACAGCTCCGGCTGCTTTAGATGCTCCGGTCTTTAATTAGGCCAGATTTTTTTTTCTCGGGTATAATTGAGCACCTCGAAAAACACGATATGTTTGTTTGAAGAGCAATTAATCCACTTCTGAAAAGAGAAAATAGAACCTGGCCTGAAAAAGACACGAATGAAAATTCACTTGACCAAGTGTTTTATTAGGATGGAGGGGCACAGATGATGATAGGTGGGGGGGCGGGGCAGCGTCAGAACCACCAGGACTGGGAAGAGGGTGTGTGTGTTTCGTGTGTTTGTGTGTGTGAGAGAGAGAGATTCAACACACTGCTGAGCTGTGTGTTGAAGTAAAGATTTAAAGTTTGTTCATGTTCATGATCAAAGTTTAAAGTGTTCAGTTCTTGGAGAGGAATTCAGCAGTTTAGAGGACATTAAACTGAGTGTATCACACACACGCACACACACAAACACACACAGACACACACACACACACACACACACACATGCACAGCAGATACACAATAACTCCAGGAATATTTCTCCATCGATGAAAAAACTTGAAGACATAAACCAAAGCCTCACTCTGTTTTCCTTCATTACTAAAATGATTTTTTTTTCATTACTAGAATTTTTTTTTAAATCTTTTTTTTTGCTACACCTAATTTTTTTTATTTCTATGCCTATTTATGATTTTCTATTTGTATATTCTTGTTTGTTTTTTTTTAACTTTATTTATTAATCTTTCTACTTGGTGATGTACTATTTCCTATGTGCTGGTGCTTCCTGTGTGCTTTTTCTGTGTTTCCTGTACTCACCGTGCTGTGTGCGACAGAAACATTAATTTCCCTGATGGAACCTCCTTAAGGGATAAATAAAGTTATACCCTAAAATGGGCTGATATTTTAAATCTGTCGTTGTCTGAACGGGTGACAGAAACACTGAGAAGAAGCTCAGACTTGACGGCTCTATTAATGGTTAATGGCATGAAATAATAATTTGGAAACGTTTGTTATTTTTAAATCAGTAATCTTGCAGAGGAGGACATTTTTTCTCAAACAAAGGGAGTCCGATCCATCCCCTCCAACAAAACCAAATCATTTGTTTTTGGGTAAAATATTTAAAACATTGATAAATAAAGAGTGAGTTTTGTCCATCCGGCCTCAGTCTCTCCATGTGTTGACACTCTGTTGGTAACTCTAATGCATTCAGACTGAATGCAAAACACTCTTTCACATGGTTTGCCTAGTTTACATATGATGCAAACTAGGCAAACACACAAAATGTGCATTATTCATGTGCTCTAACAGTTTCCCGGGTTTAGATGTTCTTGGTGATGCAATGTTGTGAAAACAGCGTCAGGACCTCAGATTACCAACCATGACTGCATTTGGTTTTCTGTGACTTCCACAGCAAAAGCAAAAGAAATAACTGTGTTTACTTTTTTGGGGGGTTAAAAAGGAAAAGGACGCGGCAGAAATAAATGCCTTTGGTACTATTCTCGTTTTGGGTTTTTTTCTCGGGTTGTTGGTAGCTTTTAATGAGATAAACATGAATATTCCTCAACACATTTGCACTTGAGTCAAGCTAAAAAAAAAATCAAAAAGAAAAAAATGTGCCTTTAACTAGGAAGATAAACTTTCTACTGTACAATATATATATATTAGATTGTATATAATATAATAATAAATGAAAATAATATGATAAATAAATAATATAATATAATAAAATACATATGGACCTGAAATTTTTAGAGCTCGCTGCATTAGTGGAAATTATTTTAAATAATGTAGAATATAATTGATGGATTTCAAACATTTCAAACAACTTAATTAAATTACCTAACTTTCCAACTCACTTTCTGACACTTATTTTATTCTATTTCTTCATTTCTAGTGTATAAAAGTTATTAAATCTTATTTTGTACATATGGTTGTAACACAATCAGTGCTGTGTTGTAGAATAGGTCATTCTCTATAAACCAGTTCGGAGTTCTCTGCGTCTACATCACGGGTCATAAATCACTCTGTGTCTTTACTCTGTGCACATTTGCTAATGAAATAACCTGATTTTACTGTTTGGCCTCTTGGCCCTGCCTTCATATAGAAGCCAGCAAACATGGTGTAAAGGGTTCATAAAGCAGGAACAAATTGAGAACCCTTATTTTAGGGGTGTTGTCTGCAGCAGAATCTTTACAACAAAACGACAAATGTAAAATCCAATCCCAAATCAAATCGAGCCGCAGTCGCGGCATCGACACCGTGACGCCATCTCAGCTAAACCTGATGACAGCGCCGCAGTTCATCATGCATTGTTATTACTGTGTCTACCCTCGCCGAATCAACACCTTGATTTCTTCTTCCTCACCCGTCCTCACCCTACCTCCCCCAATCCAACGTGCTCAGATGCAGAGAGTTGGGTCTCTCCTTGTTACAGCACACAATCCTCAGCCTTTAATTGGCTGCATATCAGCCTGATAGTTGCTGGTGCAGACTGGTGCAATGAGCCCCAACCATTGCTTGACCCAATACCTTCCAGCTCAGACGGAGAGAAGAGGGAACCACCACAAAACTGCAGGAAAGATGAGTTGCAATCTCTCACCTGCTTTTTGCTTTTTAAAAAATTGCAGCAGGAAGTGGTGGAGTGGTGAAGACAGGGAAGGAGGAAAAAGACAAGGAGGGAGTGGGGGTTGATGTGACAGACCGAGGCGTGGATGGGGGGGGGGGGGGAAATGAAAGGCAATCTGATAGATGAATAAAGGGGGAGCAAGAAAAAGGAGTGGCTGTCAGAGAAAGAAGCGAGAAAATGTAGGGCAAGGCCCTTCAGAGAGAGAGAGAGACACGGAGGGATTTCAGGGGCATCTTTTGATGAGGGGGAGAGCGAGGAGCTTCGCAGCCTCAGAGGTTATAACGTCTCATAAGGTCACGGATGCAGGAAAAACATCCTGAGAACATGTGCAGGATTCCTCTTTCCTAAACGGCATCATCCTCACGATGTTTATTGATGTGTTGCACTGATATGTTCCCCATAATCCTGTCAGATCAGTTGTTGGGTGCCGATGGAGCTGTTATCAACCGGCGTGCCGCTTGCAAACAAACAACGAACCGAATCGCTAAGGAGGAGATGATCCCGCCAAAATCGCGGTGTGTCTTCACGTCACGTCACAAATAAATGCCCACTTTTCTGCACAAGATTCAGGGAGTTGAAAATGAAACCGGAAAGATAAAAGGTGTCGTATAATCCTAGCGTGAAGCTTGAATATATGCATGGGTAGGGACGACGGCGATGGGCGGGGGGGAGGAATTTGAATGTTGGCACTCAGGAAAACTGTTAACTGTCAAACTGGAGATGACGTGTTTTGTAGCGACACAAGGGCAAACAGGCAATTTTCTCAGCAACTCGATAACTTCTTCTTCTTCTTCTTCCTCCAGTCTGGAGACTGGCTGTTAAAAATCTTGGGGAGGGTGTGTAATAAATCCCGTCAAGCTCAATCCCCCAAGGAGCAATTACTGTTGTGTTCTCGGAATATAACAACAAGCCAAAGAAAAACAGAAAGAAGACATCAATAAAACATTGCCAATAGTAGGGTCCCAGTGTGTGTGTGTGTGTGTGTGTGTGTGTGTGTGTGTGTGTGTGTGTGTGTGTGTGTGTGTGTGTGTGTGTGTGTGTGTGTGTGTGTGTGTGTGTGTGTGTGTGTGTGTGTGTGTGTGTGTGTGTGTAGAGGATCTGCTTCTCTCTGGAAACATTTCCAGTCCTAAATATTCTAGTTGGAGTATGTCCATTATGTGCTGAACAGGATAATAAGAAGTGAAGAGCAGTGACCAAAGAAGGTGTGTGTGTGTGTGTGTGTGTGTGTGTGCGTGCGTGCGTGTGTGTGTGTGTGAAACACAGAAGCAGGAAGAGCGTTCTAGGACAGATTCCATATTTACCAGCAGGTTTCTTTCAGTCGCTCCATGCAGGAATGAACATGTGTGAATATAGACTACCTGTATGTCAGAGGTGGGAATTATTACATTACTGCAGATACAGTTTAAGGTGGTATGAATGCACAAAGTCAACTAAGTACAGTGGTTCCTCTACTTACCAATGTCTCTACTTACGAAATTCTCTACTTACGAAACGCCTCAACAGGAAAATATTGCCTCTAGTTACGAAAGAAATTTCGAGTTACGAAAGGTAAAAATACAGTTTTGGCTGACACTCGCAGCTCCCACAGGTTCCTGAACGCAACATTCTCATAGCTGCTCTGCCATTGGCTATTACCTAGCATCCTGGCATCCCATTGGCTTTGTTTGTCCGTACAAACAAAGCAAGAGATAATAGAAGAGCATGAAAAAGGGATGCGTTTGGTTGACTTCTTAAATTTGTCATATAAGAGAAAAGAACAAAAGAAAGAACAAAAAGAAGAACAACTGCACATTTTTGTAATAACCCTTTGCTTTCCTCTGATTATTAATCATCGTAATGCTTCTTAGATCAGTCACGACCTCACGGAGGGGCTCGACCCTTACGCTCTGAATTCTCAATCGTCTCCATGCTGACCACCTGAAAGTAGAAATACTTGCACCAAAACCAATGAGGTGTAAAGAAAAGAATCAAACCATTTAGTTAAGAAAAGCCCTCTCTGCTGAAATGAATCCCAGCGCTAATGTTTATCACCCATTCTGTGTGTAAATGGACACACGTCTGCAATGCAGTGAAACCTAAACGGGTGATTAGCCACAGGCGGCTGAATGGGGTTTACATCCAAAGGCTGATAACAATGAAAGAAACCGTTCTTTCTGCGGCAGACTCACATAAAAAAATGCTGCTTTAAAGGATTTTTATTTGTCCCTGTTCTTCACCAAGGTGATGAGCCTCATTATTCTAATCCAGAGCGTATTCGTCCAACCAGGACTTCATAAAAAAAAAAAACAATGCGCACAATCCTGCTAACAGCCGTCTGTTCTCCCTCACCGTCTGATCTCACGATAAACCCCGATAATTGTTTTTCACGTTAGTATAACCTGAGGAAAAGGCTCAGTGGGGGGGTACTCAGGGGTCACATGTTAGTATATTTGCATCACACAATGCAAAAATACCCAATTACTGTACTTGTAAAAGTCCTGCAATTTTACCAAAATGCATTCAAATAATCGTCTGAATTTGCAAAACCGTGAATCCTGTTTGTGATTTCTGATCATGATCTCACAGTCAAACCAAGATGAAACTATCTGACATGTAATTTATTTTGAAATATTAATATTGTGGCGTCAAAACATGGGGCCTATCCCGTTTTAATGGGTCACAAAATAAATATGAGGGATTGGGAGAGGATCCATGATGGTAGGAAGGACGAGAAGAACGCTGTTCTGCTTCAAAAACCTGAAGTCATGGTTCAATTTTTTCTAAAAACTTTACTGTTTGAAATACAAAATATTCAATTTCTTCTTCAAAAAGAAAGAAAACAACAAAATGTGACAAACTGATAATGTTCTAAGGAAATTTTTAATTTGAAAGGCAGATGGATGAATATGGGGGGGGGGGTAAAAAGTTCACTATTTCCTTCTGACATGTTGGAAATCAGAGGTAAAGGTGAACGTATCCCAGAATGCAACTGAAAATCCTTTTGTAAGTGCGTCGTTTGCTGCTTTGGAGCTCCTTGTTTCCAACAGTGTTGGGAACATTAACATCTATATTAATGCCTGCGCAGACGATTTTGCTGCTATCGGTTATTAGTAAGCATCTGAGACTATCATCATCATCATCATCATCAAGGCTTTTGTTGCATTATTAATGAGATGAAGATGGAGGGCGGAATTAACACTGATTACAAGCCGAAGAAATAAGAGTCATTTTCAGCTCATAAATTGACAGATCCTCTGCTGCGCCGCTGAGACGAGTCTCTGTCAGTTAAATTAGTCGTTGCCAGCTGTCTTTATGTCATTCTTCTTCAGCGTTACAATGTCAAAGCTTTTTTTTTCGTCAGAGCTGGGGCCTTGTTTTTTACGTAGAAAGGCTCAGTGTTGATTTGACACAAGTTTCAGGGTAGAATTTGGGGTATTTGTGGACCGTTTCCGACTGATCAAACCCAAAGGAGATTGCTTAGATTTAAACGTCTGAAGGATGACGATTGTTTATCATGACTGCAGATATAACCGCAGCAGAAGGTTTCAAAAGGCGCCGTTCTCTTGTTTTTAGATCGCTGGCAAACAATTCATTCAATTTATTGAAGTAGAAGTTAGAGGAACCATTTAGAAATTAGCCTGCTGCTGCCTCATAATGAACACGGATCCCACTTGACTTTGAGCTTATTATCTCAAAGAACAAGCGCGCATTGATTCAGCAAAAGAAGCTGTCAGGCTGTAATTTAGTCTATTTGTTATTTGTTCGGTGCACATTAATTCTGCAGCGCTGGAAGCATTGGAGGACAGGATAAGGACTAAGCAACAATAACGGAGCAGATCTCAAATTGTCTGCAGTCCTGTGTGACCTGTGGAACGGTGTCTGGTCTAAACATAGATTACAATAAGTACCAGAACTATGTAGTACTTGTGGTATCTGATGGTAATTTGACATTTATTTAAAGAAGAAACTATTGCAAAGTTGGAGTTTTGTGGTGCATTTCTTTCCATAAAGGCCTTTTTTTCCAAAGAAGCTGCTACACTATTCACATTGGGAGATCTTGCCTCTTCATCGTTGTCTCTTAAACCTACGAACCACAATTCACCTGACAGAAATTGGGGTTTTGGGCAGAAAGCCAGAGTCAGTTTGGGGAAATCGAGTTTGTAATGTAGAAAAACGACTCAATACTTGATTGCTAGCCTAAACGTGACCACATCACCAAGCTGATTCAAAGTGTGGATTGTTCTTCTCACGTTTCAATTACAGGCAAACCTCGGTTTCTGACCACAATTCGTTCCGGAAGGCTGTTCAAATACCGATTTGTTCCAATTCCGAATACATTTTCCCCATTAACAACATCCGTTCCAAGACCCTAGAAAACTACCTTTTTTCAACATAATATCCATCCATTTTCTGCTGCTGTTTCCTCGTACTATATGTTATTTCATAATGTCATTTATATACCAAATTGTATAGTAATGAAACATATCAAAGAAATGTAAAAGAAAGAAGCAAACACGAGAAATAAAGAAAAAAACATGGACGTAATCAGGTTAGCCTAAGGTACGAGTTACAGTAAACTAAAATAAAAAACACATTAAAGTTAAAGCATAATAACAATAAAGATAAGAGTTTTTACCTTTGTGGTGGTGAGCAGTTGTGTTACGTACGATCCTGTGACGCTGTTATTTTGGGACTTCCTGTTGTACCCTGAAGTGGTCACATGTAAATATAGTACGCTTGTTCTGTTGAGAGCGACACGCGTGACGTGCCAGTGTTCAATTGAGTGTTCAGGTGAGTTCGACTTCCAAATTTTGTTCGACTTCTAAGACAAAAACATTCCGAATTTTTTGGTCGAATTCCGATTAGTTCGATGTCCAAAGCGTTCGATAACCAAGGTTTGCTCGTACTCTCTTGCAGGATGCAGAAATCGAGCTTTCTGCCTTCATCATTTGGATCTCCTTGTATTTTTCAACTTCTCCATGCCGGTGGTGCCTGAATGAACATCTGGGGACTGTGACGTGATCGTCACCAGGTAAGGAGATTGCTTTTATGGGACCAGAATGTTTCTTTACACAACATATTCTATTCGTTTAAGAGCAGCACTTCATGACTCGTAGCCATGCGTGCACATGTATGCGTAGCTGCAAACATACTAACATCTACTAAAATGCACAAAACGGGTCTCTAGAAGGTGATTTGTGATGACTCTGACGACAGATCCTCACTCCAACGGTTGACATTGGTTTTTATGTAAAGCTTTTGGATGCGTGTGTGTTTGCAGCCACACATACGTGTGCATTTGTCAAATTCAACACTGTTAGGTAACAGAAATATCAGAAGAGGTAAAGAAAACTTGAGCTTCTGCGGTTTAGAATAGAAGCACGTAAATAAACAGACAAAGCTTGTTTTCCATAAGGACACGGGGATAATGATAGTAATAATAATGGGTTGGAGTTATATAGCGTGTGTGTGTGTGTGTGTGTGTGTGTGTGTGTGTGTGTGTGTGTGTGTGTGTGTGTGTGTGTGTGTGTGTGTGTGTGTGTGTGTGTGTGTGTGTGCCCTGATTTCACAGGCGACATCAGAGGACTAAAGATGACTCAGACATGAAGGAGGCTTCAATCTCACGTGTGTCTTGGATGTACAGAACATTTTCTGATCTGATAACGATTCGATCTATACATGAAGCACAATGTGTCAGTGTGGTATTTATAAATGTTAATGCCCTGTAGGCAGATTAAATGCCCCATAGCATAGATACATTCAACTGGTCTTTGAACAGCATTGCTAGAAAACAGTCTAAATGTTATCTTTAAATCCACCACAGCGGTTCGTGTGTCATTTTCAGATTCATTCCATTTGTTCTTTCAATCACATCAAAGTTGAATTATTGTTTTTTTACCTTCACTACGTCGCTAAGGACCTTGTGCAGAAACTTGAGATCCCATCAAAGACTCTGTTATTGATATGTCTGAATTAATACGGAGTCCTTTCAGCGGAGTGGAAGGAGGAGAGGGCAGAAGCACTTATTCCTCATCAGCGCTGAGAGTACGACCGGTCGACTCCTCAATGCAAACGTGGAACCAAAGAACCTCCATCATGGTTTCTACGGGAGGTTTTTAGGGCTCTCTGCCCCCCACCCCCCACGCCAGAGTTCACCAACTTTAACACTCCAGAACTGCTTTCCCTTATTTCTAAGGGGAAGACGCGTACTGCTTTTACAAATCTATAATTAATAACCTTTGTATTCGACGTCTTGGGGCGGGGGGCGGGGGGGGGCGTTGCTCCAGGCATTCAAGAGAGAGATTAAGCCAACATACTAGTAGCAGTTTCATCATTCCTCTCTCCCTCATTAATCACGCCTAAAGAGCTGAGTAATGCAGCCGGAGAGAAAAGCGAAAAGCAAAAAGAAAATCAGTGGGGGGGGGGTTTTATTGCATGTGGAATGTTGGAAGCCGTTATCCATCTCCCAACGTTTGTGCCAGAAAGGTATCCTCCATTTATCATAATTTAACCTTTTCCGGATCCTTCGCAGGCCAAACAAAGCGAAAACACACAAGGTTGAAACACACAGGAGAATGAAATCGCCTCAAATTTACCTTAAAGTTGGGAATGTATGACTTTACTAGTGATCCCCTCACCACAGAATGCCAAAAGGCACCGAGTGTGAGATTACTCTGTCGAGGGATGCTTATCGAGCAGCAGCACCCCCCCTCCAAACCCTCGTGCTCTTCATCCATAATTGCTTTCCAGGCCTGCACTGAGAAGACCCTGAAGCTATGTTGTGTTTGGCGGGAGCAGAATGCACTGGAGATAAGTTGAAATCCACTACTGCCCCAACTAGGGGTGCTTGTGGCATGACGAAGCAACTATTCTCTCTCCCCGTTTCAGCCGAAAACAGAGAATATCTGTTATAATAAACGAGGTTTTTCCGCGTGAAAATAATGACGATCTCTGACGGTTTGTGCAGTTTGAGTCGTAATTTTTAACACATTTAGTTTACAAGACGGAATTCTGGGGCCATTATGAACTAATAGGGGGAGTTTTTCCGACTCGCTCAGAGTTCATTTTACCTCCAGAAAGTAGTGCATCCCTGTGATGCGCTTCGAGAAAAAAGTGTGCATCCCAACATGACATTCATGCATCCCAAAAAGTGGAGGTGCATTTTTTTCCCAAATATTATATCGTGGAAAAAGGTAGCATGGATTTTTTATTTTTTTATTGAAAGTATTTAAAGCTTGCGTCCCTGTCTGACGATCAAAATATGTGTGTCAAAGACGGAAGGATGCATGCAAACGAGAACTTTACAATTAAAATGCTGCTGGCAAAGTAGAGGAACTTTTTTAATCCTTAGTGTGGACTAAGGATTAAAAAACCAGACAACTGAAGCAGGATCTGCCTCCCAATCCCCCACCATGAGGAAGAGAGAAGTAAAGAGCAACGTGTTTTCTATCAAGTTTGGGGTTTTTTCTGGTATTTTTCTTTGTGTTTAGTTCTGTTAAGAAAATGAAGATGGATGGAATGAATTTTTTTAAAAGGTATGGTAAAAGTTTTTGCATATTAATGTTGACTAAAATACACAAAAGGGACTCTAGAAGGGGATTTCTGATGACTCTAATGATATATCCTCATTTCACTAAATGGTTATTTGTTTTTATGTGAAATATATCAACAACTGTTTGCTGAATTGCGTTAAAATGCGCATATTCCCCTCAGGATAACATACTGTATACTGAAGTCAGTGTTTATCACCAAATGCTTCCAAATCTATCAATGAATAATCAATGATTATCTGTGATTTGTGTTTTTTTAGTGTGCAACAAAACGTTGATTGACGTTTAAATTACCGTAAATACTATAATAACTAGTTTGTTGCTATATTGCGAAATTTGGTTTCTCATGAGGGATCACTGTGTTACTGTAGATGGAGAATGGATGGGACTAAAAGACTCTCCAGAACAGTGATCCGAACAGTGCGGAGGAGCGAGCGGTTCCTCTGGTTCTTGCTCGTGCACTGCCAACTGGAAAAAGGCAGCCCATTTCATCCGTTTCCAGCACCACATCCGGATGTCCTTCACGGATGATAAGACTGCTTCGTTCTTTGTCTGCAACAAAAAATCTCCATCTCTTCTTCACCTGTCTGGCGAGGGCGGCGGCGGCGGGGGGGGGATCAGGAAATCTGTGTGATGCTGGTGTCAGGCAATCAGACAGAGATGGTTACACCATCTCGTCCTCTTATCTACAAAGTGAGACAGGCAAGAGTGGTTTCCCGTCCTCCTCCTCCTCCTCCTCCTCCTCCTCCTTCTTCTCAGTGACAATTTAAAATGGAGGAGCGCTATAGGAGAAGAAGCCCTTGGGATTTCACACTCTATCTTTCACTTACAAGTCAGTTCCGTCTTTTTTTCTTCTGTCTGTCGTTCCATTCTCTCAGGCTGACCCTTTCTTGGGCCCTACACTCTCTGCTATCACTCTCTCCACCCCTTACCCTTTCCTACTTTTGTGCTTTTCTGTTATTCTCTTTGCCCTTACTTTTAAAGAGTTTCACTTGCTTTTCATCTCCTTCCCAAGTTTCTTTGCTCCTTTATCTCTCCTCCATATAGTCTCCCCCAGCACACACCATCTGACTTCACACTGACCTAGATGGAATAAATTGTAATGTAAACTCTTGCTAAAAAAATATCCAAAATGATTAAAGACACATGTAACATACAAAAATATTTTTCTAAACATTTTTCTTGATTTTAAGCATTTCAAGCGTTCTGGAAAAGTTCATTGGCATCCGACCAGACCTTCAAAAAACATTTTCTGGGATGCGATGAGTTTGTGGGAAATGATGTGTAAAAGGTCAATGGGTTCCTGGCACTGCAGCTTGTATATGCAAGCCAGCTGATATCATGGAAAGATCAATAAAACATAGAGTTCAGCAAACGATAATGAGGAAAGTACATGTTCACGTCTGAGGATTTGGTCTAAACGGTGATCATTTAGTTCTGCTGAGGAATAAATGTGAGGCAAAACAAAAAAAAATGTCTTCACTTTGTCAGATAAAGTAAGTTCATGTTGTAAACCACCATATCCAATAATAAACGGTTGTTCCACTTCAATGTGCATTGCAGTCACTGCAGTATTCAGTGGCTGAATGTGTACGTGTCCAAATACATGAGGTATAAATGATGTTTTGTGGAATTAGGGCACCAAAATGTCTATAAGAGCGAAAATAAATTGCTATTTCATTTTTGATGTTCATCTTTTCTTTTTTATCTAAGCTCATCAAGTCAATTATACGTGGCATATTTAGGATTTCTGACGTAAAATACGACTTGATTCCATTATAAAACAACGACAACACCACAGATGCCTTCTAAATTCTGACTTTAGAGGCAAAACTTACTACAAATATTCATTCCAGGGTGACACAAAATGACAACTGCGATGTTACAGGATGAACCTAAACAGGGAAAGAAGATTAGGGACCCAGAGCATCTTTACATTCTATTACCGTGACAACAGACTCCTGCTTCAGCATCATTTTATCAGAGACAAAGGCCACAATGTTTGTCTGCTGGCACAATTAATGCTGCAAATCAGCGTGCTGCGGCTCCTTCTGTTCCACTTGGAAATGCAAACAGGTTTTGTGTCTTTTCATCCCTTGTAGGAAACTTTTGGAAGCTTTTTTTTATTATTATTATTTTTAAAAAGGTGTTATTATCTTGGAATCTGTCTACCAGTCGAGCCAAAAAAAAAATCTCCAAACATGTAAGCATCTGAAATCCGACGGGCTGCAGAACTGTTGCATCCATCATGTGGCTCAGCGGTGCAGACCGGTCCACGCACCGCCCTGCAGCCCATCAACCAGATTGCCTGCAGTGATACATGCTGTCTCCTATGTCGCCTAAAAAAAATAAAAAGCCTTTACAAGTGATTAGGCCTGCTTCACTTGCAGTGCCATTTGCTCCACAGTACTCACATTGATTGTTTTCTCCTGGCTTGGTAAATAGTCAATAGACCCCCCACAGTTGATGCCAGGGTTTACCTAGCAGCACCTTTCCCTGGCTTTATCAATTAGGCTGTAAGACTCGCAGCGAAGGATTTCATCTGTAGCCGAACCCATTATTAGTAACGACAGGTGAGAATCGAGTGCTTAACGCAGCGCTGGGGAAATTGTGATAAATGATGAGGGGAGGCTCCGTCTTTCTAAAGAGGGGAGATGGATGAGTGCTGGTCATTAGAAAGAAGAGTGTGTGGGGGGGGGGGGAGTGAAGATGCAGAAAAAGGATTCCTAATGTACTCAAATAAACCTGCTTCCACTTTCAAAGGATTTGCGCGCATCTTCGTTTAAAACCATTCATTTTGCGGGACGCGCGTTTTTACCTTATGGTCGATGATGCCGCTGTATCCCTGGAGGACCGGGGGTTGGGGATCGGTCACCCCACCGGCGGGGGCGTCCGTGGGCCGCCGCAGCCCCCGCAGCTGCTGATGCTGCTGTTGCTCATCCTGACGGACGTGCGTGTCGTTCGCGTCCCTGGAGGCTCCGTTGAAGCTGCCGTTGTAGACCAGGAACAGGCTGGCGCACAGGAGAAGCACCAGAAGCACCGCGACTCCATGGCGCTGACGCACACACAGACACAGAAACAGACGCTGAACTGAGTTTTCAAGGCGCTGATAGGTTTGATAAGTGATGGGAAATGATCTTCCCTCATGGGGAGACACTAATCCCAACAAACTTCCTGTAACTGTCCACTGTGCCAAATTTTACGCGCAGAAAAAACTTAAAAAACGAGGGGAAAAAACACTTGTTATGGGTTTAATTATAAGGGCAAGCCCCTGATCATTAAACTAACGAGCTGTCAGGTTGTTAATGATGTTTTTTTGTTTTTTTTTGCTGTGCTTTCATGCATTTTAATATGCAGGCGCGATACAAGGAGCACATCTGTCAGGCAATTTACCGTAAATGTCTCTCATCTCCAGTAAAAAGTTCACGTCTTGACCTTGCGAGTCAAGCCTGCTTCAGTCTGTCGCGTTAAACGGGGTAATAAATCTCCAGGGAAGATGATTAACAGTACGTGACACTTTGGATTTGTTTCGTGGAACACACTCGAAGACAGACGAATGTGGAATTTTATTTTTTTTTTAATTTAATTCACACGACTGGCTTCACATTCCCTTGAGTCCATCAAATTGAATTCACTTTTAAATTCTTTAATCTGCATTAAACACACATGAAGTGCTCTCTCTACTCCATGTTCTCGTACTTCTGAGAATAAAAGCCTGAGCTTAGTGCCAAACAGCTGGATGTCCATAGTTCACGTCCTAATCTCTTGATCCGTCAGTGCGCAGCCACCTCCTGACCGCTGGAGCCCCACTGCGCGTAAAAAATGCTGGATTTTAAAAGCGCGATCAAACAGTTGCCCGTGGGTGGGTGGGTGGGGGGGGTGCCTTACCATAGGTGTCTTCATTTTGCGGTGCGCTGTCTCGTCACTGCGGCTCAAGTGCGTCCGACTCGACTTTCTCTCATGGTATCCCGTCCTGCGTCCACCCCCGGCGGTGCGTCCGCGCTGCGCGTCGCCGCCGGTGCGTCTTCAGACTGGAGCTCCGGCGCAAGTCGTTACAGCGGAGACCGAGCCGACAGATGTTCGGTGTGGTGTTGCTGCTGGGTCTTAAAGCCCCTCGGATCCCGGGGACTGAGGACAGGAGGTGCAGTGCAGTTAATTAAAAAAGGGGAGCAGCTAGAGGGTGATGAGGCCGTTTTGTTTTAATGGATGTATCCTGATCAGTAATACCGTGGGTGATGAGCACCTCCGGAGCGCACCTCACGGATTAATGCCGTGTTTTCTGAGTGGAAGGTGGATTATGAACGCAAATTGGAGATTATATCCAGGAAGCACCGGATCCTTGTTTATAATAGAATAGTTCACTTAAAAATACATTTAAGTCCTTATCTATTTTCCTGCATGCCCATGTTCAGGAGGATCAAGTTTCGTAGCGTATCTTTGGCAGATTTCTGCCCAAAAAAACTGAAAACAGACACTTAAATATACAATTAAAAATAAAAAAGGGTGGTTCTCCGGCTTCCTCCCACCTCCAGAAACATGCGCTTCAGGTTAACGCAGAGAGAACACGCAAACTCCGCACAGGGCGGGACACGAACCCGGAACGACCTTAGTGTGGCGGGGACAGCGATACCCCCTGCACCACAGTACCAGCCCTCATCAAACATATCGATCTTCATCTGGACTAAAACAATCATTTAACCCTCACAGCCCTGACCTATTTCAGCACATTTGATATTTGTCTCTATATACCACATTAAAAATTATTTAACATACCCATGCTTGGTATGTTTATCTTCAGCACAACTTCAGCTATATGAAGAGTTTTTATTTCCCTATAATTTATTATATTGACATACGGGGGCAAAATACACACAAACAGTCAAATTCGGAAATAGAACAAATTATATTTTATTGCACATAAAAAACGATACGCATTCTCCTTCAAAACTCCAAAACGTTTTCCACAGGCTTCTAACATATTTAAACACGGTTTGCGTCACTTACGCCACTCTTACAAAGGAGATTTTCAAAATAAGTGCAACGCGAAGTGCACCAATCGCGAGGCATGTTTGTGGTCACGTGACAAAACGCACCAATCGCGAGACGTGTTCGAATCACGTGAATGCTTGCGTCACCGCTTGTACGATGGACATAAACACGGTGCCTGATTATCAGATTATAAGGAGCCAATGTGAACGCTGATAACTCCGGTCATAATATTACTGTAGATTTATTAACGTATGAACCTAGTTTAGTTTATTCACCGTTTAATATTTACACGTACAAACTGTAACACACAAATAAGCACATCCGATTGGAAAAACAAACATGTTGTTACCGACATGTTTGTTTTTGTTACGTTTACTTATAAATGAAGTCCCTGCTCCGCTCCTTCTGAACAAAAAAAACTTCTTCCAGGCAGGGCTTTGACCCAGAATGTTTTGCCAATCGGTTCCTTCCCAACAGAAACGGAATTATAGCGTTTCCGGTTTTGCGTTCCACCCATAAACTGAGGCTCCTGAACCGGTTAGAACAAAAAAATAAAGTTCCTGAACCGGTTAATAACGTTACTTTTAACATTAATATGTAGGTGCCGTATTTTGCGCACCATAAGACGCGATTAAAAGCCTTAAAATCTCTCAAAAATCAACGCTGCGCCTTTTACCATTAATGTCTCATGTGTACAGTCAGCGCTCCGCCAGATCGGCCGTTCTCCACCGACGTAGAACGTATTACGTCACTACGTACGCCGGCAGCGATGGACCAATCAGAGAACACGACGCGAGGCTCCGTCCGGCACACCTCCGGTAGGGACCGGTAGAGGGGAGATACCGGGACTGGACCGCAGGTATTCTGGTAACCACATTTGATTGGCTGAAGACCCCCGAACAATGACGTCAGCGAAGAGACACGCTTATGACGCAACATGTAAACTCCAGACTATCAGTTCCGGTTGTTCCGGTTCACGTAGAGACCGGGGGGGGGGCTTATTTCACACTTCTCCATCTCTCTTGATCTGTGACTCCATGCCCCCCCCCCCCACACACACACACACACACACACAACATGTGGTGGATTGTGGGTCCTGGACTAACGTGTCTGCTCAGACTTCTGTCCGATGTTTCTCTAAAGCATCATGACCGGACAGACACCCGGAAACCAGCCGGTCAGCGGTGGAGAAACTACCGAGATGTTCAATGCAGACCGGAGATGAGGACTTCAGGGATTCAGAACACATTTATCAAAAAATAAAGAAATAAAAACATATTTAAAAAATAATGTCGGTGTTTGTTTTTATTTTAAATACGTAGTACAACACAGTCCAACCACAGTCAGCTTTCTGCTTCCGTTATCAAGCATGTACCGGACAATAGTGTGTACCATGTGTCCGGTTAAAGGACAGAAATAAACTCCGTAATCTAGACTGCGTCTCTTTGTACAATGAGCTGAATGGTGCGCAAAATACGGTAACTTAAGGACTTTTAAATTTAATTGGCAACTAAAGCAATTAGTTTATATAGTATTATAGATATGCCCTGAAGGAAAATATAATCAAATATATTCTCAGGTTCTGTATTTACTTTGTATTTCATCTAATAATGATATAGCTAAATACATTGTGTAATGGGCGTCCACCGTTTAGCGGCGGACGCCGGCTGTGTCATTGTTTGGCTCTTTGTTGTAGGTGGAGACACTGGAGACTGGTACGGGAGACTGGTACTGGAGACTGGTACTGGAGACTGGTACTGGAGACTGGTACTGGTGACTGGTACTGGTGACTGGTACTGGAGAACCAAATAAGGAAAAACAACCAGCCAGAGAAAGACACGATGCATATGTGTTAATGTATAGGGGCTCATCCTTAAGGTGGAGCCTAGAGACGGGCATAATAAATATCTGAGGTTCTCTGGAATGTGTTGTTCCTGCCCCTTGTCACGGTTCAGACAACACCAGATTTTGTGTTAGGGACAGAGAACCCAGATCTGCTTAGAAATATTGTATTAGGATAAAAATACATAATTGATAAACGAGACGGTTTGTTTCTTGTTCTTCCTTCCGGTTTTGAACACGCACAACTGCTCTGGGTGGACTTCGGGATAAAAGTCCGTTTACCTAACAGCCCCTACCCTACAGTAAACAGTACCACAGCAGTACACCTCTGCTTTATGACATAAGGATTATGCCTCCTACTTAGACACTACATGAAATAAGACAAGAATAACTTCCACCATGTCATTTATTGCTGAACAACAGATCTTCACTGTTCTTCTCCCATAGCTCAATATTACTACAAAGTTTAGCCTTACGGGGACACACTGCTCTGAAAATGACTGCAGCCAATGAGTTCATGTGTAAATCATACATTTTTCAGATTGACACACTGCAGTGTTTACCTGTTATAATTAAATAGTGACTGGGAGACCTCCAGGGAATAACAGGAAGTGAAACATAAGATCAAATATTTTATTTCAAGAACAAAAAAAAACCTGTATTAACCGGTTTACAATTATTTTCTGTTCCGATTCTGTTCCGAAACAGTAAAAAAATATATATATAAAGTTTCCGGCTTTCGTTTTCGTTCCATGAACCGCTTCGAGGCTCTGCTTCTCCGGCCCAGGAAGAGGAATCCTCGGCGGAATCCCTGGGATCACCAGCGCCCCCTATCGTGAGGCTGGAGAATGGCGTGCCTTTTCCCAGCCTTTTCAGGACCGCTCAACTCATGAAAGGCGTTACACACATACTGTACATAGTTGACAAAAAAAACATCGTACATAATATACATTAGCAAAATTATGGAAATTTAGTTCATAGACCAAAAAGTGTTTGAACATTTTAATACCGACATATAGATAGCATTACAGGCTCGCCTGGCTGCTGCCTCACCTCAGTGTTTCAGTGGTAAAATAACCTAAAATTGGTGATGTTGAGTAGAAAATAACTGTATAATACGCTTCACTGGATACATATAACCATTTAATTTACTTCTTCCATTTTTAATTTTTTTCATTTATTTTTTCTTATTATTTTTCTCATTATTTCTCATCCTACCTGTGTCTGGTTCATGTCCCGGTCCTGCTCAGGGCTTTGAACCAAAATTTTTTGCCAATCGGTTCCTTCCGAACAGAAACGGAATTATAAGGTTTCCGGTTTTGCGTTCCACCCATAAACTGAGGCTCCTGAACCGGTTAGAACAAAAAAATAAAGTTCCTGAACCGGTTAATAACGTTACTTTTAACATAAATATGTAGGTGCCGTATTTTGCGCACCATAAGACGCGATTAAAAGCCTTAAAATTTCTCAAAAATCAACGCTGCGCCTTTTACCATTAATGTCTCATGTGTTCAGTCAGCGCTCCGCCAGATCGGCCGTTCTCCACCGACGTAGAACGTATTACGTCACTGCGTACGCCGGCAGCGATGGACCAATCAGAGAACACGACGCGAGGCTCCGTCCGGCACACCTCCGGTAGGGACCGGTAGAGGGGAGATACCGGGACTGGACCGCAGGTATTCTGGTAACCACATTTGATTGGCTGAAGACCCCCGACGATGACGTCAGCGAAGAGACACGCTGATGACGCAACATATAAACTCCAGACTATCAGTTCTGGTTGTTCCGGTTCACGTAGAGACCGGGGGGGGGGGCTTATTTCACACTTCTCCATC
Organism: Antennarius striatus; assembly: GCF_040054535.1. Lineage (NCBI taxonomy): Eukaryota > Metazoa > Chordata > Actinopteri > Lophiiformes > Antennariidae > Antennarius > Antennarius striatus. Next base: position 19,155,499 of record NC_090793.1, on the reverse strand, counting down.
TCTCTTGATCTGTGACTCCATGCCCCCCCACACACACACACACACACACACACACAAATAAGTGGTGGATTGTGGGTCCTGGACTAACGTGTCTGCTCAGACTTCTGTCCGATGTTTCTCTAAAGCATCATGACCGGACAGACACCCGGAAACCAGCCGGTCAGCGGTGGAGAAACTACCGAGATGTTCAATGCAGACCGGAGATGAGGACTTCAGGGATTCAGAACACATTTATTAAAAAATAAAGAAATAAAAACATATTTTAAAAATAATGTCGGTGTTTGTTTGTTTTTATTTTAAATACGTAGTACAACACAGTCCAACCACAGTCAGCTTTCTGCTTCCGTTATCAAGCATGTACCGGACAATAATGTGTACCGTGTGTCCGGTTAAACGGAATTATAACTTTTCCGGTTTTGTTCCACCCATAAACTGACGCTCCTGAACCGGTTAGAACAAAAAATATAGTTCCTGAACCGGTTGTAAATATCAAATGTACCGCATTTTACGCACCGTAAGGCGCGCTTAAAAGCCTTAAAATCTCCAAAAAAATCAAGTCTTCACCTTTTAACATTAAGCCTCTTATGTGTACACCGAGTTCCAAAATCTGTAAAAATGTTTTTGTGCGATTCTAGTCAGCGCTCCGACAGATCGACCATTGTCCACCGACATAGGACGTAATACGTCACTACGTACGCCGGAAGCGATGGACCAATTAGAGAACATGACGCGAGGCTACTTCCGGCACACCTCCACACGGTCAGCGGCAGTGAAATTGCCGAGCTACTCAATGCAGGCCGATGATGAGGACGAAGAATTTATCACTGATTTATCAAAAAAATAAAAGAAATAAAGACATATAAAAAATTATTTCGGTGTATTTTTTTATTTTAAATGCGTAGTACAACACAGTTCAACCACAGTCACCTTTTTGGTTCCGTTAGCTAGCATGCACCGAGTGTCCGGTTGAAGTACAGAAGTAAACTCCGTAATCTAGACTGCGTCTCTTTATACAATGAGCCGAATGGTGCGCAAAATACGGTAACTGAAGGACTTTTAAATTGGCAACTAAAGCAATTTATATACTATTGAGTCTATAGTATATGAACTACCCTACAGTATACAGTACCACAGCACTACACCTCTGCTTTATACCAGTTGTATCACTGTGGTTAAGGCTTATGCCTCCTACTTAGACACTACATGACATAAGACAAGAATAACTTCCACCATGTCATTTATTGCTGAACAACAGATCTTAATTGTGCTTCTCCCAAAGCTCAATATTGCTATTAACTTCAGTATTTACCTGTTATGATTAAATAGTGACTGGGAGACCTCCCGTTTCCTAGCTGCTGCTGATAGCCGCTACTTCTCTCTGCTCTCGTCCTGCGTACAGGAAGTGAAACATGAGGTCAGGTTAAAAAAAATTCAAGAACGAAAAAAAAAAAAAACGGTATCAACCGGTTTACTATCATGTTCTGTTCCGATTCCGTTCTGGAACATAAAAAAATATTTTAAAAAAAGTTTTCGGCTTAGTTTTCGTGTATTAGGATAAAAATACATAATTGATAAACGAGACGGTTTGTTTCTTGTTCTTCCTTCCGGTTTTGAACACGCACAACTGCTCTGGGGGGACTTCGGGATAAAAGTCCGTTTACCTAACAGCCCCTACCCTACAGTAAACAGTACCACAGCACTACGTCACTGCTTTATGACATAAGGCTTATGCCTCAGACTTAGACACTACATGAAATAAGACACGAATAACTTCCACCAGGTCATTTATTGCTGAACAACAGATCTTCACTGTTCTTCTCCCATAGCTCAATATTGCTACAAAGCGTTAGCCTTACGGAGACACACTGCTCTGAAAATGACTGCAGCCAATGAGTTCATGTCTAAATCATACATTTTTCAGATTGACACACTGCAGTGTTTACCTGTTATAATTAAATAGTGACTGGGAGACCTCCAGTGAATGACAGGAGGTGAAACATGAGGTCAATTTTTTTTTCAAGAACGAAAAAAAACCCTGTATTAACCGGTTTACAATTATTTCCAATCCAATTCTGTTCCGAAACAGTAAAAAATATTTATATATAAAGTTTCCGGCTTTCGTTTTCGTTCCATGAACCGCTTCGAGGCTCTGCTTCTCCGGCCCAGGAAGAGGAATCCTCGGCGGAATCCCTGGGATCACCAGCGCCCCCTATCGTGAGGCTGGAGAATGGCGTGCCTTTTCCCAGCCTTTTCAGGACCGCTCAACTCATGAAAGACGTTACACACATACTGTACATAGTTGACAAAAAAAACATCGTACATAATATACATTAGCAAAATTATGGAAATTTAGTTCATAGACCAAAAAGTGTTTGAACATTTTAATACCGACATATAGATAGCATTACAGGCTCACCTGGCTGCTGCCTCACCTCAGTGTTTCAGTGGTAAAATAACCTAAAGTTGGTGATGTTGGGTAGAAAATAACTGTATAATACGCTTCACTGGATACATATAACCATTTAATTTATTTCTTCCATTTTTATTTTTTTTCATTTTTTTTCTTATTATTTTTCTCATTATTTCTCATCCTACCTGTGTCTGGTTCATGTCCCGGTCCTGCTCAGGGCTTTGAACCAAAATGTTTTGCCAATCGGTTCCTTCCGAACAGAAACGGAATTATAACGTTTCTGGTTTTGCGTTCCACCCATAAACTGAGGCTCCTGAACCGGTTAGAACAAAAACATAAAGTTCCTGAACCGGTTAATAACGTTACTTTTAACATAAATATGTAGGTGCCGTATTTTGCGCACCATAAGACGCGATTAAAAGCCTTAAAATTTCTCAAAAATCAACGCTGCGCCTTTTACCATTAATCGTCTCATGTGTACAGTCAGCGCTCCGCCAGATCGGCCGTTCTCCACCGACGTAGAACGTATTACGTCACTACGTACGCCGGCAGCGATGGACCAATCAGAGAACACGACGCGAGGCTCCGTCCGGCACACCTCCGGTAGGGACCGGTAGAGGGGAGACACCGGGACTGGACCGCAGGTATTCTGGTAACCACATTTGATTGGCTGAAGACCCCCGACAATGACGTCAGCGAAGAGACACGCTTATGACGCAACATATAAACTCCAGACTATCAGTTCTGGTTGTTCCGGTTCACGTAGAGAGACCGGGGGGGGGGGGGGGGCTTATTTCACGCTTCTCCATCTCTCTTGATCTGTGACTCCATGCCCCCCCCCCCACACACACACACACACACACACACACACACAAATAAGTGGTGGATTGTGGGTCCTGGACTAACGTGTCTGCTCAGACTTCTGTCCGATGTTTCTCTAAAGCATCATGACCGGACAGACACCCGGAAACCAGCCGGTCAGCGGTGGAGAAACTACCGAGATGTTCAATGCAGACCGGAGATGAGGACTTCAGGGATTCAGAACACATTTATCAAAAAAATAAAGAAATAAAAACATATTTAAAAAATAATGTCGGTGTTTGTTTGTTTTTATTTTAAATACGTAGTACAACACAGTCCAACCACAGTCAGCTTTCTGCTTCCGTTATCAAGCATGTACCGGACAATAATGTGTACCGAGTGTCCGGTTAAACGGAATTATAACTTTTCCGGTTGTGTTCCACCCATAAACTGACGCTCCTGAACCGGTTAGAACAAAAAATATAGTTCCTGAACCGGTTGTAAATATAAAATGTACCGCATTTTACGCACCGTAAGGCGCGCTTAAAAGCATTAAAATCTCCACACACAAAAAATCAAGTCTTCACCTTTTAACATTAAGCCTCTTATGTGTACACCGAGTTCCAAAATCTGTAAAAATGTTTTTGTGCGATTCTAGTCAGCGCTCCGACAGATCGACCATTGTCCACCGACATAGGACGTAATACGTCACTACGTACGCCGGAAGCGATGGACCAATTAGAGAACATGACGCGAGGCTACTTCCGGCACACCTCCACACGATCAGCAGAAGGGAAATTGCCGAGCTACTCAATGCAGGCCGATGATGAGGACGAAGAATTTATCACTGATTTATCAAAAAATAAAGAAAAACATAAAAAATAATTTCGGTTTATTTTTTATTTTAAATGCGTAGTACAACACAGTTCAACCACAGTCACCTTTTTGGTTCCGTTAGCTAGCATGCACCGAGTGTCCGGTTGAAGTACAGAAGTAAACTCCGTAATCTAGCCTGCGTCTCTTTATACAATGAGCCGAATGGTGCGCAAAATACGGTAATTTAAGGACTTTTAAATTGGCAACTAAAGCAATTTATATACTATTGAGTCTATAGATATGCCCCTACCCTACAGTAAACAGTACCACAGCACTACACCTCTGCTTTATACCAGTTGTATCACTGTGGTTAAGGCTTATGCCTCCTACTTAGACACGACATGACATAAGACAAGAATAACTTCCACCATGTCATTTATTGCTGAACAACAGATCTTAATTGTGCTTCTCCCAAAGCTCAATACTGCTATTAACTTCAGTATTTACCTGTTATGATTAAATAGTGACTGGGAGACCTCCCGTTTCCTAGCTGCTGCTGATAGCCGCTACTTCTCTCTGCTCTCGTCCTGCGTACAGGAAGTGAAACATGAGGTCAGGTTAAAAAAAATTCAAGAACGAAAAAAACCCAAAACGGTATCAACCGGTTTACTATCATGTTCTGTTCCGATTCCGTTCTGGAACATAAAAAAATATTTTTAAAAAAAGTTTTCGGCTTAGTTTTCGTGTATTAGGATAAAAATACATAATTGATAAACGAGACGGTTTGTTTCTTGTTCTTCCTTCCGGTTTTGAACACGCACAACTGCTCTGGGTGGACTTCGGGATAAAAGTCCGTTTACCTAACAGCCCCTACCCTACAGTAAACAGTACCACAGCAGTACACCTCTGCTTTATGACATAAGGCTTATGCCTCAGACTTAGACACTACATGAAATAAGACAAGAATAACTTCCACCATGTCATTTATTGCTGAACAACAGATCTTCACTGTTCTTCTCCCATAGCTCAATATTACTACAAAGTTTAGCCTTACGGGGACACACTGCTCTGAAAATGACTGCAGCCAATGAGTTCATGTCTAAATCATACATTTTTCAGATTGACACACTGCAGTGCTTACCTGTTATAATTAAATAGTGACTGGGAGACCTCCAGTGAATGACAGGAGGTGAAACATGAGGTCAATTTTTTTTTGAAGAACGAAAAAAAACCCTGTATTAACCGGGTTACAATTATTTTCTGTTCCGATTCTGTTCCGAAACAGTAAAAAATATTTATATATAAAGTTTCAGGCTTTCGTTTTCGTTCCATGAACCGCTTCGAGGCTCTGCTTCTCCGGCCCAGGAAGAGGAATCCTCGGCGGAATCCCTGGGATCACCAGCGCCCCCTATCGTGAGGCTGGAGAATGGCGTGCCTTTTCCCAGCCTTTTCAGGACCGCTCAACTCATGAAAGACGTTACACACATACTGTACGTAGTTGACAAAAAAATATGGTACAAAATATACATTAGCAAAATTATGGAAATTTAGTTCACAGACCAAAAAGTGTTTGAACATTTTAATAACGACATATAGATAGCATTACAGGCTCACCTGGCTGCTGCCTCACCTCAGTGTTTCAGTGGTAAAATAACCTAAAGTTGGTGATGTTGAGTAGAAAATAACTGTATAATACGCTTCACTGGATACATATAACCATTTACTTTATTTCTTCCATTTTTATTTTTTTTCATTTTTTTTCTTATTATTTTTCTCATTATTTCTCATCCTACCTGTGTCTGGTTCATGTCCCGGTCCTGCTCAGGGCTTTGACCCAGAATGTTTTGCCAATCGGTTCCTTCCGAACAGAAACGGAATTATAACGTTTCTGGTTTTGCGTTCCAACCATAAACTGAGGCTCCTGAACCGGTTAGAACAAAAAAATAAAGTTCCTGAACCGGTTAATAACATTACTTTTAACATAAATATGTAGGTGCCGTATTTTGCGCACCATTAGACGCGATTAAAAGCCTTAAAATCTCTCAAAAATCAACGCTGCGCCTTTTACCATTAATCGTCTCATGTGTACAGTCAGCGCTCCGCCAGATCGGCCGTTCTCCACCGACGTAGAACGTATTACGTCACTACGTACGCCGGCAGCGATGGACCAATCAGAGAACACGACGCGAGGCTCCGTCCGGCACACCTCCGGTAGGGACCGGTAGAGGGGAGATACCGGGACTGGACCGCAGGTATTCTGGTAACCACATTTGATTGGCTGAAGACCCCCGACAATGACGTCAGCGAAGAGACACGCTTATGACGCAACATGTAAACTCCAGACTATCAGTTCTGGTTGTTCCGGTTCACGTAAAGAGACCGGGGGGGGGGGGGCTTATTTCACGCTTCTCCATCTCGCTTGATCTGTGACTCCATGCCCCCCCCCCCCCCCCCCACACACACACACACACAAATAAGTGGTGGATTGTGGGTCCTGGACTAACGTGTCTGCTCAGACTTCTGTCCGATGTTTCTCTAAAGCATCATGACCGGACAGACACCCGGAAACCAGCCGGTCAGCGGTGGAGAAACTACCGAGATGTTCAATGCAGACCGGAGATGAGGACTTCAGGGATTCAGAACACATTTATCAAAAAAATAAAGAAATAAAAACATATTTAAAAAATAACGTCGGTGTTTGTTTTTATTTTAAATACGTAGTACAACACAGTCCAACCACAGTCAGCTTTCTGCTTCCGTTATCAAGCATGTACCGGACAATAATGTGTACCGTGTGTCCGGTTAAACGGAATCATAACTTTTCCGGTTGTGTTCCACCCATAGACTGACGCTCCTGAACCGGTTAGAACAAAAAATATAGTTCCTGAACCGGTTGTAAATATAAATATGTACCGCATTTTACGCACCGTAAGGCGCGCTTAAAAGCATTAAAATCTCCAAAAAAAATCAAGGCTTCACCTTTTAACATTAAGCCTCTTATGTGTACACCGAGTTCCAAAATCTGTAAAAATGTTTTTGTGCGATTCTAGTCAGCGCTCCGACAGATCGACCATTGCCCACCGACATAGGACGTAATACGTCACTACGTACGCCGGAAGCGATGGACCAATTAGAGAACATGACGCGAGGCTACTTCCGGCACACCTCCACACGGTCAGCGGCAGTGAAATTGCCGAGCTACTCAATGCAGGCCGATGATGAGGACGAAGAATTTATCACTGATTTATCAAGAAAATAAAGAAATAAAAACATATAAAAAAATAATTCTGGTTTATTTTTTTATTTTAAATGCGTAGTACAACACAGTTCAACCACAGTCACCTTTTTGGTTCCGTTAGCTAGCATGCACCGAGTGTCCGGTTGAAGTACAGAAGTAAACTCCGTAATCTAGACTGCGCCTCTTTATACAATGAGCCGAATGGTGCGCAAAATACGGTAATTTAAGGACTTTTAAATTGGCAACTAAAGCAATTTATATACTATTGAGTCTATAGTATATGAACTACCCTACAGTATACAGTACCACAGCACTACACCTCTGCTTTATACCAGTTGTATCACTGTGGTTAAGGCTTATGCCTCCTACTTAGACACTACATGACATAAGACAAGAATAACTTCCACCATGTCATTTATTGCTGAACAACAGAACTTCATTGTGCTTCTCCCAAAGCTCAATATTGCTATTAACTTCAGTATTTACCTGTTATGATTAAATAGTGACTGGGAGACCTCCCGTTTCCTAGCTGCTGCTGATAGCCGCTACTTCTCTCTGCTCTCGTCCTGCGTACAGGAAGTGAAACATGAGGTCAGGTTAAAAAAAATTCAAGAACGAAAAAAACCCAAAACGGTATCAACCGGTTTACTATCATGTTCTGTTCCGATTCCGTTCTGGAACATAAAAAAATATTTTAAAAAAAAGTTTTCGGCTTAGTTTTCGTGTATTAGGATAAAAATACATAATTGATAAACGAGACGGTTTGTTTCTTGTTCTTCCTTCCGGTTTTGAACACGCACAACTGCTCTGGGTGGACTTCGGGATAAAAGTCCGTTTACCTAACAGCCCCTACCCTACAGTAAACAGTACCACAGCACTACACCTCTGCTTTATGACATAAGGCTTATGCCTCAGACTTAGACACTACATGAAATAAGACAAGAATAACTTCCACCATGTCAATTATTGCTGAACAACAGATCTTCATTGTTCTTCTCCCATAGCTCAATATTGCTACAAAGTTTAGCCTTACGGGGACACACTGCTCTGAAAATGACTGCAGCCAATGAGTTCATGTCTAAATCATACATTTTTCAGATTGACACACTGCAGTGTTTACCTGTTATAATTAAATAGTGACTGGGAGACCTCCAGGGAATAAAAGGAAGTGAAACATGAGGTCAAATATTTTATTTCAAGAACAAAAAAAACCCTGTATTAACCGGTTTACAATTATTTTCTGTTCCGAAACAGTAAAAAATATATATATAAAGTTTCCGGCTTTCGTTTTCGTTCCATGAACCGCTTCGAGGCTCTGCTTCTCCGGCCCAGGAAGAGGAATCCTCGGCGGAATCCCTGGGATCACCAGCGCCCCCTATCGTGTGGCTGGAGAATGGCGTGCCTTTTCCCAGCCTTTTCAGGACCGCTCAACTCATGAAAGACGTTACACACACACTGTACATAGTTGACAAAAAAAACATCGTACATAATATACATTAGCAAAATTATGAAAATTTAGTTCATAGACCAAAAAGTGTTTGAATATTTTAATAACGACATATAGATAGCATTACAGGCTCACATGGCTGCTGCCTCACCTCAGTGTTTCAGTGGTAAAATAACCTAAAGTTGGTGATGTTGAGTAGAAAATAACTGTATAATACGCTTCACTGGATACATATAACCATTTACTTTATTTCTTCCATTTTTATTTTTTTTTTCATTTATTTTTTCTTATTATTTTTCTCATTATTTCTCATCCTACCTGTGTCTGGTTCATGTCCCGGTCCTGCTCAGGGCTTTGAACCAGAATGTTTTGCCAATCGGTTCCTTCCCAACAGAAACGGAATTATAACGTTTCTGGTTTTGCGTTCCACCCATAAACTGAGGCTCCTGAACCGGTTAGAACAAAAAAATAAAGTTCCTGAACCGGTTAATAACGTTACTTTTAACATAAATATGTAGGTGCCGTATTTTGCGCACCATAAGACGCGATTAAAAGCCTTAAAATCTCTCAAAAATCAACGCTGCGCCTTTTACCATTAATGTCTCATGTGTACAGTCAGCGCTCCGCCAGATCGGCCGTTCTCCACCGACGTAGAACGTATTACGTCACTACGTACGCCGGCAGCGATGGACCAATCAGAGAACACGACGCGAGGCTCCGTCCGGCACACCTCCGGTAGGGACCGGTAGAGGGGAGACACCGGGACTGGACCGCAGGTATTCTGGTAACCACATTTGATTGGCTGAAGACCCCCGACAATGACGTCAGCGAAGAGACACGCTGATGACGCAACATGTAAACTCCAGACTATCAGTTCCGGTTCACGTAAAGAGACCGTGGGGGGGGCTTTTTTCACGCTTCGCCATCTCTCTTGATCTGTGACTCCATGCCCCCCCCCCCCCCACACACACACACACACACACACCACCGCTTCTGTCAGAAACCACGTGAACTCGGAGCTGGTCTTCATCCTGGAGGATTAACAAAGACCTCCTCCCGCTGGACATCGGTGTGAACAGAGCCTTTAAAGTTAAGCTGGGGGGTCGTGGAGCGATGGATGAGAGACGTGAACACCTGTTTACCAGGACCGGGGGGCAGTGCAGAGGAGTTACACCCCCACAACATGTGGTGGATTGTGGGTCCTGGACTAACGTGTCTGCTCAGACTTCTGTCCGATGTTTCTCTAAAGCATCATGACCGGACAGACACCCGGAAACCAGCCGGTCAGCGGTGGAGAAACTACCGAGATGTTCAATGCAGACCGGAGATGAGGACTTCAGGGATTCAGAACACATTTATTAAAAAAAATAAAGAAATAAAAACATATTTAAAAAATAATGTCGGTGTTTGTTTTTATTTTAAATACGTAGTACAACACAGTCCAACCACAGTCAGCTTTCTGCTTCCGTTATCAAGCATGTACCGGACAATAATGTGTACCGTGTGTCCGGTTAAACGGAATTATAACTTTTCCGGTTGTGTTCCACCCATAAACTGACGCTCCTGAACCGGTTAGAACAAAAAATATAGTTCCTGAACCGGTTGTAAATATCAAATGTACCGCATTTTACGCACCGTAAGGCGCGCTTAAAAGCCTTAAAATCTCCACACACAAAAAATCAAGGCTTCACCTTTTAACATTAAGCCTCTTATGTGTACACCGAGTTCCAAAATCTGTAAAAATGTTTTTGTGCGATTCTAGTCAGCGCTCCGACAGATCGACCATTGTCCACCGACATAGGACGTAATACGTCACTACGTACGCCGGAAGCGATGGACCAATTAGAGAACATGACGCGAGGCTACTTCCGGCACACCTCCACACGGTCAGCAGAAGGGAAATTGCCGAGCTACTCAATGCAGGCCGATGATGAGGACGAAGAATTTATCACTGACTTATCAAAAAATAAAGAAAAACATAAAAAATAATTTCGGTGTATTTTTTTATTTTAAATGCGTAGTACAACACAGTTCAACCACAGTCACCTTTTTGGTTCCGTTAGCTAGCATGCACCGAGTGTCCGGTTGAAGTACAGAAGTAAACTCCGTAATCTAGACTGCGTCTCTTTATACAATGAGCCGAATGGTGCGCAAAATACGGTAATTTAAGGACTTTTAAATTGGCAACTAAAGCAATTTATATACTATTGAGTCTATAGTATATGAACTACCCTACAGTATACAGTACCACAGCACTACACCTCTGCTTTATACCAGTTGTATCACTGTGGTTAAGGCTTATGCCTCCTACTTAGACACTACATGACATAAGACAAGAATAACTTCCACCATGTCATTTATTGCTGAACAACAGAACTTCATTGTGCTTCTCCCAAAGCTCAATATTGCTATTAACTTCAGTATTTACCTGTTATGATTAAATAGTGACTGGGAGACCTCCCGTTTCCTAGCTGCTGCTGATAGCCGCTACTTCTCTCTGCTCTCGTCCTGCGTACAGGAAGTGAAACATGAGGTCAGGTTAAAAAAAATTCAAGAACGAAAAAAAAACAAAACGGTATCAACCGGTTTACTATCATGTTCTGTTCCGATTCCGTTCTGGAACATAAATTTTTTTTTTTATTTTTTTTTTTAAAAACGTTTTCGGCTTCGTTTTCGTTCCTGCCAAAATACCAAACGTTTCCGGTTTTCGTTTTGTCCCATGAACCGGTTCAGAGCCCTGGTCCTGCTGGAGGAGAGTCCCTAGCGCTGGGAGTTGTAGTCTTTATTCGTGTCCAGCCTTCAACCCTGATTGGGTCCTTATGTTCATTACTCACTTTTGTTCTGGAAAGCCTTTACTAAACTTTTGATCTAATTTTCAGTCAGTCATCCTGGGGGGTTTTTTGTTTTTGTTTTTTTGTTCCTTTGTTCTTTTTTTCTTTTGTTTGTTCATTAGATAATTTGTTAGTTTGTTTGTTTGTTTGTTAGTTTATGGGTTATTATTTTTTTAACAGAGTTCTGAGCTTTTCTTTTCCAGTGGATGTCTGTTTCAAAGAACTGCTCCAATGAATCACCCAACCCAATTTTTTTTGTATTAAAAATTTTTCAGTTATTTTATGCATGAATAAATTAGATCTGAAGATAAGCTGCAAAGCATTTAACATAACCGTGTACTTACTAAGAGATAATTATAATTTATGATATGGAGGAGAAGCGTAAACACAATTAATGACAAATGATGTTTTTCATAGATTAGTTACTAAGAAGTGAGTCATTATGAATTTAGGATGATGTTTTACTCCTTCCATACAAAACAATTTTGTTATCTGGAAGCTCAGTTTGAATTTTTATACAAGTTAATATTCAGAAAGAAGAAAAAGAAACATATTTTCATTCATAAACATTCATGCAAACTAAAGTCTGAACAGTGTTTGGCTGTACTGATGTCATAGAGCGTTATGGTGTCAACTGCTGTGCATTCTGGGAGAAACTCTATAATGTACCACAATAAAAGAATAACATTCACAGGAAATTATTGTTAGCTTTACTGAAAACAACAGATGGGAAGGTGGAATAAATATGGAAACTGAACTTTGAAAGGAAACACAAATCAGCAAGTTGAGTAAATCTTGAATAAGTCTTTTGAGACAAACATATAAAAATGCATTGATGAGACCCGTGGGTGACATACAGTAAACCAAGATTATTATCATCCATACTACCAGAGGGGGCGTAATCTGTCCACCCCGACAGGTTTGAAAGAGTTTTACTGTTTGAAAAGATGTTTTTGGTCATTCTGCTCATATCCTACTGAGATTATGTTGTGTTCACATCAGCACAAATGGAGTTATTCCATTTCTACCACAAACTTTATATTGAATTCAAGTTAAGGTACTGCAATTCTAAAACACATAGATACAATTTTGATGATAACAGATATGGAATAACCAATAGGAAACAGATAGAATGATGGACATGAACCACATTTTTTTACCCACAGCCTAACAGAGGAGGTTAGATTAACACAGTATTCAGGACTCCTGCAGGGATTAAACTCATGAGTTATTAACAGGTGATGGATGTTTGTTCAACATGTCCGGCACCAAAACTGGAGAGGTGATCAATAAGATGTTAGAAGTGATGATCCTAAAAATTTCAGTGTATACCGGCAAAAAGACAAAAACCAAACGGAACAGAAGAGTCTGCTGGCAGAAAGTGTTCCGAATAATACAGAGGATGGATGGATGGATGGATTCAGGCCTCCCTGAATGTTTTTATGTCTTTCAGCTTATAGTTTTGGTCTCATCACTCTCATCAGCATCCATTCATAAGAAAATAGCCTCAGAATGCTCATTTTACCGCTAACAGGAAATGTCAGGCAGCTTGAGAGGGAAATATTTTTATATGCCAATAGTTGAGGGCAAAACAAAACTAAATGAAGGATGTTGTTCATCGTTTGCACAGAAATACAACTACAAACACACAATAATGTTCTTTATTCACAGGATGTGCCGTGGAGTTGTTTGCTGAATCTCTTTGCTGAATGTGTGAGCAAGCAGTTTCTTCCTGACACTTTATTACTCTTATCAACTTCACTGCGTGATAATATGTCAATGGTGTGTTTATAGCTTGTTCCGGGAAGAAGCGGGGAAGGAACCGATTAAAGTGTCACAAATAAATACTTTCACTTTGGAAAAGAGGCTTTAGAACTTCCCTGAACTTTTCAGCAGACATCCAAAAGCAGATATGAACACTAATAGTAGATAAATCTGCAAAACCCCTTCATTAAATGCTGTAAGCAAACACGATAAAAATACACATTCTTCTGTGGTGGCTGAATATTTGTAGAGGTGTCATATTTTTCTTCAAGTATGGTCCTGAATTGTTCTACAAGGTGTTTTTAACTGTTACAAATTAAATTATCATGTTTTTATATGTAAGTTGACTTGTCCAAGGATTAAATTCCTAGAAATCAAATGAAATAAATGACTCCTAAAATCCTAATGTACATTTTCAAAAGCAACATTTCACCTTAGTCAGTCAAAAGTCAGCAATGCAATATTTCTTTTTCGAGAATATTTTGTGTTTATGGCTCATACTAAGGCACAAGCAGCTAAGAGAAAATAAAATAATCCAAACAGCAGCTGTAAAAGTGACAGTGATGGAGCTGCGTTCCATCACCCAACAGATGGCGAGAACTGAAGTGTTTGGAAGGACTTAAAATCAATCCTGACTTCATTCTTAGTCATCGACCAATGTGTGTAATGTCACGATTTTAAAGCTGAATTCAAATTCCTACTCAAAGCACACACACACAAAAAAAAGTGTCAGGCTTACAGGTAACCATGTGTGCATGCGGCGCTGACAGTAAACAGCATTTCCAACGGTCTTGTTACAGTTTGCAGAGCCACAAATCGCTGTGCATCAGGCGAGCAGCTGTGTTTACAACCCCGAGCTGCGAAAAAAAAAAAAAGAAAAAAAGATGAGATCCTGTGCAAAATGTAAGCAAATAAGAGAAAAATCACTTGGAGACAAACTGTGTACCGAAAAACAAAACAAAAAAAGCTCAATATGTAAATGTACATGAAGTTAATAAAAGATGTGAACGACTGAGACTTGAGTTTACCGGGTTTGTCCATCCAGATGCATGTAAAGAACTTATAATAATGCTCCCAAAGATTTTTTTTTTTTAAATTATTACTCACATGCTTTATTTTTATTCATCCTCATTTATGCCACCACATCAAATACTTAAAAGTTTGTTCAATACATTTTAGGAAATTTAATTTTCACTTTGTGCAGAATCTGAATTGGTGTCTGTGAGTCATAGGAAGAAATTATATCCATTAAAATCATAGAAAAAGTAAAAAAAAGTATTTTTAAATAGTTTGTGGTCCCTTCTCTGGTCACCCATCAGTGGAGTCTGCACACTTTATTCATGCACACAATACACAGTTACACTACATATAATAATGCATTCAATTTGGAGCAGAGCTGCTGCATGCAGCCCCCTCCCCTACAGTAACTGAAAATAATCTGATTATAAAAAAGAGAGAGATCGTCATGGGAGATACAGAAGCATTAACCCACATCAGTGTAACAGTGGTTTCACAGGGGAATTCTGTGTGTGATCACAGAGAGAGTTTGGAACGCTCCCCATCACCATCACCACCATCAGCAGCACCAACAACAACACAGTTAAAAAGGCCATCTGTGCAGCAGGATGAAGGGCACCGAAAGGGCATCAACACCTCTATTAAGGAAACTGTGGGGCATTTAAAAGTGAAAAGTCTGCATGGATTTAAACACTCATTCAACACATCTTTTATTTTCACATAAACCTGCAGTAAGGCCACAGAATAGACGTCTCAGTTTAACCTCCATGCCTGTGGTATTGCTCATAGTTGTTCCTTGGTAACAAAACAAAAAAAACCCTAAAGTTCCCCAAAAGTAGGAGAGAATAAAACTGGAAACTGGAAATGACTCCAAATTTTAAATATAACACAACCAGGAGGCATTTACACTTTTTCCATTTTTATGACATGTGGTTATTTTACTTTTAAAAAATAGGTCCAGTATCAATTTCAAGTACAATTACTGCAGCTCCAATGTTACGCTGCTGTTTTATAATACATAATACATTAATTTGCCATAGGATAGAAAATAAAAACTCCAGGATGAAACAGATTTAAATCCAGACACACACAAATCAATGTTTATAGCGTTCTATTAAAAGTCTTTCCCTTGTTATTCTGCTGGAGCAATCTTGCTTTTTACGAAACACCCGAGGGGGGTGGGGGGTGGAGGAAACATTCAGAAAAATGTGCACAAAATAACTTCAGCTTTAGTGAACTTTAACTCAAGTCATTTTAAAAACAAGTCTCACTATGAGTATTCATGAGGGGCCAGGCTGCAGATCGCTGCGGCGTGGGCGGCTGGGGCGCTCCACGCTCTAAACCGTGATGATCAGGCAGAGAACGGTCATAAATCTTAAATTTAATCACCAAGCAAAGCAACCTGACATTTGAGCGGCTCCGGCGGCGTGTTGATCAATGTGAATGGGCTTGTAATACCGAGGTTACTGCAGACGAGGAGCAGCCCAGCATCATCAGGGTCGGCTAGCACGGTGATGATGATGATGGTGATGATGGTGATGATGGTGATGATGATGATGATGTTGATGGTGGTGGTGGTGGTGGTGGTGGTGGTGTGGTTAGTGTGAAAGATGCTGCTGCTGCTGAGTGCATTAACAGGGGTTGGATGCTGATCAGCAGGTGTTTACGATGCCTATAACATGCAGGATGAGCTCAGGCTCCCACTCACAGCCTTTTCATTGGTTGATTGTCGAGGGTCTGCTCACTATTATATTACTGCACTTTATAGTCTCTCTAATTCACTCCTGGAATGCCCCCCCTCCCCTCCCCACACCTGTGATTTATGCTGGTCCATTGGGTGCTGCAAGGAAGACAAGCTTTACATGGAAATCTGGCTGAAATTTTGGATTTTTTCTTTTTTTATCATAAGAGAGTCACATGTAGTTCACCTTGTCCAGCAACAAATAATGAGGTGCGCTTGTTTTTATGCAGCTTCAGTTCCCGTCGCATTCAGGGTGAACGGGCATCACCGGATGCAGGAAGAAATGGACTCATTCATTTATTAAATTACAAACCTTTTAAATAGCTACGTTTCCTGAACAATATATTGTCTCAGAAATAATTTAACCCAAATTGCATTATTATTATGTAGAAGTTAAAAAAATATGAGGAGAGGTCAAAATAATGGGAATAAGAATTCAGTTTCTGCAGCCTCAGGCATTTTTTTTTTAAATAACTTTTATTGACGGATACAAAATAATTTTTTTGACATTACAAATGATCTCTGGGTGTATTCTGTCGTAATAATCCAACCTTCAATAGATGTGTGGTAGGAATAATTGTTTTGACCTTCATGCAATCTAAATAAGGCATGTTGTACGTACTCACACACACACACGAATATACAGTACGTGAATGCATATTTCAGCACTGTGATTGGAAATTCATTCAATTTAATCAAGGATAAGGAAATGTGTGTCTTTGTATAATTGATGTGGTTTTGCAGTTGCTAGAATTCATTCGTGCCTTGAGAATTAGATGATGTTGCACGACTCTGTTTCTTGTGACATGAATAAATGAAGTGTCACAATGCAAGGCAGGAATTTCAAGAAAGTGAAGTAGCTTTTTTTCTGTAAAATGAGTCTTTTTTTTTTTTTTTTAAATCCAAGTCTGAGAACTGTCTCAGACTTGGATGAATGCTTGTCAAGAACACAAATTTTGATTCTGAAAAAAATGCTTGAAGGTCCCATATTATATTCTTTTTTAATCGAATCCAAACAGCTGTCAGACATCCAGCAACACTGTAGGTGAAATGAAATGAAACTGATCCTGCGTCGTGAATTTCATCTGACTAAACGTCGTTCGGATGAGTTCTACCAACAACAGGCTGTTTCTATGAGTGTACCTTTAAATAAATACCATAAATAAGACAAGAATAAATAAAATAAAAATGTGGTGACATTTACCTGTGGCCTGGGTGCAGCTTCTGGAGTGATCCATCAGTTCAACATTTTTAGGTGTTGTGAAATAATGATAGCTGATTTAACTGATCAGTCTTTAGTTTTATTTATCATTTCTATAATAAAGTAATTTACCTAGGACTGCATTACAGCATTTTAACTTAACATTTTAACTTAATTTAGTAAAGCTTTAACTTTTTTCTTTTTTTTTTTAAAATGTAGGATAGTTGATGTTACATGTTGGGCAGTGGGGGGGGGACAATGGTAAAACTGAGATTATAAACCCTTGTGCAAGCAGAAAAACGAGATTATGGAGTTAAAAAATGAGTGTTTCCACAAGCAATCAGTTAAAATAAAAATAATCCAGTAAATAAAATGGCTTTATCTAACCTGCTAGATAACAAAGTACAGTTTGCACTGGTCCAGAGATGGATGCTCCCTCTAGAATTCTTCTCCGGCCTGGAGTCGAGCATCGACAGGAGAGCGTAATCCACTCTCTGACACAGCAGGAGCCGACTGAGCCGCTCAGATAAGGGGGCGAGCTGTGAGCTTTTTATTCCTCTCTAGTATCAGGAGAACCAGCCGCTGGTGGAGGAGTTCAGTGCAGAACCGCCTCGGGTCTCTGCAGGGACTGACCGACCGACTGCTGCAGATGGAGGCGCTCCACGCTGCTCTGCAAAGCATGCTGGGACGGCGGATCCCTGGCATTCATGTCCTGATGGTTGGATTCAATAAAACCTTCTGGAATATTTTAGCACGTGACATTTTAGAGGTTTTTAATGAAAGTCTGTCCTCGGGCTCGTGTTGAAGGGCTGTTGCCCTCCTGCCAAAACGGAACAATTTGCAGGACATAAAAAATGGCGCCGTATATCAGAATTTTGTTTCAGCTCTGGTTTCATTGTCATGGTTCAAGCCATATCTACAAAGTTGGGGAACCCATAGGAGAGAGTCGGTTCCAACGTTTCATAAACATAATGTTCAGTTCCCACTGCTGATAAAGCTCCAGATTCCCACAATGCAACTAAAACACAATCTATTGTTAAACTTAAACCTCTTTATGCTAAATGAAAATGAGATCATCTCTCTTTGAAAAAGCTCCCACAGAAGAAACTTTTACAACTTTACATTTTTATAGCCTAAACAATAACAACTACAAAATTGGTGTCGTTTAAAATGAGCTATAAAAGTCTAAATGGTGACAATCCTCAAGTATTGACTTCTTTTATAGGTCTGCCTCTGCAAATCAGAATTTACATGTAAATTGACTCCAAACTGAAGAATCTGATCCAAAAAAAATCACTGATCCCAAATCACCGCTATCCCACAATCCTTTTATTTCCTGCTTAGAGGCAGGATTTTGGTGCATTTTGGTGTTTAGACACTATTGTGAGTCATGATAACTGCTTGAGGCTCTACTTTAACCAGTATTATAAACCAGCGCAAATTATTCTCCAAACCAATTCCTTATTATTATTCCTTTCGGCATCCTCCGATAGAGATGTAACGCCACATTTCCTAAAAATGTTTTTGAGTTTGCTGCCATTCGCACGTCCGTCCTCGTTTTCCACTAATAGAAATCCACATTTGGCGTACTTTAAGCGCCTCTTTCCAGGTGCTGCTTTAATGTCCAATTCTCATCCACCCCTCCATTTGGTTTCTTTTTGGTTTTTTGAATTGGAACCCATGCTGAAAGGACATTTCTCCTTGACGGTTTAGTATTTGGACCACAGATTGCAATGTGTGTCCAAGGTAATTCCGACAATCAGGCGTCTTTGTCTCCTTCCTAATTTCCACATGAGCGACACGACTTGATGTTCTCACCGTTGGAGCCAAAACAGTTTAAAAACGAAGCCGTCGCCTCACCTCTCTAGTTCTATTCCTGACTGATATGCACGGTTTGGACCCCGGCCCTCGCTCTTTTTGGCTCGTGTACAGTTTTTGGCTGAATAGGTAATGTCTAATTGACGCTCTGAATGTGACTGTTTATCTGACTTTATGATCTGACCGTGTGCCAGTTGGTCTGCCTGCCTCTGCGTCGTCTGTGAATCCGTCTGACGGCAAAAAAAAATTTAAAAATAAAAAAATCCACCAGATGCTCTCGCTGCACACTCCGAAAGCTGGCAGCGTGCCTCTGCTCCTGCTTCACTAAGGCTAATGTTAATGCACTGTCTCATCATCCAGGCCCAGAGGGGGGGTACAATCGTCTGGCCCCGGAAAGCCCACTCTTGCCGGGGCCAGATGCTGTGATAAAGGTCAGTAAAGTATTGTGTATCAGTAAAACTACATTTAATTCCTTCATTGATATAATATATCAATGCGTCATTTAATAATTTCTTGAAAATAAAATATTAATTTCTCACATAATGTGAGAAAAGAGATCACTGGACAGTTTTTTATTAAATTCTTCGGTGCTTTTTCACTGAAACTTGAATTCAAGGCTGATTACTCATCTTTTTCTTAATGACAGTTTTCAGTCCTGGTCTCTGATGCTTAGAAACATTTGCTTCAAGTGTTTTGACAGTAAATTCCAATAATAAAATAGGAGTTCTTTATGGCGTTCATGAAGTGTTGCAATACATTAAAAAAACCCACCATAAATCCTTAAAGAACAGATGACAGATGCATGAAAATACAGAA
The DNA here is from genome assembly GCF_040054535.1 of Antennarius striatus. Classification (NCBI taxonomy): domain Eukaryota; kingdom Metazoa; phylum Chordata; class Actinopteri; order Lophiiformes; family Antennariidae; genus Antennarius; species Antennarius striatus. The sequence goes on along the minus strand of NC_090793.1, from coordinate 19,135,599 downwards.
ACATGCAGATGCACAAACAACTGGACATATATGTCGTACGTACACAAATATGAAGCAATTTGCGGAAAATTGACATCTTGATCGTCAACGCATGAACTGGAGATCTGACCTCTAAATGTTAGTAGTCATTGGAGTTTTGAAAATTGATGCATGGTGTTTTGAACTCCATGTGGACGAGCCGTGTTATTTTTCACCAGGTTTTTGTGTTGTAAGTAATCTTTGGACCGATTTTTCAGGAGGTTTTTGAAAGCAGTCGTGTTTCTGAGGCATGAAAATCCCCCAAAGGGCCGTTCTGCCTCGGAGGGCCGGACGGACGTGAGAACAGCTCTAAGTACGTGTGGGGTTGCTAGGGAAAGAGCAATTATAACTGTGTTGATCTGATGGTTAGGGGGCGATGGGGGGGGGGGGGTTGTGATGCTCGGCTGCAGCGTGTCTCTGTGAACATCTCCTCTGACGGCCTATAAAATCCTCCTGATCACATCTATGATTGGTTTCTGATGTCAGAATGGATGTGAATGGCAGCAGCTGATGGTTAGCAAAGCTGTGTAATGAAGTTGGAACACTGCCAGTGGGAAAAGCCTCTATTTAATGTCTTCAAAATTGATCGTTTAGACATATAATACAAAACCGAATCATGTCTGGGTAACAGAATGTACACAGCATTCAGATTTTACTGTAAGTTTAGACATAATTTGAGAAAAATAAAAGTTTTTATTTGAGATTTTTCTGGGGGATTCCAGAAACCACAGACTTGTTTATTAGTGGGGTATCATGGGTAATGTGGGTACAACCAGTTCGTAAAGATGTGATGCTTGACTGACTGTTTCACAGGATCGAAAAAGGATTTAAAGTTCATTTCTATGATAAAGATTTTTATTTCATGGAGTTAAGGATATTTTTATTAGATTCATTATGATAGTTGAATAATGCCATGTAGAACAATTATATATTTTAAATAAGGAGTTTGCCAATCAAACTCATTTAATAGCAGCTCATCTAAAGGAATCTGTGTTCATCCTAATTATAATTTTTCTCAAAGACAAAAGGTTTTAAATCTTCTCTTAAATAAGATAAGGATGTCTAACTCCCCCTCTGTAACGCAGTTATGTAACGCTTGAAATTTATCCAATGGACAACATCTATCTTGGAGGAAAAGATGGATGTGACAACAATTTAAATATACTACAGGAAATGGTTTGTAATGATATTGAGTGAAGGACGAATGTATACGGTAAAGTTCACCAATCAAAGATTTGATATGTATAATATAATTCCTGCGCAGGAAGAATTAACTCAGGGTTACTATCATTAACGTGTAAAAACTGAGATCAATCAAGTGAATAGAACCTCCAGCCAAGTCAATGTTGAATTATTGTGAAATGTCTTTGTGTTAATCAATGGAATCTAATGAGGTGCTGAGAATTAACAAGTACGACAACAAGTCTTTAGTCTGATGCCATTAGATGGTAATATGTGATTTACAAAGAGAAAATCCAATATGGTCCTTGAGTGAAGAGTGGATTTTTTTACAAGAGTATAGAAACCAACAAATCTTTGTTCAGACATGTAGAATGTCTGACCGAAGACATTCTACATTTTTAAATTCCACATGGTCAGAACTGCTCATTTTGGGTAAAACATCTTTAATTAATACCACATGTCACCGGTGGTCCAATTGTAGAATAATCGGCACCACAAGAGAGCAGAAGTTCCATTTGCTGTCCAAATTTCAATTTGGGTGATGTAATGACACGTCAGACTAGAATCTGAAACTAGAATTTAACTCTAGTTTCTAGACTAGAGTTAAATTCTCTATGTTAGAGAATTAAATTAGACCTTGTCGAGATCTCTTCTGAAACTTAAAAGGAGACTAAATTGAGATTTAGTGCATCTTTTTATTCTGGAGTAAAAACCAAGACACAGGAAATAAGCCTTTAGTCTCAGTTTGGCGTCTTACGGTTCTCATAGTTGTCTAGGAGAAGTAAATGAAATATTTTTGAGATCTCTTTTCAAAAATTTTTTTACTTTTTTTTTGGGAGAGCATCATTTTCAAAAATACAGAATGAGCCCATCAATAATGAGCAAAAGCAGGTGCGACCAATAAAAGCTGCTGCTCACAGCTTTACCACTAATGGTGATTGGTCAGGAGAGGCATCCTGGTCACTAAGGAGACAGGAAGTCTCCACCAGCACTGTGTCATCTCTCTTCCTTGACAAAAAAAAAAAGAACATTCAAAGTCTTTCCGACGTGCCAGGCAGCTCCAAGGGGGAAACTGTGTGTAACAATGAATTTAAAGCAGCTTTTTATTTACCTTGACAGGAGCTGCCACCTCCCAGCAGCATATTTGATGGAGCAGTCAATCACCGCCGGCTGACACACACACACACACACACACACACACACCTGGGCGTCATCTGCATAAAAACTAGAGCCTTGCCATGTGAAAATGTGTGGCTAATGAATCTAAGGGAATTTAAGTAGGCATCAGAAAGGGGGTGATGGATTGTGATGAGCAAAGGGAGATAAGAACCTGTTGGAACAATATAATCACCATCTGGCACCCAGGAAGTGTAGGACGTGATAAACTTTGATTACATTCCGGTTGATGAAAGGGAGGGAGGAGACATTTCCTCAGAAACAGTTGGTGGACATATATTATACACACCTAACTCATCTTTACACAAAACACTTCTTCTTTTTGGGCTAAAACCATGTGTGTATTAGTAAAGAAATCCTAAACAGAACAGATTTTTTATCTAAACTCCAGTTGTAGTCGGTATTACAATGTAATAATTATTGTTGCCTATGGTGATGCCATCATGATACAATTATTGTATAATTGTCCTTGAATGAAGTAGCAGTGAAGCTCAATGTATTAATCTCTAAATGAGGAACTGGGGTGGGAATAAATAAGGTTTTTTTTTCTTCCCACTCCTTTTCAAGCAGAATTGTATCGTTGAGTTATTTTCTTTGCTTATTTATTTGCTTATTTAATTATTTTGTTTTTTGTTTTTTGTTTTTTTTGTTTTTTCCTTGCCTTGCCTGAAATAAATGAATTACAAAAAAACCCCCAAAAAATACAAAAACTATGCATTCCTCTACATTTCATGTACAACAGATCAATGAAAACTTACGAACATACGAAAAAGAAAAATAAAGAGTTTTCACCCTTGTGTTTCTAACAAAACAAAGACCCTGGACCAGAAATACACCAACGGGTTCAAATCTTTTTTTGAAACATGAACACAAATAAAATCAGAGCTGTAAACTCTCAACTTTCCAACAAACAAGCCCAGTTTGAGTAGTTTTGTCCACATCTGAGAACCTTTCCTGTTTCATGTGTTCCAAACTGACGTGTCCCACACACACCTGAATAACTGGATGCAGTTTGTCAACAGATGAAACATCCCAGTGTAACTCAGCTGCTAATACATGCAGTTTGAAAGAATTGTGATTTAGGAGACAACAGGAGGTGGAAAAGAACGTCAGAAAAGAGCGTCATCAGTTTCAATCATTTATTAAAATGAATTTCCTCTTAAGTTGGGAGTTGTGATGTAAATAGAGTCCAAACTTGAGGATCGCATACGATCTGATCTGAGGCTCTCGCTAAGATGAAAATGTGCAAATTTAGAAGAAACGGATTTATTTCCTCTGAATCCACATTACAAAAAGTAACATGGACATTATTATACCCCAACTGGAATCGCTTGATAAAAAATAAAACATATTAAATAAAGAAAAGCATTTTTTCATCATTTGAGGACCTCAAATTAGTCCGGATCAAGGACGCAATGATGGCAGAGGTTGACACTCATGATGTTTGTTGTCATTATGAACATCCACTGGTGGAAAAAGTAAGAGTTTAGTATTTCAAATGCGTACGTAAAAGGACTTTTACCCTTCCTTCATTTATTTAGGCTTGTTTTGTCATTTGTTGTTAGAAAATGACTAGTGTGTCCATGATAACGCTCCATATTGTAGCACCATCTGGCCCCCAAAAGTGCACATCCTCCTGCAAATATGTTCCAGATGTCAAACGCTCTGCACCAATAAATGTGCAAACACTGACTGGAAACACTCCAGTTATCTCGCTGACCTTCCTCGGTTAAGCTGCCAATGTCAATTTCAGGAAGAAAAAAAAAAGAAAAAAGAAAAATAGTTGTAAATGTATGCTAAGTCAGGCAGGAAATGCAGCGAGGTTCAGGAAGTTTATCCAACACCGCGTTTGTTAACCTGTTGTTGTAATCTTACGCAAAATACACAAGGCGTATTACATTTTGCGTTTATTATAGCGTTCTGTATGGATCCCCTTTTGAAAATGAGTGGAGTCACTTTGTTAAATAAAGCTTCTTCATTCATGATGAAGAGTGGTCCTGATGAGAGCGGTCAGCCGAGTCCACGGATGAGGCTTCTGTTGAAATTTATGCAGGAAAGAGAGACAAATTAATTCCAACTGAAGTGATTTGTGACTTTGTAGCGTCGCAGAGAATTTGATCAGTTTGACTAAAAGAATTCTCGGAAACATCTGAGTCATTATGTGACGGTTTAGACGTTAGGTTTTCTTCTGAATGAGAATGAAATTATCTGTTGAAATAAAACTTCTATCGATTTCTGTAGGACTGAAAGTAAAAATCTACAAATGTGAGCCTGACAAACATTTAAAGGAGAGTTTTGTTGTTGTTGTTGGATAGAAGCCAGTTTAACAAGAGCTATAAAAAAAAAAGTTGAAAATTTTTTCTGCAGTTTTTTTGGATGAAGTTGTGTCAAACTACCAACATGGATCTTTAATATTTCAACGCTTTACTGCATTTTGATGCTGCTTGGTATGTTTGAAAATAAATTAAATGATATAACGGCTTTATTTTTGTTTTTAATCTCGATAGAGAACAAAAAGACAAAAAAAGACAGAACTGTGTTGGTAAAAAATAAGAATATTCACAATAAATTGAAATTTGGCCGATATGCACACATGGCAAATAACGGAATAATACATTTAATCACAACTATTTTCAATAAATGTACATCTGACCTGCGGTAATCCATGCACAGGAGTTTTTTATCAGCTCAGTAAAAGAATGTATAAAATATTCATCATCACATTCTTAGCGTTATAATACAATCCCCAAAGCGCCACACAAACCCAAAGTTACACTTTCACAAGGATTCTCGACCAGAATAAGAAAAAGGAAAAGTGCTTTACGACACAAAAAAATATCTGTTTAGAAGTGCACAAGGGAATTGATGAGGGAAGCAAAATGAAATGTTCAATATCAGAAAAGCACTTGAGGCATTTGAGGAAATGGCATCAAGTGAAAACACTCAAGGAAGAGAAGCTGCACACGACCGACCAGCGACTGCATCCGACCCTCAGACAACAACAAGATATTTTAATCACAAATGGATTTTTTAACATTTTGGTGCTCCAATTTGATTCCTCTTGCTGCAAAATAAATAATAATAATTTAAAAAAAACTTTTTCTCAATTTACTTTTTGTCCATTTGTTCCTCATCTGGATTATTTACGTTTCCGACACGGGAGCTCAACTTCAATCTGACTTTGAACATTTTTCTTTTTTTTTAACGCTTCAGCAGCAACTCGCGTTGCAAGAGCGGCTGAGGACGTGTTTGTGTTTCAATATTTACAGCGCAAAGAGGCAAAAAAACACAAGGAACGCTGAAGTCAGCCAGATTCAGACGGGAGGATTTGGAGCCAGACTTTTAAAGGAATTTGTCACCTTAATGAGTGGAGGTTTGATTTTTGGTGGGGGGGGGTTAATAAGAAAATTGGCTCCTCTTCCAGACAACCTCATGCAAAATCTCATTTACATTTGTAAACATGCTCATAAATAAAAATATTGCCTTTATTAAAAAAAAAAATCCTAAACATTGCATGGCTCCATGTGTTATGATGCTAAAAATACGCCATCTCATTGATTAGGTTTAGTAATGAGTCAAATATACGTCAATAAACATAAGACACGTTTGTCCAATCCATCTCATTCGTTCAGCAATCAGGGAGAGGATGTATTCTCGGAGACATGGACATTTTTTTAGGAGACAAATAGGCTTTGAGTCCAGAGTGCCATTTTTTTTCCTGGCTGTTTGTCTGCAGAGTAATGGGGCTGCAGGGACGAAGAACGACGAAGAACGACTTGAGAAATCGATGCCGGTTTAGACTCGTCATTAATATCGACGGGCTACACGGGACTAAAATGCTGTGAAACCTTTAGAGTGCATGGGTTTATAGGAAAGAAATGGAAAATGAGTTTGGAGGACATTTAACTTACAGAGAGCGGCATTTATGAGTTTTTCAATTTTCTAATAAAATTTTAAAGCAATTCTAATTAATAAAATTACAGCCGTCCATCAATCCGTTAGGTGTTACACTGATAATCAGGTCATCCTTTCTTTTTTTATTATAGGAGGAACAAAGATAAATAAATAGTGAGAGGGAGAGTCCATTGAGTCACAAACGAAATGGAATGCGGCGTCTTGACTCCAGCTCTTCACCTGCTGAACTGCTTCTCAGTCAGGAGGAGTGATTACAGCTTCAGAGGTACTTCCAGATAGATTTTATTAACCCTGGTCAAAGCCATTGCTGCTCTGCCCGTTTCTGGGTTTTATTGTCGCTTCATGTTCGCCTGTAAGATTTTAAAATTAAACCATTTTTCTGTTCATGCAAAAAAAAAAAAAAAAAAATCAGACAATTGTTTTATTCCATAGTAAAAAAAAAAAAAAGCTAATTGAAATAATCCTTGAACTATTCAACATTTCGATTCCCGCCGTGCTGATGATTTTATTCATGTCTGACTGAGTCACAGTGCGTCACAGAGTTATAAGAGCCTCTAAATGGGCCTATTCTCAGGAATATTCTAACAAATACGGATATTCCTTCAATGTGTGCTGATGGAGACTAATAGAATCATGATTTTCCAGTTGTTAGTGAAAAATGACGAACAAATAATGCTGTAAAAAAACTATTTTGAAAAGGAAATATCTCAAATATATAGGAAATAAATGTGAAATCTGATGAGCAATGGAGGAATACCGGTAAAATTGTTTGACCAATGCAGCAAAATGAATTCAAATGTCAGGAAATCTGGAAGTAAGTCTGTTCTTGTGTAGAAAAAAATAGGTTAATGTTCATTTGCAGCGAGCTTTAATGTGTTTATATAATTTGGTGGGACAGCAGCGTTAAATCTGATTGGTGGAGAACAGCCAGGTGACCTCATGACCTGTTCTGGGGATAAATCCGATATGTTTGGAGGTTCATCGTGTAAAAATGTTTGGAGTGTTTGCTGAGTTTGATCTTCGACATGTCGAGCTGGTTTCCCCACAGGGAACCAGAGGAGGATCGTTTTTGACTTCTCCTGGCCTTCAAGATGGAAACACACTGCAGTGGGAGGTGTGTGTGTGTGTGTGTGTGTGTGAGGTATAATGTGATCACCATGCAGCACACCTCCCCGACATGTTGTCCCAGGGGAAACCAGAGGCGTGACCCCGTCTGTGTGGCCTCTCGTCTGGCTGAGCCGCACCAGAGGGGATTTAAAATGGGGTCATTTTTACATTTTGACGTCGCTCCTGTCGGCCCAGGTTGATTTACAACAACTTGTAGGACAGTTTTTGTAAAAGCAAAGGCTACAAGACAGATCAGTGTTTCCTTTGCCGTGAGCAAGACAAGTCCAAAATGTTTCCAGCTGATACCAAACCCCCCAGCCGTGGGTGTTTGGGGTTTTCTAATGGAACGGAAGTTCATCTAAAGCATTCTTCTATTTATGAGCTTGTCTGGTCGTGTCAAACACACGTCTGCATCCGAGGAAGAGATGGATTCTGGTCAGACAGCAGGGAAGTCTGGCAAAACAGTAATCTAATAGTCCTCCAGCGCCAAAAAGTTGTTGTAGGGTCAACTTTTAATAAAATAAAAAAAAGATGTCTGGATTTGCAGAAACTGAAACCAGAGGGCTGTAATGTCCATTACTGAAAGTGAGCTCACAAATAAATGCTTTTATTTTTATTTTTTTAAAGATTTGGGGTATTAGAAAAAGATTCTGGAGCCAATCTTGACCCAATAATCAATAAAACACAAGTGTGATGAGGAAGCTTAAAGCTCCCAGCGCTCAGAATGGACTCATGTTGTCATTATGGAGAATGAGTAATATTTGCATATTTTAATATTCCAGACTTTAATGGGTGACAAGTCTGTTTTATAAAAATGGTTATTGGTAAATTAGTAATCAAACTTTTTAATGCAACATCCCCATCAGGCACAAATGAGACGTGTTTTGCTTCCTAACATTAAGACGTAAATCCGATGCGCTGCCAACACCTGTTCTCTGGGGATAAACGCTGGACATTTATAAATGTATTTAGTCATCCGCTTTAAAGCAGTCAAATTCAACGATAAAGCAACAAAGGCAAATACATCCTGAGCCTCGTCGGATTACTGACATCTCCTTCCTCACATAAATCATCCCTAAATCATCCCGTGCTGAGAAACGTCCCAAAATAGAGTTTCTCCTGCTGCCGGAGTCAGATTGCTAAACTTAGCTGAAGCACGTTGCATGCTGGGACGCTTAAATCGGGAGACGCTGAGTCCCTTCCTGTCCCACCATCACCCCATATTTTACACAAACAGGCACCAAAGCTGGATGAGGATTTGAGTGCGAGAGACAGGGAGCATCTTCCTCTGTCAGCACACAATGGATGCAGAGAACGACTGCAGGCACAAAATGATAATAGAACACAATTAACTTCAAATGGTTTCACTGCACACATCAATCTCTCCCTCCGCAGGGCCAAAAATGATTTAACTCTGACCGTAAGGACACACTTTCTAATTGCACTCTTGCTCTATGAGCGGCAATGCTGAAGCCGCTGCTAAAGAGTCTGAGCAAAATAAATCAGCGATCCATCCGGACACCAAGCTCATGCTGAAATATGACAATATCACAGCATTCTAAAAGAAAAAAGTGGCATCTTTAAGTTCCTTAAACTGAAATGCAACCCAGATTTTTTTTAAAAATCTGATTATACAACCCAGATTTTTTTTAATCTGATTCTACAACCCAGATTTTAAAAAAAATATCTGGGTTGTGGAATCAGATTTTCTTTTTCCTTTTTTTTTTCCTTTTTAAAAATTTTTAAGATTTTTTTAATCTCCAAAAAAAAGAAATCTGGCTTGTAGAGTACATTTTGTTTTTAAAGAAGGAATTTTTTTTAAAAAAAACATCAGAATTTTTTTAAAAAATTGATTCTTTTTCTTATCATTGAAAAAAAAATCTGATTCTACAACCCAGATTTTTTTAATCTGATCAGAATCAGATTTTTTTTTTTTACATTTAAAAAAAATTTTATGATTTTTTTTAATCTGAAAAAATTTTTTGGTTGTACAATCAGATTTTTTTTTTTTTTTAAATTTTTTTTTAAAAGAATCACATTTTTAAAAACAAGAATCAGATTTTTTTTTTAAATCTTTTTTTGTGTGTGTTGTGTTCTCCATCTGAAGGGTCTTGTTTATCGTCTCTTTGACAGATGACGGTAAATTGAATCCCCTCCGTCTCGGACCAAATGATGCTTGTTGGTAGATTAATTACAGCCTGGCGATGGAAGACAGACACCCAGAGGAAACAGAGCGGGTTGATGACGCGTCCATGGCAACACGACTTGCCTCCAACTGGGATCCTTGGAAGAAAAAAAAAAAAAAATCGATGTACACGTGGAAACGTGACCCGCTGAGGTCGCTCCGAGTTGATGGATGCTTCAAGTTCTGCTTTTTTTTGCCGTTTTTTTTTTTTTTTTTTAACGTAAATCCATACTTAACTCACAGAGAAGCCCGTGGATCAAATAGTCGATGAAGAACGGCGTGTCGCACAGTTTCTGATTTAACTGTCGACAATCAGGTCACATGTTCGTGTCGTCCTGTTAGGACAAAATGCCCATTGTTTAAAAAAAAGGAGATATCAGCCGTTTGATCAGCAGTTTTTACAGCAGATATGCAAATTGTAAATCATGCAAAAATGTTTGCACACGTTAAGGAACACGCTTCCTGTCGTTTAGCTCGTCCACTGATGACGACGACGGCGCCGCAGACGATGGAGTGTTTCCCTGTCGGTGCAGCCAGCGTCACGACAGCTGCCAGGGGGGGTTGAAGAACTTGATGGCATGAGTTTTGGCCCACTTGGCGAAGACCGACTTCTCCGTGATGAAGCGGTGCCCTCCGTAGGGGGCGCTCTCGTGGAGCTGGTACTCGGCACACTCGTCCCTGCTGCCGGCCTCGTAGTAGTGGTAGGGGACCTTTCTGTAGCCCTCGGTCCTGGAAGGGGGGGGGGGGGACAGATTTCTATTATAACAGGTGAGGAAAAATGTCTTGAAAAGATTATTTTTAAGTATTATAAACTGTTTGTTCACATGATTCCAGCTGCGCGATACAAAATATCTGTACTGAAAACACAAAATACAAAACATGCAGTAAATATATATATATATATATATATATATATATATATATATATATATATATATATTTATTTATTTATTTATTTATTTATTTATTTATTTTTATTTTTAATTTATTTATTTATTTTTTAAAGGTAGCTGTTGTTCCAGGTCAGGCATGAAAAATTGCATCCGAAATTGATTTTCGTTATATTTTCCTTGAGAACAATTTCAGCAAAGAACATTTTGTCAGTTTTTGGATGAAGAACAGTGAACAAGTACAAGGGTCCGTGGTGGTCCGAAGCTTTTCCTAAATCATCATTTTAACTTAAAGTAAAACTAATTATTGAACTCGTAAAGCGAGGACTCGCTGGAACAAGGTTCAGCTGATGAAACGTGTGTCATCTGAAGAACAGCAGCTGCTGCTAGACGTAATGAGACGCGTTCCTAACTCAGAACGCTGACGACATCCCAGATCGAGTGAAGGACAGGAGGAAGGTTGAGCCATCCTGACCTGAATTCCATGAGTTATTATATTTAGAAACCATTAAAAACAAGACAGTTGGTAATAAAAAGCAGATGGAAACCACAGAATAAATTAAATTCTACCGACGGATGGAAAGAAATGGTTTCTTCAGAGGATCGCTTTGCTCAGAATAGAAGATCAGGCATCACAACAGGCAGCCTGTGGGTCCACAGCAAAGAAAGGGTGGGTGGGGGGGGGGGTGTATGGAGAGAGAGAAGGTGTTGCCCATCAACGCTGACATGACAGGAGATGGAGACGCCGCCCTCGGACGGACAGCTTCTTGTTTGTCATCCTTCTTACGGCCTCACAGTCAAATCACTCACCCAGAATTCAGGGAGACGACGGCTGATGGATAGCCAAATAAAACTTAAAGCAAAGGGAGGAATTGGCTTCCAGACACCTGGAGTCATGCAAATTCTGTAGCCTATTAGCAAAGTGTGCAAACCTTCCAGATTTAGGTGCTGGAAATGAATACCAAAAAGGTTTAAATAAATTTTTTTTAAAAGTTACAGATGGATTTGCTGTAAATGTGAAACAGATTTCTGTTTTTAATAGAATTGTGTGGCGGTGTGGAGAGGGTTCAGGGTGGTGGTGGTGGGGGGGTTGGGACTTGGTGTCTCACTTGCAGTAGGTGTCATTTATCATGCCGTAGATGTGAATTTCTTTGCACATGTCCATGGCGAGGATGAGCGTGAACCAGCCGGTGCTGAGGTAGGAGCCGGACTGGATTCTGTAAAGAGACGGAAAGAGAGTTTTATTCTAGGAATAATTTGCAGATTAAAAAATATATATATATTATATGAAAACATTTAGAGATTCCGTGATTTTACAACCTTTACTCTTTACGGTTGTGTACTAGCTGCAGGTTGCTATTGGATACACATCTCAGAAATATAAATGTAAACACACCAGAAGCACAGAACGACAGCCATCAGGCGTACCACCATATGTCTGAGCATTCATAGTTCAACAGGCTGTAAAAACACCTTTATGGGCTTGTGGAACCACTCACCACACGATGTCCCCCGTGGGCGAATCAATAATAACACACACACACACACACACACACACACACACACACACACACACACACACACACACACACACACACACACACACACACACACACACACACACACACACACACACACACACACACACACACTCCTTTCATCGACGTCTCACCTGTGGTTTGTCAGTTATGACCCATCAAGCTTTTAAAAAATGGAAGCCTTGATCATTTTCAAACGCAGAACACTGCTGAGATCTTCACACTGCAGGTTTTTCACTTTTAATGTCAGAAGTGGGTCATTGCACCCCGCACCCCCCCCCCCCTTCAGCAAAGAAAAATACTACAAGGAGCTCTGGACCTCGAATAAAGAGTCAAGAGTAGAACCGATAATGAGAAATAACACGTCAGCGTCAGCGTGGTGTCAGAGTGTCAGGAGACGAGGGTGATTCCTCAACCATCACCGGAATTATAATTATAATAAAGATATCATGAACGTACATTAGATAAACTACCAGGGATCTCACCGTCACCCCCAGGATTGTGTAGGATTTCATATAACCTATAGAATATATGAAAAATTAACCTGAACATTTTTTTTATGTTTTATGTCCTTTTTGTTGATTTTAATAAATTGTTTAAGTGATGGTCACAACATTCAGGACCAAACAAGTTATTTGAGCCTATGTGGGTTTAGTCAGCTGTGATTGAGAGCAGAGTTTGATGCCAGACTGGGTAAAAAAACAACAAATCCATCAATAAAAACCAGGTAAAATAAAAAGGAATTTATAATGAAAATTGCATAAATGAGTAAATGTTGCATGAATTCTAAAACAGTTCTGATAAATAGTTAAATTCATAAACTTCATTGACATTAAACAGGTAAAACAAATTGGGAAAAAATTGGGAAAACTGATCTTTATTCTATTTCTATGACTTCACCTCTTCTGAAATCACTGAGTCTTAATTTCCCTGACATCAGTTCTAAAGTTCTTTATTTTAAAAAAGGCAGAGGACACTGATAAACCTCCACAACATTGCATTCATCAGAATAAACTCTATGGTGTATATGCATCCTGTCGTTCTGAGTAGGACTAAGTCTCCAGCCTGACTGGTCCAGGATCAGCACCTCGGACAGCGCTCCATATAAAGTCCTGCACTTTAAATCTAAATGTTTGCCAACATTTTCCACCAAAGATCCCTGAAAAGTTTCAGAAACACTTAATTTAATTAATTTCCAGTTAATGCTTGCATTTTAATGTACATTTTACCAACAGCTTTGCTTTACCATCACTGACCTTATTAACGCGGACAAAGAGGCGGCGAGCGTAAAAACATCGGCATTGAGATAGGTCAGCGTAAAGTCCCAAAAGAGTGTCTGAAATGCTGCATTTGAGTTTTAAATTTTGACCTTTATTCTACGTGACACCGTACAGCCGGTGGCCGGGGGTTCGTCAGGACGCCAGTGTGTGTGGCGGGTCCTGAGTCACGCTGTGGGACAAACACATTCTGGCTTTATGAATCACAAGTCTACGTTATCAGGATAAAATAAGCTCCAAAGACATTTTAAACTATAAAAGACATTAAGGCTTAAAATGAGATGATAGTAATAATATAGTAATAATAATAATAATAATAATAATAATAATAATAGAGAGTAATAATAACTCATTCTATGGCCTCATGGGGAATTCCATGCAGATTCCACAGGGAAATTATTTCTATCTTGTTGTCAATATTTTTTGTTGTTTTTTTGGGGGGGTGGGCTTCCAGGTGTGAGTCAACAACAACAACAACAACAAGAACAGCAACATGCAAGACGTGATTTGCATAAAACTCCACAAACAAACAAAACGGGTTACAATGAACGCTCTCCTTTTTGTCTCTCCTCTATTCTGTTTGTTCTAAGAGTGCATGAAGCACAGCGGAGGTGTGTGTGTGTGTGTGTGTGTGTGTGTGTTCTGAATACACACAAAACCCAGCGATGTGAAGCGGTCCTGCAGGGTTATGAGGAGGTGTGTTTATTTCTGCTGAACACAATGAAATAATCACAAAATGTACTTTTTTTTCTCCTCCTCGTCTGAATCGCTGCTCTGTTCCTCGCCCACCACCGCTCTCCAGAACTCTCCAGAGCTCTCCAGAGCTCTCTAGAGCTCTCTAGAGCAGCGCAAGAGGGGCTACCCATAAACTCCATATATAATCTGTACATAGTGTGTATGTTTGTTTGTTTTTTACTCTGTTAATGAGACTTCCTTGAAGTTTTAAGCCAAAAAAATAAATTCTTTTTTAAGATGAGACCACAGTGTCCACTGACCTTCTTGGGTCTTGGTAAAATAAATTGTAAATATAAAATTGAATGCGTGAGCTCATGGTGTAACGGCGGTGCGGCTGCTGGAGGTCGTTTCTGATGAGAAGACGATTGAACCCCTGAACCTTTATTGATAACCGTCTCCTCCCGCAGCGACGCCGACGCTCCGCCGACCGAGTCTCAGCTGCTCAGGAAAAAAAACAACAACAACAAACCGCTGAGACGCTTCTGGACTGTCAGAGATCAATGAAATCAGGGGAACGATCTTTTTGACATTCTGTAGGTGCTGCTCTCATTTTCAGATCTGTTCTTTCTGCTCGTTCTGCTCCGACCTCTGTGGCTGATGATTAGCAGGTCATGACCTCCTCCTTGTGGGTCTTAGCTGACAGAATAATGACTTGAATCATTATTTCACTACATGACTGTAAAGAAATGTTACAAAAATAGACTGGATTTGAGCAATTTTAGCATTTTTACACTCACAGCAGACGTGTCCTCGTCGGTGACCGACCGTATGATGCTAAGAGAACGTGGAAAAGAATGGGTTAAGTCATCAAACCGATAACTAAACTCACTGGAATGATGATGGTTGGTAGGGATGGTTACAAAAATATCTCAGAGGTACTTCATAGAACAGTCTTTAAATAGACTGAAGGGGTTAAATGAGTGTTTTCACACTGTAAACGAACTGAACCAACTATTAAAGTTGATCCTAAAGTGTATTTATTTAATCCAGATCTTGTTCTGGGAAGATTTCACTCCTGTAATCTGTTTCGGATCAAACTTAAATCTGAAAGTCAGGACCGAACCAAGTAAAGTAAAACTAAAGCAATACTTTTATTTGCTGTTTATTATATTTGGTTTTCTACGCCGGGCTTAAAGGGAGGTGATGTTAACATTGGTGTACAAAGGAAGAGAAGAACATTTTAGAACTGACACATTATCAATGATACACGGCTCTGAGCCATCAGGGCTGTCAACACATCACTAGTACCCTGCATTATTCATTCTCCATTTGCCACTCCAGCAGTAGGTACAGTCACGGATGCACAAATACAGGCTGACGTAGATATATTCACACACACACATCATGTTTTTTAGGCCGGACAGCAGCAGATTCAAATAGAATTCAAAAAGAGAATTCTCGTCTTTTTTAACTCCCTAACGCTGAGACCAGTGAGGTAGGAGTGATTGGAACTGGCACGCTACGACTCTGCAACGCTGCCGGCAAATGAGAAATGAAGAGCGTTGGAGAAATGAAGTCAGACACTCTGAGCAGGGTCTAAGTAAATAATCCTGAGTCTGCCTGAGCCGGAGCTCTTTGTGCTTTACCTGCTGAACGCCAGAGGCTGAAGTGAGAGGAGAGCGGCTGGGGATCAGCGCGGCGCTCCTCCACCTCCTAACTGTGTTCAATAAGTCGCAGTTGACATTCAAAGCAAAGGGGGGAGCCAGAAGAAAAAAAATCTGCACTGACAGGCCGCTTTTAATGGAAACGTGCTTTACGATGCCTCTGGAAGCTGCACAAATGTGATATGACACCTGTCAGAAACACTTAGTGGGATGGAACTCGTCTCTATTGTGAGACGCTGAATCCAGAGTCTGTAAAGAAGAAGGTCAGAAAGGTCAGGTTATCATATAGATGTTCATGTCTCTACTCACAGAATGTTCTACTTATAAACGCCTCAACAGGAAAATATTGCCTCTAGTTACGAAACAAATTTCGAGTTATGAAAGGTAAAAATACAGTATGGGCTGATACTCGCAGCTCCCACAGGTTCCTGAACGCAACATTCTCATAGCTGCTCTGCCATTGGCTATTACCTAGCATCCTGGCATCCCATTGGCTCAGAGGGACCTCTGTGTGTAACTAGATAGGTGTCTATGCAGCGTCCTCGACATTCGGCCCTCGACCCACGAGGTGTTCTGATAGTTTTACGTAAATATATTAACTTTTAGAATATTCACTATGGACCCCAAGAAAGGGACGGAGAAAAGAGGAAAAGAAAAGACGAAGAAGAGAGTTTTTTTGTCCGTACAAACAAATCAAGAGATGATAGAAAAGCCTGAAAAAGGGATGCGTTTAGTTGATCTCACCAAAGAATATGTCCGTAATGCATCTACAATCACCACGTTATTAAAACAAGAGGAAGTTTAAGGAGTTTAAGGCGTCGCGTGGGTGGTTGGAGAAGTTCAGAGGGAGGACTGAATTCATGGGGGGGCAAGAGGGCATGAACCAAAGAGGGCAAAAAACAATGAGGACAGCAGTAAAAGGTAAATGACCGTCATTTTGTTCTTTATTTTCTACATTATGCACAACTCTCATTTATTGTGTAATAATCTAATCGTAACATGTATTTGTTACATGTTTTGATGCATTTTTATGCTTTATAAAACATTTATGTCTGAATTTTGGGGGGCTTGGAACGGATTAGGGCATTTGCATGGACAACGTCTCTACTTAAGAAATTTTCTACGTACAAAACTTCTTCCAGAACCAATTAATTCTGTAAAGGTACCACTGTACTTCTAATGATTCTTTAAATCTTTAAATATATTTGACACACACACCTCAGTTCTATTCATTTCCTTCTGTTCCATTGGTTTCATTCTTTAGGCTCTGCTTCACAGTCAAACACACTAATTAAAAAGGTAACGAGTCGGCGGTTTTGAGGGATCACACGTATCCAAAAGAAAAAACAAAACCTGAACTTTTCGATCAGATTCAGATTAGTTTTAAAACTCTGATTTTTTTTTTTTTTTCCAGAACATTTTTGACTTGCAAATCAGCAACACAACGCGTACGCTATTCCCTCAACCCTATAATTAATTTCATTTACCTGCTCTTTGGAGCAGTAAAAACATTTTAAACTCGGATTTCACGCGGCTGCAGAGAATTCTGAAACACGGTTTGAATTTGTCGTATAAAGAAAAGAAACATTTGTGCTGTTCTTCATGTTTAACCAGAAGACACAGAGGAGAAACACAATGTGACCAAATCTGGTATCCTTCCTCTCTTCTGAGGGGATTGTGGGTATATAATTAACTATGTAATATAATTATAGTGTTAGTTTTTTCTTTTTTTCTCCTATGCCTTACAGAAATTACTAATTGAGTACAGCTTCATTCGCATTATTGCTTTAGGATTCAGGAAACAAACTCTTCTCTGTTTAAACGATCCCAAACTCTACAATTGCTTCTGTCTCTCCTCACAAATGTGATTTTCTTCTCCTTGCAGGATGAAGCCTGATGGGAATGGCTTTTTTTTTTTAAATTGATTGTAGATTCTGCCACCAGACAAATCGCTGTATTTGCCCGTGGATCAGTCGTCGACGGAGGACGACGCGCCGTGACTTCCAAAAATGTAAAACTCTTGACGCAGCTGAACAGCCGCTGGGGACGACGTGGTGAGAAATTCCTAGCGGGGCTGCAAGGGTGAAAACGGGTCCCTTTCCTAACACTTCTCTTTAACGGACCCGAAAGCGAGCTGCAATTTATTTTAATGATGGGAATGAACAATGTAGGCTTGCTGAAGCATTTCTTAACTCCGCTGGGAGGCACCGTGAAGCATCGGGGGTGACCTACACAACGTTACGAAAAACAATTTGCTATTTTAAAGTCTTGTTTTGTGGACAGAGATATTCATAACCAGAACAGGAAGTCGGCCCTGGAGGACAGGAAGCAGAGACATCTTGGGATGATGTCGCATCACGACAATTTCCACTCCATTGACATGAAACTATAAATCCATCTACTTTATACTCACTATATGTTAGTGTGACGTTTACGTCATATATTTTAAATGACTTCAACCTTGTGATTATCTGGCTACCGGCTTTTGTCCAGTGGAAACTATTTTAAAAACCACAGGATGGATTACCATGGTAATTTTTTCTTTTACAAATGGACCACAGCAGCAAATCCATTTCCTTTTCACATTTCCATGACATTGATTACTGGTTTTAAATGATATCCTGACAAGTATTGAACAATCAATCCTGGAGGTGAAATGATCAATTTGTCCAAATCCTTTGCAAATATATTCCCCAAAATCCTAAGCTTTTGTTTCCAGCACTGCCACAGCATGCTATCATGTAGAATGATAATGAACACGTGGAATAGGATAATGAACATCATAACTACATGGATATTAGTACTCTGCCATTAACGTCATCATACTATTGTTCTGACATGTTGGAAGTAAATAAATCTCAACAATCAGTTCATCAAAGTGACAAAATAAAATTAATTAAAATTAAATAAATTAAATAAATAACAAATTATTATTATTATTATTATTAATAATAATAATAATAATAATAATAATAATAATAATAATAAAATAAAATTCAGAAATGGAAAGAGAAATAAATGAACAAATCAGGTATGTTCACGTCCCTCACAGCTCAGGACACATTACTGTTAAACCATCACCTTGTTGCTGGCATTTCATTCATTTCTCCTGCTACATGTGTCTCACAACCAACAAAAAAAAATCTTAAAATTCATCATTTTAATCATTTCATCTGCCTCAGTCTCAGCGGGGTCATCAGCCGTCACCACCACCTCCAGTATCTGGACCCAGTGGAGGATTATTTTGCCACTGGTCAGAGCAGATAACTAGTCTACTGTGACATGAATGTATTATAATTCTAGCAACGGCTCTGCCCTATTAATTTACTTTTCCAACATGTAAAAAAATTGTCCATCAAAATAATTTTTTGTTTTTTTCTATTATATTCTTGAATCCTTGAAAACTTTATACAAAGCATTTGCTAACATTTTGCCACAAGGCTACACAATCCAGCAGAGAAAAGGCATTTATGCTTAGTGAAAAAAATTCACTGGCAACAAGGTCCTCTGCTGTTACACTCAAAAATACTGACACTGATTTCAGGGTCACGGCTGCAGATTCTGTGTTTGGACTCAATGTTCGTTTATTTTATTTTAGTTTTCTCTGTTGGTACAATCTGTACATATTTTAAAAAACTGCTATTATTCATACACACTGTGTCCTTTTCTATACATTTACAGATGGAAATCTGCGGGAAAAGGCTTCTGATGATGTAAGCATTCAAATAAAAGTTAAATCAACTACACACACACACGCGCGGTTTTTTAAAAATATACTCACATGGAACATTTGCATGTGTGTGTGTGTGTGTGTGTGTGTGTGTGTGTGTGTGTGTGTTGTTTGTGTTACATGTTATTGCAAATTATGTGGACTTCAATGGTTTCCCTAAGAACCCACAGTAACGCCATTAACTCCACAATACACAGCACTCACAAGTGACACAAGAACAGATGTGCTAAATAAATTATGTGTGTAGACAAAGCACTGCAGGAGCAGTCATTTTAATCTAATTTACACAATGTTGTATGACATCTTTTTTATCTGTTAAAAGCCTCAAAACGGAGCAGCTGCTGTGTTCCTCACAGTGCACACACACACAGCACACACACACACACACACTACACACACACACACACACACACACAGTCAGTACACACTGTACAGTACATCTACTGCTATCCTCCAGGAGTTAGATCACCTCTGAACACTATTTAACTGTCACTGTCCATTTGTCACAATCACTTTAACAAATGACTGTTTTTTCTTTGAGTGTAAAAAAAAATCCAACATAAACATCAAAACCAGCAGTGATGTGAATATCTTGACATAATCTTCATACATGTATATAGTGATGTATTCCTTTATTTTTTGACATTTGTATTTAAGCTATTGCCCTGACAACAATAAAATGTACAGTTTAATTTGAATCAATGTAAACACACTGTAAAAAGTGAGCATTTGTTCTCACTTCATGGAAAGGAGAATAAAAAGGAAAGGACGTTAAAGACAAACGCAATACAGAAAAGAAAGAAATCGACAAATAATTTCATTCTGTTTCATTTTTGGCTGAATTAAATTTTTCCTTTCACTTATTCCCAATGCAGAAATACTGTGAAAGGATCACTTAAACACTTGCAATTAAGAAAGTGGCTAAAAAAAACCCAGAAAGCTACAACAGACCATTGTTAAAATGTTAGCTTAAGTGTAAGTGTTTGCATCCAGAATTCTAATCACGACCATTAAAAACATATTTTCTGCAGCACTTTCTGAAGTCAGTCTATTACAGGAGAGTATTATAATTTTTTTTTGGGGAAAAAAGCATTCAATTTGAACATGATGCACACACACTTAGCCACTTATGGAATAAAAACACTCTCCTCCACCCACAACATTGTGGTGTTTGATAAAACATCTCAGGCTTCATCCTTTCAGCTCTGCTTTAAGTAAAAAAAACAAAACAGCTACATGTTAGTGATTTAAAATGACCTATTCACTTATGTTAGAGTTCATGTAAGTTTGTCGGTTCTAATTCTTCACTAAATCGTCTTCATTAAGTTTTAAAGATAAAGATAAGATAAAGATAAAGATAAAAGACCTTTATTGTCCCACAGTGGGGAAATTTGTGCGATCGTGGCAGCAGGGGGGGGGGGTCAAACATAAATAGTTAAATAATATACATACATATTAACATCTGCAACATATGAAATTTACATATTCACATATTGGAAACATATTAACATATATCATATTATCCAAATGTACATTATATTTACACACCAAAAAAAGAATATACATATATATAAATGATAAGGTTAGATATTCTTTTGCACAATCAAATGATTTGCAGTGGTTCGCAATGAGAGACTTTAATATAATGGATCATTTCTACATTTTTATTTAGAATTTTTCAGGTTGTATTATAAATTGTTCTCTTTTTTCCAGTTTCCCTTGTATTGCCTTTGTTCGCAAAAAAAAGAAAAAAAGAAAAAAAAGAAAATCCCAACACAGATGGTTCGATTGCTTTCATTTTCCCATCCTCTGAAATGTAAAATACTATTTTCTGGGGGATTAGTCATTTGCACTGTAGTCCTTTAGGCTTGACAATATTGGATTTGAGTCTGCTGGGGATCTCTTTAATATATAGTCAGAGCTGTTTCAGAATTATCTCTCTCTCCCCCAAGACTCCTTTTTCTTATTTCCTACTCACACTCAGTCTCTGCTCCTCTGTGTTTTTATCACCTCCATCCACAATTTCCCTGCCTGAACTTTTCAACTCTCCTTGTTTCTCCCCTCTCACTCTATTCACCCCCCCCCCCAGTCGCTCTCTTTGTTCTGACGCTGTGCTCCCCATCTCCCCCCTCTCCAGAGTTAACAACCTTGATGTCCTCCTAAAGCAAACCTCCATAGGAGTGAAGTGAGAGGATGGCGGACAGAAAAAAAGCAACAGGAAGTCCTGATGTCCCTCCAAACAACCAGCAGCCGTGACATTTTGAAGAGTAAAGCCGTCGATGAATATCTAATCCCGGATTGAGTGAGTTTACTGCTCCCGGAGTCGAAACTCGCTCCATTTTAGTGACGATGACGATGAGGAAGGAGAGGCCTGAGGTCTCCGGGGAAACCATCACGCGAGGAAGAGTGTCCCATAAAAACGTCAGAGCGTCGTCGTCTGTTGCTGATGATACATGCTCCCATGTTCAGCTGTCGTTATCGCCCCCCCCCCCCCCCAGACCACAAAGCCCAACATGTACAGTGGAATATGAAACAATGATTTAAAAAATGTTTTAAAGCAGTCTCTAACGAAAAACACGATTGATGGATGTCGAGAAAATCAAGGAGCAGTGGAAGGAGCAGGAAGGTTCTACTCACGGTGACTAAAAGCCCCACCAGTATCTCTAGTCTGTGACACCCAGAGGACGCTGAGAAACAGCCGCCACCCCAGACGCAGCATCCTCACCCCGGCGCCATCTGCACCAGAATGCATCAAGATCGGCAGCATCGACGCGAAGTGACAGAGCAGCTTCACTCCTCAAGATCCCAGACTCAGCGACTGAGCCGAGGGAGGTCTTACTTCATTATCTGCTTGTTTGTTTGTTTGTTTTTTGTGTGTTTTTTGTGTTTGTGTCTTTGTTCGTTTGTGTCTTTGTTTTTTGTGTGTTTGTTTTTTTGTGTGTTTGTTTTTTGTTTGTATGTTTCTTTTTTTGTGTTTTTTTGTTTTTTGTGTGTTTGTTTTTTGTATGTTTGTGTGTTTTTTGTGTGTTTGTTTTTTGTGTGTATTTTTGTTTTTTGTGTTTGTTTTTTGTGTGTTTGTTTTTTGTGTTTGTTTTTTGTGTGTGTGTGTGTGTGTGTGTGTTTGTTTGTCTGTTTGTTTGTTTGTCTGTTTGGTTTTTTTGTGTTTGTTTTTTGTGTGTTTGTTAGTTAGTTAGTTGGTGTGATTAAAACATCAGACAAAACAATTGTTTTCTGGAAAACAAGATCATCTAATCCTGAAGTGGACAAAGTCAGGTTTTCCATGACGTCACTGCACCAAAATAGTCTCACAATAGTTTGATTAAACCTGAATTAAACCTCATAAAATGAGGAATCACATGGGAATCATTGATAGTTCATACTTTGTAAGAGCCATATTTGTTAAATTTGTTTTAATAAATATAAATCATTTACTTCGTCTGGATTGTATGTCGGGATCCTCATGAGGCAGGTTTAGTAAGAAATGCCACTTCTTAGTCAGTATTTTAAAAAAACGTGGTTATTTATTCAGGATCTAGTTCGATTAATTTGAAAGATCTGTCGTATTTAACATCCGATTAAATATTAGTCACTTTAAAAAGTCAACATGCTGTGAACTGCAGCGCAGAAATAACACGTGATCACATCCGTTTGTTTTCAGGAACGTGTCACAAACTGAACAGCGAGGAGGCCATTACTGAACTTTGAGGGTTAAACATCTTTGTAGCTGAGGCACTTTGGATATCTTGTGTCGTAGCAACCAAGGCAATTATTTGTGTTCCAAGCACCTAATTTTACACCTTTTTTATTCTTCTAAATACTGAGTGAAACAGGAGCAGCACAAGGTAGAGAAGCTGCAGCTCCAGATGAAGGAAGTCTGACACGACCAGGATTTTGTATTTGTTGTATTTGTCCCTTTCTCAATTGTGATTGGACACCTGAGCAAGAAGTGACAAGAGATGAATTTAGTATTTCATCCAAAAATTTGAATATTTTTCAACTCTTGGTGCAGAAAAAACACGTGGGCCACATAAAATGATGTGGAGGGCCACATTTGGCCCCCGGGTCTTGAGTTTGACACGTGTGCTCTAATGGGTTCATTGGTCATTATGTATCAAATTCTTGATGATGCACTACCTTCCATAATAATATAGTAAGTAATAATATCCACATTTTTATATAGTACTACAGAGTGATTCTAAGTTACATAGTAAACTGTGTACCCTCCACATCTCCCTCTCGTTCGGACAAACAAACAAACATCCTCATGTCCTAGCAGATGGTACAACTGGTGAAATCCAAAAAGCAGCATATTCCTCCCTGAGTGCGGGGCTCCTTTGTGCCCCCCCACCCCCCCACCCTCCTGACGTCCACGTCGCTCACAGCGAGGGGCTTCCACTGATCTCCTCATCTCCTCCTGGCAACCAGCACTTAAATAATTCTCTCAGTGCAAACCGAAGCATCTGATGCTTTTATGCCGACCGCCACCCCGGCAGTTTTCTCTCATTAATTTCACAGCACTCCGATGAGTCCGAGGGAAAGACTTGGGGGGGGGTGGGGGACGCCCCCCCCCCCCCTTAATCTGCTTTTTTTGTTTGTTTGCTTCTTTTTAGGTCTGAGCTGCTTTGTTTTACAGGCAACATTTGTTTTTCTGTGTTGGAGAAACAAGCAAACAAACGTGGACGTCTGACTGTGGCTCCTTCTTGTATCAAACTCTATGATGTATTAATTGCTAAAAACTCAGAAAACAGAGCCATTCGATGTGAGATTTTAAAAAAAAAACATTTAAAAGCTACAGAAAATGTAGAAAATAATTATTTTTTGGCTCTAAATCAGAAGCAAAATGCATGAATAAAAACATAATTATTCCAATAAGAATAAAAAACAAGCAATAAAGATGCTGCTGTCTGTCCAGTCTTTAGTGTGTGTGTGTGTGTGTGTGTGTGTGTGTGTGTGTGTGTGTGTGTGTGTGTGTGTGTGTGTGTGTGTGTGTGTGTGTGTGTGTGTGTGTGTGTGTGTGTGTGTGTGTGTGTGTGTGTGTGTGTGTGTGTGTGTGTTAAGTCATTGGTGAAATGACATGAAGAGGAGGCAGAGAGAGGCGGGGCTTAAATGGCGACTCTGGCTCCGCCCCCAGGAATCCATCACATTAATATAGGAACCTCATATCATGCTGTAACGAGAAAATACGTCATTATACACGATGTTCTTAACTTTCTCTCACATCCAGGAAGTAGATAAGATGTTTTTGCAACAGGAAAAAGTTAATTTAATTATATTGTGTCCATTTATTTTTTATAATGAGGCTCAAAATACTCCACTTGAATCCCTCAGAAGGGAATTAAAGTCAAAAGTCTTTCATCTGAATTGTTTCAGACCATTCCCACCCACAGTCCCACTCCTGGGCAGACATTACAGACTGATTGTATAACCTTGCTTCTCTTTCAACAGTCTAAAGCAGATTAATCAACTGGAGCTCAGCGATGAATGAAAATATGTCACACACACACACACACACACACACACACACACACAGCCAGCATATTTTCTGTTACATTTCAGAGCATTTAGCTGATGTGATAATCCTCAGCGGGGCCCAAACGAATGGGGCGGCTAATTCCCACCGATTTTTCTATTTTAATAAGCAATCGCTCCTGATTTTGTTCCAGAACTGTGTGTATTTTCAGTAGCAGAAAACTTTGATAACACCATGGGACGTTTAAATCTCTCTGTAAAACCCATGTGAGTGATTTAATTAAAAAAAAAGATTATGTGTTCTTGAAAGGCAGACGGGCCACATGGACGCTGCAATAACTACACAACTAAATTAAGAAGGAATAGAAAAGGGAGACTCACATAAGCATAAATATATAGTTTAAAAATAATGAAAATAAAATAGAAATATGATAATCTAATCCTCAAAATACTACTACTTTTAGTACATTAAGATTTGCTCAAACACAAAGTGAAGCTGAGGCTGATTACCTTTAAAATATATTTCTTCTGAAATCATTTCATTGCTAAAATTTATATTTCGATCTGATGCTGAAGGAAAGATTAAGACATCAAGTCGGTGGAATTAAACTTCTAGAAAACCCGAGCGTCATATCTCACCTTTTAGAAACGTTTCTCTCAACAAACGGGCGCCGCTTTCCAAAAGGGCGACGCTTTTCTGAGGCTGGAAATCTTTTCAAAGTCCGTCTGCAGCAGTTTAATAAAATAGCAGCCATGCTGTCCAGTATCCAGCATGCACTTAAAAGCTACAACTTTGAAAGCCTAGTGTAGTTTACAAGGTTATAACCAATCATAAACGGAGGAAGTGTTGCACTCAGAGCAGCTTTACAGCCGCGGTATATCCAGCTGTCACCTGTCAACAAGCCTTCTACTTTATTTGTGTATTTATTTTGGGAGGTGGGCGCACTGTAAAAGGTTATGAAAGGCAATTTGTTTTCCATTTATCATGTCTTTGACTTCAGAGTTCAAACACAACGCTGACATTACAACCACTTTACAACCTGTAGTTTAAGAAATACATTCAACCCCCACCAGTCAGGATGTTTTTTCAGCATTCTGTATTAATACTGTGATCACGTTTTCTTGTGTTTAATAGTATCTCAGAAAGGATAGCATTCGACTGTTTGTTAACTTCAAGGCAAAATACTAGAGCCACAGTTCATCTGTGGTTCAAGTCTCTTGACTCACTAAAACAAGTTTATTCTGAGTAAATAAATAAATAATAAATAACACACGATGTACCACGTTTCCTCACAAAATGTGTTTTTCTTTGACATTGAGAAGATTACGATTGGTCAAGGCAAAAGTGAAGAAAATAATCAACCAACCAAAACTTGATCAATAACTAAGTAATAACACAAGGCTGCAGGTGTATAATTCAGATTAACATGTGGTACTGAATTTATATTAATAAAGTTGAGTTTGGCAAAAGTTCATCAGAGAACAGCTCAACAGATCCCTGATTCCAGAGTTCTATGACTGTTAGTTTGATTTTTCTATATAACAAACAGAAGGGGTTAGTCATCCTGAGGCGGTCTGAAAGCTCTGTGGCTGAGAGCTCTGTGGCTGAAAGCTCTGTGGCTGAGAGCTCTGTGGCTGAGAGCTCTGTGGCTGAGAGCTCTGTTGTCCAACTGAGTCCAGAGAATTTAAAGCCAAGGATTGGTGAACAGGTGAGGACCAACCTAAGATCAGGATGGAGACCCCGACTTACACTCATGACTGATTGATATGAGGACCAATTATCAATTAATTTCACTATTGATTCAGAACACCCTACTGATTTGACCTCAGACCTAAAAGAGCTCACAATATGGAGTAATCTCACGTAAAAACCCAATTACCTGTTCTTAAACCACACCGGCTCCCGCTCTTCCATTATGTCATGTGTTATTACCCTTTATAAGAAGAAACCCTCGGCCCCTCCCCAGGTTTTCCCAGCAGGCAACGCTTCACACCGACCTGATGATACATTTACACGTTGATCACAACACAAGATGAAGATGGTAAATGATGCGGAGCACAAATCAGAAACCTGAGAGGTGTGAAAGGCTGAATAATGAAGTGATTACTCTTCCTTTCTCATGTATTACATTCACTAATTCAAAAAGTGACGTCTCTTACATATTTATTTTTCATGCCAGAGATATTCAACGCAGACAAAACGCCATCAATCTGTGTATTTATCTCTCTAAAGAACTTTGGTGCATTCATTCACACAGTCGCACAGGTCATACAGTTCTGATGAGAGTGTCGCTGACTTTCAAATGAAATAAGCTATTGATTCCTCTTTATTGATTATCAATGCCAAGAAGATGTTCACTCATTTATGTTGGTATGTCGGATTGTTTGGGTAACAGGATTATACAATGACGAGATTCATCAAGGCAAGATCCAGATGGAGAACCAGGTTCACTAAAGAAACTGATTTTTATTACTCATAAATGATTCTATTGAAATGAATTGAATTATTGAATCTCATAATAACAGCAAAGTCATCGTAAGAAATATTTTACACAATAAGTTCATTCTAATCACATTTCTGACAGATGAACATTACAACTCTATTTTGCAGAGTGAATATTCTTATAATATTCTGAGCTGTGCTGAAAGCTGAACACAAAGTAAATCATTTAATTCCACACAATGCACAAAAGAATAAAAAATAAATGAAATAAAAAATGACTCTGGAAACCTTGCACTGGGATTCATGTGTCAAAAAGGAAATGTGAAGCAGCAGTCGGCATCGCTACGTTCCAATCAGCGACCTGTTGCTGATTGGAACGTAGCCTGAAAGCCTGCATTCGTAGAGCTAACAAATGATCGACTAAATAAGAGCAGAAATGGAGTTACTTTAAATTACTTTGGAGCTTTCTGTCACTCTCTCTCTGCTTCTCTCTCTTTTCCTTGCCTTGTCTCTATCCTGAGTATATTTATTTTCCCACCCAACCGGTGAAGGTGGATGACCGCCTTTCCAGAGTCTGGGTCCTGTCCGGAGTTTCTTCCTCAATGAGAAAGTTTTTACCCACCACCTTTTCTTTAACTCCTCTCTCAAACCATCTGTCATCCTGGGTAAATATCTACCTCTAAACAGATAAAACAGCCTCAGAACCTTGACCTGGATGACTGAGAACCTACACACACCTACACACACACCGGATCTCCTAATGGGCTGGGATGCTCTGTTTGGGATCTATGTGTCTGACAGGTTTACCAGCAGTATTTAATGATTTAATGCTGCTGCTTGCTTTTCACACCGCGTCGTGAAACTATATACATCTTGACTAATTCATATCACGCTGAGTTTATAACACAACACTGACAGGATGCATAAAGTATGACTGTTATGGTTGCGCTAACTCTTCTTTCAATGAGGACAGTCCTGCGTTATCCATCTTTGTCTTGTTCAATAAACAATTACAACGAATGATTGAAGTTATTCATTAGTATTTTTCTAATATTTTTAAAATATAACATTGTGACAATGAAAGAACTGGAGCTGATGTTTGTTCTGTGTGATTTTAGTCCACACAATGTGGAGAATGAACAGAATTTCTGACTATTATTGGATATTCTGGACATTTACAGTAAAATTTGACAAGTTACAAGCTGCAAACTGCAATGCAATCTGGGAGAAGTAGCATGAATGGAAAAATATTATATCGTACATGGAGATACTATAAACTTTTTCTTGCAAAAGTTTATAGTAAAACCTGAATTTAAACAGTTTGCAGGTGAACCTGCTGCAGATGATTTACCTGAAAATTGATGGTGAAAGTTTTACAGTGAATCTTATGTGATGGGTTGGTTAATTAGGGTCCTACCTACTGCTGAATATACAATATATTAAATCTATTTTATATCCATTTTTGTCAGTTATGACGCTTTTTCCTGGTGTTTTTATGCCCTGCTTTATATTCTGCTACACGTTATTTTTCTTTCAACTCAAAATAAATCCCATTAACTGCTTGCTGCTGTAGCTGCATAATTTTCCAACAGGGACCAATGAAGTTTCATAAACACAATAAGGCTTTTTTTTTTTTTAAGGACAAATGTGGAAGCTGGCGGTGGTGTGGAGACGTGTTGATGCCCCGCAGGGCTTTTAGTTCTGAGCCTGTTTTATCTGTTTAGAGGTAGATTTTTTTTCGAGCCACATTTGATCTAATAAGGCTTATTAGACGGGTTCGGGCTGTTACATAACGAGTGATGCAGGTTTGTGTTTGGGACACATCACACCCCAGGAGATTATTTAATCAGCTGCTGCAAAGAAGAACAGAAGACGCATTTACTGGTTTTTGTGTCTGTGGGGCAAACCGTCATGTTTACATCCAACATCGTCCAGCTGGAGGAAGAACTGATCTGTAGTGTCTGCTGCAGAGGTGAAGACTCCATCCAATCATACCAGAGAGCAGAGACGACCTCCGACCACCACAACGCTTATTTTACTCATATTTTATTTTACTCATATTTTATTATTAAAATTATTTTTATTATTTTATTTATTTATTTATTTTTAAATAATTATTTATTATTTGTTATTTATTACTTGTTATTTATTATTTATTATTTTCTATTTATTAAAATTATTTTACTCCGAGATGACAAGCTGGAATAAAAAATATAGGAGCAAAAGAATCAATCATTGGCCAAATGTTGGTGACACATCTAAAAGTATATTCTGATGTAACAGAAGTTATCATCTATTCATTATAGGAGACCACGCATGAGCAGATCATCAAATATCGTTTCTTTTATTTATTTATTTATTTTACCAAAACCTGTTTTGAGATCAGAAACAGTGATAAATGAAGCGGCCCCCTCTCTAAGCAGAGGTCCTTCGTCCTTTCTGGAGGCCCCTTGTTCAAAAAAGAAAAGCGAAGCCGTTGCCCCCCATTAAACGCGATAAGAGGCTTTCTGTGCTGCCCTTCCTTCTAAAATGCTCTTTGATTTTCACCGTCCTCAGAAAGCCGACGCTAACGCCGCTAACTGAGCCCGGTTCCTCTTACGTACGTACGTCTGTTGCGTTTGCAAAGGTTCAAATATGAGTCATAGTTCAACTATTAACGCTAGAAAAACATCACGTCTCACTAAAACTGGTGTAAATGAAGAGCTACAATCCATAATAACACCAGCGCCACACGGATAAAAGACCGTTTATAGGAAATTATTCTCAGTATAGTTAATTATAGCGACTGAGAGGAGAAGCTTTGTTTCCAGCTGTGCTGTCAGGATTAACAGAGGCCGTAAAGAACATCTTTGACACCAACGGAGAATAAAAAAGGATGAAATCCCAGATGAAAACTCAATATTGCTCCCCTGCTAATAGTTTAACAAACGCTTTTAGAATGTCAGTAGGAAATTAGGACGTAATCGCAAACCGACTGCATCGGCTTCCATCTGAACGCAGAAACGCGCCAAAAACGTATCTTCTTTGGGGGGTTAGGGGGGGTGGTGTGAACGTGACAACTTCCTTGTTCTTTTTCAAATGGACCGGTTTGGACCGGATGCCCGGAACGCCGGGGATATTTGTGTTCCAGAGAGATAATTTCATAGCAATTACAGTCTTTCCACACAGAAACGTAACGTGATTACACGCTCGCTCCGTGACAAACGCCCGACTTGGATGAAAAGGAAACACGCTCGGTGCAGATTTTTGGGGGCTGTGAGGCCTCACGTAGGGGAGCAACACAATGACTCCCGCCCGCTCCCTTTTCTCTCTTTAAAACGGTTTCTTGGTGATAAGCATGAAATTACAGCTCTGTGGTTGAATCTCCCAACATTCTCTTTCAATCACGCAACGCGAGCCAACAGCAAAAATTACTGCTATCTTCCAATTCCTTCATCTCCACACACACAAAGCAATTACACACAATCTGTAAACAACACCCGGCGCTCTCTCTCGGGGAGTCCCCTGTCACGGAGGGTGTCGATCGCGTCGGTAACGCGGATCGCATCGACGCAGTTCGGCGATCGAAGCTTTCTGTCATGTTCCTTGGAATTTTTTTTTTTTTTTACCTTCGCGATTGCAATTTGGAAGCTGGAAAGTCGTCACACTCTGGATTTATTTCTCTCCGCACTCAAAAACAGAAAATGTGCAATTATGGAATACAATTCCCAGAGTTTTGTGTGAGAGGTAATGTAATAAATGTGAGCGATTTTTGTCAGTGATCTGACTGAAATCTGGTTCTCTTATCTCAAATCAATCGACATAAAAAGATAGAAACAATAAATACGACTTCCTCCAGTAACACTGAGGCGGCAGGTGTTACTGCTGGCTTCACAGAATGACTCAGTGAGCGAATGAGACCATTTCCACCTCCAATCAGGACTACACAGGGACCTGAACTGTAAAGCAGTGCATGCTGGGTCATCTAAATGTTAAAACTGTAATTGCTTTAATTAAACCTGATTCCATTTTTAGCTCTCGGCCCATAAAAATCTAAATACAGAAATAGTTTAATAATCTTGTTGCTATAACAACTATCCAGGGTACGATAGTGAAGTTGAAGACAAAAGGTGCTCCCTGATGTGTTTACTTTACACTGAAAACTACAACTTCCAGATTTCCCCTGGAGGTTAGTTTTCTTATCTTTGCATGAAAAGTCATGGAAAAACAATGTTTTACCAGACTTTACAAATATGTGGTAACATGTTTGTTTAAGGATATTAAAGCCCTGAAAGGAGGAAATGAACTTTACGTCATTGGAAGAACTACGTGACTCCTCATCAAATCAGAGTAAAAACATGGAAGTCAAGGAAGCCAAGTCTTTGCCCCAACTGGGGTAAAGAACGGTTTGTCTTTTTCAAATTTAAACACATTTTTCAGAGTTACTACACATTCAAAAGTTTGCAAATCTGACTGGATTTAAAAAATTTGAAGTAAAAATCCAAGCATCATATGGGTTCAAGATTGGGTGTAACTCCTTATATGGGATGTTACACAAAATACGTCCGAAGGTTCTTGGCCCTGTGAACTACAGACAACAGGAAGTCAGCCACTGCAACACAACAACACCCTCAGCAACAGAACCAACCTTAACCCAGACCAGATCTGCCAACTTCTGGACCTGAACACCTATTTCCAGTACAGAGGGGGGGGTTCTAGAGGCGGAACGGGCTCGCCGGTGTTTCCTAATGTGGTCAATTTGTACATGGAAGAAGCGAAACAAAGGACTCTGACCTCGATCAGCGGAGCAACACTGAGCCGCTGGTTCTGACACACGAGTCAAGATCAGAATCCATGAGGTGGAAAGTTTCACCAAACGCGTCAACTTTTGCCTGTTTGCAATCCGGTGCAACAGTCCTTTAAAATCTTTTATGGGTTCAGTCTCTGATGTGGCAAAATAGCTCAGCAGCGCCCCCTAAAGAAACACGCTGTGCTTTTTTTGATCCACTGTAAAGCGACTTTGAGTGTCCAGAAAAGCGCTATATAAATCTAATCAATTATTATTATTATTATTATTATTATTATCATTATTCTCTCAGGTCATTAACATGCATTAAATTTGGAGCATAGATGTGAAAATCAAGATCTAGAAAAAATAATGCTGTTGCTATGTTCCATACCAAGAAAGAGGTTTGATGAAAAAATTACAAAGGGTCTTGGCTGTTGAAATATATTATTTTACACAGCTAAATAAGCAAGCTAAAGATTTCTATTAAAATAAATTACACTGTCTTCCAGGATGATTTAAGAGCTGTTGCCGATGGGCACTTATTACCTCTTAACATAAAGGTATAGGCAGCAGATTCAAACCGGTTAAACACACACACACACCAGCCTCATCACATATGCATTAGATGCGGTTCATTCCTCACACTTTGAGATTGGCCTCTGTTACCAATCAGCAATGATTGAAGCGTAGCATCTTCCCCATGAGCATTAAGTCCTATAATGAGATTCTCCTCCCCAGGCATACCTCCCTAATCCCATGTCTGTATCTCTGCTCCGCGGGCCTTCAGAACAGCTGATCCAGACTGAACACAGACGCTCGACATGAAATTCTTTGTTAACCCCACCATCCTCAATAAGGAGGGAAACAATGGAGCTGGAATGGAATGGATGCTGTGCTTATTATGGGACATGTTAATCCTCTTAAGAAGTTAAGAGAGGTTCCGGGATGACATGTGGGACAGACGTGAAGGAGTGTGGCTCTGCAGAAATGAGCAGCGGCAAGTCTGAGAAGGGAGGTTTATCCTTTAAAAAGAGTGTGTGTGTGTGGGGGGGGGGTGTGGATCCTCACCCTGATAGTTATTAACCTGCAGCTCTTCTCTGGGGGGGGAACAGACACAGATAACAGCGCTCAGTGTGAGGCGGCGTGTCAAGTGTCTGCATCCAACAAATACTCTATCTACACCCTGAATGAATCTACCTGCGAATTCAATGTTCTCCACGATGCTGTCGGAGAAAGGTGAGGGTTATCTGACATCATCATCATCATCATCATCATCATCAAGCTAGTTAATTAACAGGATTTCACTAAGAGCGACTTTTGGGCAATCCTGTGACCTAAGCAGTGTGTATCATCATAATGGCTGTAATCAAAGGTCCAGTTATAAATGTAACTAAATGTAACTCAGTGTAATGAAATATAAATTTAACTATTGCTTAATGTTAAAAAACTGAATTCATTACTTATTCAGGTTATTAAACCCACAGAACTCCATCAATCAAGGATCAAACTATCAATGGATAAAGAAAAATAACATCACACACAAGTTAGGACATTAACTTTGTTCAAAATGTGTTTGTCAGAGTTAAAATGGTCTGAATTACTGCATTGTGGGAAATGTAGTTTTCCTCAAAGCACACTTTTAATCGATTTATTTTTAGACACCCTGACCTTTTATGCTCTGGCGGGCCACATAGAATGATGTGGAGGGCCACATTTGGCCCCCGGGCCGTGATTTTGACACATGTGTTTTAATGAATAAATGAAACCGATTCCCGCCTCACCTGTCTTTCCCCGTCTCTTTCTTGAACACCATGTCGCAGTAGTTCATCCTGTCCTCCGTGGTGACGTAGATCTGCGCGTGGGGGTAGTTCTCCGCCGCCTGGCGCAGCATGTTGTACACGATGCCCTTCCCGTCCTTCCTCATGTTCCGCAGCGGCCCCCACACCACGTAGACGGTGTCGTTGCCCTGACCGAAGAAATGCTGGGGCCTCTGCAGCAGCAGGGGGACGCTGGTGTGCGACACCACCCTCAGGGTGGTCTGCTGGCCCACGTCGCGTTCGAAGCCTCGCGTGGGGGCGTTGTTCATCCGCCAGATGCAGGGCGAGCGGTCGATCTCCGGGCCGGCGGCCTGGCCCAACATCTGGCCGGAGCTGGAGACGATGCTGCAGAGCTCACAGTGCAGCTTGAGAGGCTGGAGAGGGAGACGGTCGGTATAATCAATATGGTGCCATGATAACGTCTGAGTGAGGCTGGAAGTCTAGTTTAAGATAACACAAGTGTGAATGCATCATGGTTTGTTTGTTTTGAACAACAAAAACAAAAATAACAATAATAATAATAATAATAAATAAACTGGAAAGTTGTGAACACGTGTAAAGGATTAGGAAGAAGTGTAAAAAATACTCACAAAAATACTCATAAAATACGAAAAATACTTGCTGATAGTATTAACAGAAGTGAATCAAAGCATTTCTACTGTATACACTGTAAAATAAAATATGCTGGATTACCTTAAAACATGTATGCAAACTCATGGCCTTAAATGACTTAGGCTAAGCTAATTAAAAATAGTGAGCAACCTTAACTTGATCATTTTAAGTGGCCAATACTTAAAACCCTTAAGCTCAGGCAATTTAACAAATTTTAAGCCCTGTTGACTTAAAATAATCCAATTCAGGTAACTCACTTATTTTTAAATTGACTTAGCTTAATTCTTTTAAGGCAATGAGTTTGCATAATTTTTTTAAGTTATCCCAGCGTATGTTCAACCCTTTACCTCTATGGCCTCTCTAGCTACCAAGTGTGGTCGCAGACAGTTCATTATGGTATATCATGAAATAAAACACAAAATAAGTAAAACAAAAAACTACTATTATGTTATTATATGTTTTACTTACATAGATTATGATTTATATCCTTCATTCATTCATACATTCATTTTTGAAGAGACGATCAGTAATCATCTCATTTTTAGATGCTTATTCGGATCTGGGTCACAGGTTTATTCTAGAATCTATCCCAGCTGACTGTAGGAGGAGGCTGGGTACACCCTGGATGAGTCGCCAGTTTATCGCAGGGCTACTCTCTCATATAAAACATTGAAACCAAGACATGCTTAATGGTGTTTTGATGGACAAATGACAAACAATCGCTAATGACGATGGAAGATAAAATATTGACTTTAACTGAATGCGACACAATAATGTAAACTGTGATTTACAGAAAATAAATTAAAATGCATCCAGAAATTGCTTATTAAAATGGTAGTCAGTGTTTTTCAGTCCTGTGTAATTCTGCTTCATTTGTGAGATTAATGTGACTGTGCACAGTATTTTATTTTCGTTCTATTTTATTTATTTTATCAGAACACAGGAATTTATTATGAATATTTTTAGATACGCTCTGCCGAGGGACAGGATGGAAATCCCTCACTGGGTTCTTGAAACGGGAGATTTACCTAATTGAAGATAACATGCTTGATTTGTTTTGCTTGAGATTAAAGTTATTTAAGTGAATGAATGCGAGAGCGTTAAGAAGGAACAACTGTTGATGACCGAACCGTGTTTAATCATTCGCTTAATGAAGAATAACGAAACCAAACGCCTCTGGTTTGTGCACAGATTGTGTTTGTGCTGGAATCTGGACGCTTATTTAAGCAGCAAACATGAAAGTCTCTGCTGTGTCTCTAGGGTTCATTCAACAAACTGTGCAAACAAAATCCCAAAGGAAACCCCGTCGGTTCCGTCAGGACGACTCGGCTGATCAGCTGAATATGCATCTTTGTCTTGTACACAGATCAGCTGCCTGGAAAGGAAACAGAAGATGGCTATTTGTCTTCCTTCCCATGAGATTTCTCTCTGAATTACTCCAGCAGAGATTTTTATTTTATTTTTTTTATTTTTTTTACCCCCTCAGTCAAGGGTTTAAGAAATGATCTCCGGACACGGACTGGTGACTCTTCCATTTACTGACCGCTTCAGACACACATCACTGCAGCCTTGAGCTGTCGGTAACTCGTCCGACAAACCCCACCACCCCCACCCCACCCCCTGCTCCATTCAGCCCCCGGCTCATAATTCTATCATGGCTGTCGGCACACACAGATTGGTGGAACGCTGAGGGGGGGGGGGGGGGGGGCTGGCTAACTGCTGATGAGACGCACAGGTTTGTGAATGGAAGCCTACCTGTCGTGGGGCGTTTAAGTAAAAACACTGAGAATCCACTCAGCTGAGACTCATTTGAATAAAAAACAGGCATCTAAATATATGACTATCACAAATAAATATGGGATTAAGGATTATTAGCTTCCCTTGAATAAAATAAAAACATGTGGAAGTAATAAAAACCTCATCTAATCATTAAAAAAATTGAAATGCATGTTTTGACATATAGAATCAATATATGATGACATCAAATCCTGTAAATCAGTACGTTAAATAATGTCTTCTTCATTACTTCTGGTGTGATTTGAGTTCCAAACATTTATAATCTCAACAATTTGGGCTCTTTAGTCAAAAAAAAATCCACTCAGATATTTAAAGCTCGACTGTGTTAAAGATAAAGTGGGTTGTTGAACAAAGCAGGGTTGAGGAACATGGGCCAGAAATGCACCGTGGTGCGAATTTAACCTTGAATTTCATTAAAAAGCTCTAAACACGATTAATTGACACACAATAATGATGTCATTAAGACGCCGGCTCCCGGTGGTTGGAGTCTATCAGGTACTAAAATATTCATTGATCAGCCGTGTGTCAGATGCTCCTCGAGGCGTGAACAATACAGTTAGCGTATAAATGGTTTACGTCTGCATTGCAATGTCGACATGTATTTATTTATTACTTTAACGAAGTCAGCTGCAGCCTTTACTGCTTTTATTATCCCATCAGCAGGCCCACTCTACTAAAAATATCTTCAAGAATATTTTTCATTTGTTTATAACTTTGGTTTGTGACCAAATATCTCTAGAACTCCTAAAATTACCGTTAATCTCCGAGGCGTTTTGGGTGGGTGGGGGGGTCCCATTTAGAAAAGCAGTGACAGGTGGATGTGCTGGAATATGAATTTAAAAGGTGGTGACCTCGGAGCTCACGGTAAAGCTGCTGCTACAGATGGATCTGGCTGAGGTAACACCAGCAACAAGTTCAGATGGTTCTGATGCCTCCTGGGGGAGAACCTCCAGGGAAGACCTCAGGTTCTTCAAGGAGGAGCTGCAAAGGATTTTACTGGGGAGGGCATCTGGAATACCCAACTTACCCTGATGCAAACAGAACGTGGCCGCCCATCATTAACACACTGATGTGATAATTAAATAATAATTTTAAAATAATTTCAATAATAATTAAAAATAATCTGGAATAAGGATATAAGAGCATAATCAGGCATGTCCTGCTACTTCTAATCTGCATGAACACCACATTTGAAGGTCTGACCTGACCTGACATTACATATTGAGTCAGCAGTGAGCTGTCAACTGAGAGTTCAGGTTGTTGACCTCGTAGCCATGATCAGAACGGATTTGGTATCAAATATCCATAATTTAATATCAATAAAATTAAGAACACTGGAGTGTGGGATTATTTTCAGGAAGCATTTTGTGGATCTAGATGTCAACTTTTCCAGTCCAGATTAAATTATTGAGTTTGTGTCTCCATCGGTGACAGACTTAGAGGAGGGGGGTGGGGGGGCATGAATGTGAAACGCCACAAGACAAATGTTTTCTACTTCTCCTGATAAAAGCGGAACAAGAGTAATTCATCACACCTGGAGGCTGACTCCATTCCAAAGAGGAAAACACGGAAAACCATTTCCATACCACTGGGTCATGCATTAAACATGAAGCGAGAGCTTCATAACATCTCGATCCTTCACCGCGGCTCACGTCCGGCCAAAAAAATAAGAAAAAAAATAAAGTAAATCCAGGTGGAATCTGGTATCGCTTTACGTCAAAAGACGACTCACGCAGCCGGCATTTAATCTGAATCTAATCTCATGTGACGTTTCTGTCCATCCTTTGTCAGAAAACAGTTTGAACTCTTCTGAAACAGGAAGTTGCATCCCATCTGACTCACCGTAAAGAGCTCACTGGGTGGGGAATTGGAGGAAAAAAAAAAAGTGTAATTCTGCAGAAGCTGCCTGTCTTTCTCATGATTTGCACAAATCTCCGTGGGGAGAGAGGGGCAGTAATTTTAGCAGACTTGTCTGGAGGCGGGAGGAGGAGGGGCAGATGTGGAGACTGGTGGTGTAAGACATGATTGCCTCTGGGCTCATCTTGGATGGATCAAACTCTCTGGAGGTGGAGGACGACACTCCACATTAATATGACTCTGAATATAAAGCGTCCGCTTCCCCACGAAGGATCTGGCGTCCAGATCTTAGACGCACCGGATTCAGAGCCCCATCAGCGGTGAAATGACATCCAACATCCACCAGTATGAACACAATCTTTTAGCAGCTGCCTCCCTCAACAACAAACACACACACTCATTTTTTATATATATATATATATATATATATATTTTGATGGTGTGGGAATTAAAAAAAAAAAGCTTTGATATTTCAATTTCCATAAATTGTGTGGGGAATAAACAGCACAGAAGCTGTTTGAAGGCAGAAGAATGGGGATCACGGACATGGCTGTTTGGAATTAGAAAAGAAATAATGCACGCAAGACACATCAAACAGGCATTTTCATATCCGCCAGAGAGAGAGAACCTGATAGAATGAAATGAGGAAAAAAAATCCTCAAGGAGCTTCTGTGCTTTTCTTTTTTTTGTTTTTTGCATGAGCGCCTCTGAACACACCTTCATTATCAAGGTGAAGCTTTGTGATGACAGGTTAATGTGAATGGAGGTGAGAGGATACGGGGAAAGAAAAGGTTACACCGTGTACGACATGAATTATTGCGCCGACACGGTCACGTGACCAACGGAATATGTTTTCCATTGTGGAATATTAAGACGTTATTAGTGTGGTGCGGGTGCAAAACGTTAATTCAGCAGCAATGGAAAAAATGAAGGAGAACACAGATTTAAAACTCAAATTCAGTTCAATCTTGCTACTTAAATCAGAATTTTCTGTTTCTAATCTGGATTATGTGTAAGTGCAGATTCCTCACGTCTTGTTTGGGGATGCTAACGTAGCCCAGGTGAGGTTTGAAGGCCTTGTACGGCTGTTTGGAGAACATCCAGTGTCCGCTGAACGTCTCCCCCAGCACCGGCTGCAGGAGAAAGTAGGGCTTCTCCGAGTAGTTCACCACCACCACGAAGAGGGACACCACCACCACCAGGCTGGTGGCGATCAGAGACTTCCTCTGCAGAGAGAGAGAGAGAGACAACATGAAAGTTATAAACGAAAGATGAATGAGCAGTAAATCAGAATTTTCATTTTTTGTTTGTTGTCAACGGTTGCGTTAGACGTACAGCAGCAACAAACACACAACGTGACAACCAATCAGGACCCAAGGAGGATGATTGAGGAGAATGTTTGCTGCATATCTGGTTCACAACACAATAAAAAATCATTTATACAGCAGTAATGAGACAGGTTGGTTCCCTAAAGCTTGATTATAATGTACAACAGCGTGCTTTTTGACTGCTTTGAGAAATAAAGAAGATGAAGATGAAATTCTTCATTTAGCATCAACTGAACGCGATCCGACTTTATTCTTTTAGCAAATCTTCTAAAAGGGTACACAGCTCCACTTTGAGTCCTTCAATGAAAGAGAAAAAGCAAAAATTAGATATTTACTGGCTAAATCAGCGTAACATATAAAGTTATAAATACATTTATACTGTAAATAGAGGTGTAATAATAACAATAATAATGATAATAATAGTTATGATGATGATAATGATGATATTATTATTATTAATAATAATAATAAAGCTGTCTAATGGTTTTTAGCACCTTAGTTAATAATAAGTCTCAGTTTTAATATCCGGTCAGATCTCAGTTGCTCTGCTGTCATTTTAATATTATTGTGATTTTGGTGCCTACAGTTCATTTATGTTAATAAATCTATGGGGGGGGGGGGTCATCTCACTGCTGCTGCTGCTCAGGACAGATGTGATCATAACGGTCCCAGACCTTCTAACTAATCATTATATCATCTGCTGCCATTAATCCGCTTCACCTCAGTCATTTGTCTTTTGACTGGACTGCTAATGGAAAGGGGGGGGTGGGGGGCAGTGTTCTGGACAGAGATCAATAGACTTTATTGATCCCAAAAAAGAAGATTCACAGTAATTACCAGTGTCTTTTTTTATTGTTATTACTGTGTTGGGGGGGTTTTTTCCCACTTCTTCATCAGTGCATATTATTTATTATTTAGTTGATTTGCATGTAAAATTAGAGAATCATATATGAAGAACATAAAGAATCTTTTTTTTAAAGGCTCATTCTCAACGGTAAAAAGAGTAGTTTGATTTTCTGACTTCTGATTGGTTCATTTCTTTGTCATTATGAAATAAAATTCCATTTAGTCTCACGCTTCATTGATCAAATCTCTTGATAAAGACAACACAACAAGACAAAAAAGGAGCATTTCACCATTTTTTATGAAGACTGATTGTATTCTAACGTAAGAAGCAAAAACATTTTCAACAATTCCAACTTTTTTCTATCCTGGAAGATTTTTTTAAATTTTATTTTTTTTTTGTCTTCATTTGTGTTTCCACATCGGATCCCGATACTTTCATACATTTAAAACCAGAAATATGATCCTGTGGAGGTAAGAGGTGTTACAGCCTGGCAGACGGAGCTGAGAGAGATGAATAATGGATCGCAGATGGAGGACAAGCAAAGGTCTCGCTGAGGAGAAGAAGCTGGAGATCAATGCCCAGAAGTGAGAACGGGATCAGACGGAGATGAAAAAAAAAATAAAATAAAAATCTGGGGGTGTGCTGCAACATCTCACAGCCTGAGATGACGATAGATTTCAGCAAAATCTGTTTCCCAGGTAACTTCGATAGCGTGCGGCTAATGTAGCAGATAACACCACCAGGAAAGTCGAGAATTTTTGGGGGGAAAGAGATACTTTGAAGATTCTTTGAAGTTCTCTGCAAGTGGGAAAACTAGATGTGGCATGTGGTGACGGTAACGCCCCCCCCGCCCCCTCCAACAAAGTGCATCCACCGCCACGAGCTCTGATCTCCAACATCAAATGTCCCGCGGGAGGTGTGCAGGCTTTGGTTCTAAAAAGGACGAGATCAACCCTGTTAGCAGCTGTGGCCATTTGCCCCCCCACCCCATACAAGCCAATGGTATTTTATCACTTGCACGAATGTTGCATCACGCGTCATTTCGTGGCATTAGCCACCATCTTTGATCACAAGCAGACAGGTTTGGACTTTGATCTGCTACAAAACAGCAGAAAAAGAAACGAATGGGAAATCCTCCGTGAACACTGGTGGCTTCATGAGTTTCACAGTATAAAGATAATCTATTGGTCGGGTGTCTGTCAGCCTAAATAAAGGTCCTTCTGTGGAAATATGCTTCATAAAGCATGAATATAATCCCTTATATCACATGTGACAAACTCAAGGCCCAGGGGGCCAAATGTGGCCCTCGACAGCATTTAATGTGGCCCACGAGAGCAATAAAAGGTTTTATGTTAGAACAGAGAAACAAACAAACATGTTTTTTCTGTCTAACTGTAATGTTTGTAACTTGAATAAGTAATAAATTCAGAGTTATTTAACATGAAGGAGTAGTTACATTTAGTTACATTACATTGAGTTACATTTAGTTACATTTATTAGTTACATTAAGGAGTAGTTACATTTAGTTACATTACACTGAGTTACATTTAGTTACATTTATTAGTTACATCTGGCCCTTTGAGGACAGCCGTTATGCTGATGTGGCCCTCAGTGAAGATGAGTTTGACACCCCTGCTTTATAATCCATAGTGGTTGTTTTTTTGGGGGGTTTTTGGGGGGGAGGGTATGGGGGGGGGGTCTTCAGCTACCTCTGGACCATCCATCTGTTTTCTTGGTCTTCTTCAATCCCAATTTGACCACAAATCACCAAAGAAAGAACGTGTTGACGTCTGGAGGGGATTGGATTGCTCCTGGGGGGGTGTGGGTTGCTAAACCTTCACAAGCTTGAATCATAACACCCCCCCCCCCATCGCGCCTCCCCTTCTCCTCATTGCCTCCTCCATCAGTGATCAGTAGTCAGCCTGTTGAGCCATTTGACAGAGGAGCTGGATGAATACAGTAGGGGAGCACCAGACCAAATGGGGACCATTAGCACCGGGGGGGTGGGGGGTTGGGGGGTGGGAAGGCAGCAGAACGGCCATAAAGTTCCAACATTAGAGCTCTCGGTCAACGCTAAAACATTTCGCTGGAGGAGTGTGGCTCCATATGCAGCTGCAACGACTGTGTTTGGGACCATCAACCCAGACAATGAGGGCCATTAGCCGCGGGGCCACTTATGGCCGCAGCCCAGAGACGTTTCATTTAGCGTGCCCCCCCTCCCCCCCTCCCACCAAAAACTTTGAGGGGATCATTACTGGAGGTGCTCAAACTGGCTGCGGAGGGTATGGATCTTAGTTCGCTGACAGCCTGGATGAGATGTCTGGACGTGGGAGAGACGTGATTTATGATCGGGCTCTGCTGCAGCCAGCCGGTGTGACCAGATTACACTCAGGACCCCAAGTTAGAGGGAAGTTACTGAAGGCGACCTCCACCACTTCTGGCAGACGTTAACTATTTATGACCAGAGAGGAGAGAACAGAAGCAAGTTAATGTGAAAACATGCTGCTCTTAACTGATTTTTTTTTATCCGCAGAGGGCAGCAGAAATACGTTGTAGAACAAACTGATGTTCGGTCAACTTGTTAAATATTAGTTAAAGTTCATCAAATATTTAGTCAAGTAAAACAATAATCAGAACTGTCAGTCACATTCACCATTAATGCTCAGAAAAATATTTTACAACCAATATTTTACTATAATGTGTTCTGTACATTGTTATTATTGTTGTTGTTGAATTGATGTATGCTGTATATGAAATTTGATAAAATTGTATTCTAACATCCTTTGAGAACCATGAATTCAATACAATATACCAACTCCAGCCAGAAATTTGAATTTTTGTGACAAAGTATTTTCTATTTTCCAACATGATATTAGTTGTTGTTGTTGTTTTTTCTTATCTTATTTACATTTTTTATCTCATATTTTTATCTTTTTAATATTTAAAAGTATATAGCTATCTAAAAATTAATAATAAAATAATTAATAACATTTTAAAAAATATTTTTTTGATATATTTTATTGATAAAAATAATAAATTACAATTTTCCTCCAGGATTAATATAGTATATATCCATTTTAATTTGTAAACCCATTAAAAATGAGTTCATCCTTTAATTTTTTGGTGAACATTCACCGGGACAGGAAGAGTTGTGACACATTCTGATTTAAACAGCGTCTACCTCTACTTCTACCTGAAGAACTGGATGGAAACGATGAAGGTTTCTAGACCTCCACTGAGTTCATGAATGTCAGTTCGATGCGAAACGCCCTCCTCTACCCAGAGGCCATTGCTGCGTCCGTCTGATGTTCTGTTTGGACATATATCACACTGTGGGTTTATCAGAGAGCTAATAGCCGGTCAGACTGAAACAACTCAGTCGGTATCTGCAGATATTTGATATCTGGAGCTGAAAATAAATGTCAAAACGCGACAGTCTGCATCCGTCGCTGCAGCGTTTCACTGCAGGGGAGGGAAAAACAACCAAACGATGT
The DNA here is from genome assembly GCF_040054535.1 of Antennarius striatus. NCBI lineage: Eukaryota > Metazoa > Chordata > Actinopteri > Lophiiformes > Antennariidae > Antennarius > Antennarius striatus. The sequence continues at coordinate 19,091,810 of NC_090793.1, read as the reverse complement.
CCGTCCCCTTGTGCAATGACAGAAAATTTAAACTTCAATTTTGGTATGTTTTGTGCAATCAAAATGTCAACTCCATCAGAATCTATCTGGGCATGAAGAGAAGACAATTTCCCACAAAGACTCCTGAAACAGTTGAGTAAACATCAGGACCCTACAGTCGTTCAATCCGCAAAGCTAATCACAAAAAAAGGTATTGGAATAATGACTCGACCTGAAGAACAGGGCTCATGAAAAAACATTTGCTGGTTATTTACGCGTGCCTCCTGGGCAGTGGGCAAAAAATGGAAGAAAAAAAACAACAGAAAATTGCATTTGCAATGCAAAAACAACACTGCCACCACTGTAGCGAGCAGTTAAAATCCAATTTCAATCAAATGTGTTTGAGAAAATGTTTACGGAGTCCTTCTCGCTGGTTCTCTTCTTTAAGCTTTTGTGCTTTTTCTCCAGGGAAAAAAGAAGCAGGAGCACAAAAAGTGCCTCTTCAGATTGAAAGTCAGGTACAGACACGCACAATTGATTCGTGTCATTTTTTTTTTTCTCCAACAGACACCTCAAAAGTTTTCAAGTACAAGAAAACAAACGTTTGGGGGTTTTTTTTTTCCTCAGGAGGACAAACGGAGGACTTTGCTGCTGGTGACGCCTTCACGTTCTACTTCCTGTCAAAACATTTCCCTGAGGGAGTTCTGACGGGAAATGAGGACGAAAACTAATCAAATGGAGACATTATCAGATAATTATTAGCTTTATAGGATTATTGCATTCAGTGTTTGCTCATGAGGGATTCATTTTTCTTCTTACTTTCATTAAAAACATGAAATTGCACATTTAAAATCCTAATTAAGTAAAGAAAAAACATCAGATAAATACACTTTAAGTAACAAATGTCCCAAAAAAACAAACATTTTTTATCATAAAAAGGGGGGGTTGTTCCTCCAGATGGTAAAATTCAGTAGAGATGTATAAAAATCCTGATCTATACGAGGATCTCAGAGTGGAATCACGTGGTTGATCAAACTGAAACGGATTCTTTTCACTTTGTTGGTGTTAAATCTATTAAATCTTGTTGTTTCCTTCAGAAATAAATACTTTTTTCATCTAATTTGAATTTTTTCCAAACATGTCGAAGCACAAACCCCGACCCTGACACGACGTGTTTACCACTAGCTGTCAGCATCAAAGTTTCCTCATAACAAATGAAAGAACTCCTATTAATTAATATACAAGGAAAGTCACAGGCTTATTTATAAAGAGCACAGCAGTAAAATGACAGACAAGGTTTTTCTTTTGTCTTCCAGAACATTTATCTGTAAACATGAAAACAGTCTGGACTCAAACTGTGACTCCTCGCTTCCATACGCCCACCATCCATCCCAACACCTCTTTGTATCTCCTGTGAGCACGAAAAAACAGCGTTTCTTTCGCTTTCATAAACACTGCTTTTTTTAAAAAATACATTTGATGTTGCAAATTAGTTGTGCATAAACATTATTTCTAGCAAACAAGGTTTTACCGTGGACATATAACACAGATGCAATAAAATAAGGAAGCAAGGCTCCACTGCAGCTGCAGAAAGGTTGAACACTGGTCAACAAGTTTCTGCAAATAAAAAAGCGAGTGGATTTTTAACTGTAATTAATTCTAATATAATCATTTTCATTTGTATCTACAATGTAAAAGTAATAAAAGTTAAGATAAACCGGTGAATATGAATTTGTTTCCAAACTTGTGACATAATGTGTGTTTATATAAAATTGACTGATTTCATGATATTTATTTGCATGTGTGCAAAAAAAAAGGAAATATTATCTATGTGGTAATAAATGAGGTGCAGCAAAGTTGCACATGTTGATGTTTGAGCCCTGCTGGTTCCCCGTAGCGCCCAGCAGAGGGCGCTGTTCCCTCACGCAGCGCTCAGGCTGAAGCCAGGAGGAGTTCCACTTTTACATTTGAACAATCCTTCTCTAATTAAAAGCTCTTGTCTGGAGTTCGAGTTTATTAATCAGGCTTTTTCCTCCAGTTCTAAATCTTCCCCAAGATGAAGTCCTCAGGTGGAGGACTGTGGAGTGTTTCCTCTGCAAACGCAGATAATTCAGTTCCTTCACATTAGAATTTACAGTTAAATCAATACCCATAAAGCATCATCACTGGAATAAATCTGGTTTTTGGGACAGTAAAACAGTGTTCAAAGCTTTCAAACTGAAATAAGATTAAATTAATATTAATCTTGCCATCAAAATCATCTGCATGTGCATGAGGGTCACCGGGGGGCAAGAAGAAGAAAAAGCTTCATTAAAACCTCAGATGGAGATAATATTTATCTCTCTCTTATTCCTACATCCACCAGTCCACATTCCATACTGGAAAATGGAATATCCATCATCCATTCATCTATGATCCATCCATCCATATAGACTTTTTTTCCTTGCACTGGGGGAGTTAAAAACTTTTGTTCTGACGACAGTGTTGAGTAAAAGGCATTTTCTAGAGAATATTTAATGTTCGTTCGGGCTTTTATTTTCTAAAGTAGGACGTTTGCGCTGACTGTGCAGAATGACGCACAAAGTGCAGCGTCTGACGCTGGCAGACTGTTTCCACATTCAGCTGCTGAAGTAAAGCAACGGAGCGTTTTAAGTATTGATGAAATTCCAACAGTTCACTCTCACTTCCATGGAAACTCGTAAAACATGAAATCGCTGAAGCTGTTTTACCAGCAAAGCAGCGGCGGAAATAGTGGAAAATGCTCTTAAAATACATTCACTTGCTCTCGTAACAATATTTTAGATATGCCTGCCTGCATTGATTTCTAAGGAATTCATGTGTACATATGAACTCGCTCCATGTACAATGATGTAACATCCTGATGCTGATACACACTCCCTCCTTTGTGTCATCCTCATCAGCTGTGATAAATGAAAAGAAAATCCTTCAAACCAGGTCAAATGAACGCTAATCTGTTCTGCTGGCATGATACTGCTTCATTATGTTAGAAAACATTATAATCTTCATCCTGTCACCCCCCCCCCCCCCCCCAAAATAAATTTAAAAAAATTATTGTTTTAGTGTGGAGGAGATGACAATAGAAAGAAAGTTTTCCATCCTGGTCTCAATCAGCAGAATTAAACACAAGTTTATTTGTGTTAAATTGAACATAATCCACATAATTCAGGATTAATGATTCTAGAATAATTTATCTCTCTCTGCATTCTGCAAACTTTGGGATTCAGGAAAGTCAATGGCAAATGTTTATTGGAACTGTACCTGTCACTAATAAATCACCGTTTATTCATATTCCGCTGTAAGGATTGTGTGGATTAAATACACATTAATGTGTTTTTAATCCTAATAGCACTCAACAATGCTCTCTAGCTGGTCAGTGCTCTTTATTTAATGCGATGACATGTTGGCCTTTTTGTTCCACAGATTTCATACAAAGGATTTCCCTCATCTGAAATTATCTCAGTATGACGCCTTAAATATTTATAATCCTCTAATAATGTTATTTTCATGCTAAGACGCTGCTCACAAGCAGCTCGGCACACAATGAGACACACAGAACATCACATCGCCTCATTTCAACACGGAACCAGTGGTTATTGTCTGTGGTACAGAGGTGCATTGTGGGTAATTTCCATTAAAACCTCCAAAAAGGAAGTCCTGACTTTAGGACATGATCACACTTCTGCATAACTTTTGCCTGTTATTGACACGACAGTTTAGCAGGTTGTGCTACTGCTAGTAAAAATACGTCAACCTTTAAACTTTTATTTTTATGTGATAAACATCTTGATAAGTTGAGTTCTGTGTGTCCATTGTAATTAGAACAAACATCATTTCCTAAGGACCTAATTGGAGCAGCTTATCCAAAGTTTGTCCCTGATTTTACAAGTGATTTTATTCCTTATTTCACATTTTGGCTGTTTTAGTTGTCATTTAACTGGATTATCATGACTCTGTAATGTTTTAGTTTAGCATCTTCTGTCTCAATCTATTCAATACAACCTGGTTTGTGAAGAAGTCACTGTATTTTGAAGAGGCTTTATTAAAGTTAATATTAGCGGTGACGCTAATTTTCTTTCATCAAACTGAGGATATCTTCACATTTTGAATTATGGAAAAAACACAAAGTTTGAAGAAGTTAGCTCGGAATCAAAATCCTTCTGTTCTTTTTCAATATTCTCATTTTTTAATGGTAAAAACAAACAACCATGATTGATTACTAAATATAGGAAGTATTATTGATTAGGCCCTCATCACACACACACACACACACTGAAATGTCCCACCAGAGTTGTATGGTTGTGTTTCATTCAAATAATTTGCTATATTTTTGTTCAACAGCTTACATGAGGATTTTGAAATTTGTTAAATCTAATTAACAATTAATCAAACAATTTTTTTTTTAAAAACAAACCAGGATAACCTGAGCCCAGAGACAAGGACAGCCAGGCCATAAAGATCTACGAGCGCCATGTTTTAGAACACCTGCTCCGCTCACTTGACTTTTACGGGCAAACAGAGGCTAACATACCAACTGGACGTTCTATTGTTCTATTTCCAGTGGCATTCAGCCCACAGAAAATGACTTCTCCCACTCACTTTTGGTATTGGAGAATTATCCTACTGTTAGGTCTGAGTTTTAACGCGTCGGCTCTGCCGGTCACAGATGGCCGGGAGCAGAGGAAGCCAACCTGCCTGCCAAAGACGGAGCTCACGAATGGTGGTGAACCCGCTGCGAGCCATTCTCCACAGATGGCCCAGCTTTCTGTCAGCGTGGCAGACACTCAATTTGCAAGACAAACTTAAGTGCAAATGCAGTTAAACGCATCGGAAAAATGAATGATGCTGCAGAGCACAAAGGATTCTCCGTGTGTCTTTGTGTTTGAAGGGCAAAGTCAGAGGGGAACCTGACTGTCGAGGAAACAAGAAGAAAAAAAACATCGGATGAAATCCATTTCGCTTTGCGGGATTACTGACATTTAGCAGCGTGAAAACTCCGTATTATTCCTGCACAACACCATAATAGAACCTGATCACACACAGCCTGACTGCTCACACACAGACATTTGAATGCATGTATATTTAAGACTAATGCAAAAAGGGATGACGCCGCGTCGTCCACAGGAAGAGAGGAAACTGCCCCCCGTTTTCCTCCTCCAGTTGTCCAAACACACCCGGCCTCTGCACACATTCTGCTGAAGGTGTCGTTTGTGAAGGAAACGTTCCCTCAAGATCACCGAAGACAGAAAGACGAAGCACACACTCCATTACAAAGTGGATTATCAGTGAGCAAAAAGGTCTTCTCAGGCCTCAGAAGGACGACGACTGATTTGTTGAGGTCACAAACGGAACGGCCGTCAAGGTTTGAGACATCCTTTAGAAATCTGCCCTAATTCCCCCCCCCCCCCCCTGCGTTAAAAAAGTAATTTAAGAAAATGTATTTGCTCTGTTGGGAAAAAAAGATATTTTACTTTATTTTTTGTACTGTGTTGTACTGCCTGTTGTACTGCCTGTGTTGTACTGCCTGCGTTGTACTGCCTGTGTTGTACTGCCTGATGTACTGCCTGTTGTCCTAGCTGAGGGGAGAGAAAATGTGCAACAATAAAGTGTGCAACAACAACAACAACAACAACAACAACAACAACAAGGAAAGTATTCCTGCTGTTGCCCTTAAGGTCGATAAGAACACAGAATCAGAGTGTGGGAGGACGAACAATCACAAAGCCCCCAGGAGCTCAAACAAACGTGTCAGGTTGTCCACCGGTAGGACAGCAGGCGGTGGAGCAGCACTGTTTCAAACACGAGAGCCAACGGGCGATTATGTTTCATAAAAATAAAAAATCAAGGGCACTTTATTTACTGCCCACACAGACAACCTCTTCAGGGAGCCAATCAGTCCCACTGCCTGACACCCGTATCTGGGGCCGGGGCCCCCACTGGGGTTAATAACAGGGCCACTGAAACCTCTGATTAGCTGGATTGGTCAAGAGCCCTCAAGCTCCTACTAAACACATCAGCAGATTCACGGCAGAACCTGGAACCCAACGCTACAAGAAACAAGAGGGAAAATAAACTCAAATAAACCCGAACAAATCGAGGCAGTAAGTCAGGCTATAAGAAGCTGGAGTGGGAGGGATGGGTGTGGCGAGCAGCACGCGGGATGACCACGCTAATGCAATTACAGGGACTTTCTACTCGCTCAGAGGCTCAAGGGCGAGCAACGCCGACTCAGCCGTTACTCAGGGAAACAACCTGATTCTGCCACCTCACCGTTTGAGAAAAAAAAAAAAGAAACCACGTGTAGGATTACAGAGGAGCAGATCTAGGATGAGGACGGCCTGCATCACGCTAAGCTGAGACCTGTTCAGTATGTAGGACAACAACTCATGTGTCGTTTCTGACCGAAGACTGATTGAAATTAATTCTCCGATACAGGATTACACTCGCCCCTTCCCACGGATAGAAGGTCAGGTACAAACAAACAGCGAAATGGGATTCAGCGTGTTACATTAGGGCTGCATCCCAATCCGCGGAGAGTACAACTCCAAGTCCAACATGGTCCGTGTGGACTTGACTCTTCTGGAGCTCTAGATCAACTCGGCGCCAACAGAAGGTTTGGCTTGGCCAATAAAACAACACACAAGATGGGTTTTACTAAATGTAACCCAGAAAATGGTACGAGACGCTCAGATTAATCCGACCGGACAGGATTCCTGTTATTCTGTTGACTAGTTCATGGTAGGATGTTAAGAGAGATGTCTAAATACCCCAAAAAAAGCATCTTCAGATATTTAATTTTCTATAAGTTAAAGAAAAATGTTGAAATTTGAAAGATTCTGTTTATTATAAATAAGATAATGATCTCATAACTGTTTAACTTGATGGGATAAATCATGTAATTTTCTAAATAGCAATACCAAATAGCATATGGATGTGAGGATTAGCTGATTGGGATTATTACAAACTGATAACCTGAGTTTGGATGTTTTGATCGCCAGAAGTTTAAAGCTTCTATGATCGATTATAGTAGTGAAAACTATCAGTTTAACACCACGCATTTGATTTGTTTCAGTGTAAAATATGTATTAAAAGTTTGACAATTTCTACGGTTTTTTAAATATATTTATTAGCTCATCGCACATACCTGTTTATATTGTATATTTCTGTTTATTGTGTATTTTACTGCTTTATGTGCGTTCAATTGCCCCTTGGGGAAAAATTAAGTTTTCTGAATTGAATTGAATTGAATTGAAATGAAATTAATTGAATTGAACTGAATTGAATTAAATCGCTTCACGCTGGAACTCGACACCACCTGACCAACAACGATCGTTTGTCTCCGACTCAGTTTCTCCTGAAGGCCTTCAGTCAAGTCCAAGGACGCCTCCGACTGAGAGGAGTGACAGGACTCCAGTGTTAATCCTGAGGTGGAGGGTGACCCTCTAATCCCTGAACGACTCCTGGATGCTGTGGTGAAGGTGGATTAGACAGGTGTTAAACACAAACACTGCGCTCAACTGATTATCTGAAAATCAGCCTCCCTGAGACCAAAGCAGATAAACACTGGAGAGGAACCAGAGACGAACGCTGCTGAGGGGGAAGTCTAAAGCAGCACAAGATGTTCTGAGTCCATGAAGAGGCTCGGGATTATTCAAGTCTAGAAATGATTTATGAAATATTCGGTCTAAGAGGAGACGGACGGTACGAGGACAGATTTAAATCCTTTATCAAACATGCAGGGCCTTAAGTTCAGTATCCACACATGGAGACAAGTGGATTTTCTTACCCACAAGCAGGTTTTCAGTGTTAAATTACATAAAAGATAAAGCAGTCTGGGTTGATCAAATTTGGTAAAACACAACTTAAAAGATATATAATTTGTCTGATTTGTGATTTTAAATGTTTGTTTGTTTTCCCTGGAAAGAGTACTGGAGACTCTAACAACCAATCAATGATGGAAAAAGGGAAAAACAAGCATCAATATTTGGTCCCAAACTTTATCCGATAGTTGAATTTTAAAAAACTTTTCCTGCATTACATTTAAAATACGTTATCGATCGTGTTTGTGGATCTTCTGTCAGGGAGGAAAACTGCAGTGGAATAAATTCTTCTTCTCTGAATGTTTTAGTTTTCTCCATGTTCTGGTCTCACAGGGCTGCTTTGTGAATGCCTGTCCCGTAATGTAATGATTGGGGGGGGGGGGTCATGGTCCACTGATTCTTTGTGAGTCCAAGTTGGAGTTAAAACGGAACAAGACACACACAAAACAGAGCTGCAGCACCTGAACAACCCAAAAGAGATGCAGTCAAGTCAGCGTCAGATGTAGAGACGACGCCTCGTGTGAGGGAGGATCAGGCCGATGTCGCCGTGGCAACCGCTGCTGCATCCTGGATCTGGATGGAGGGCGTCGCCCTGGGTTACCACGGTGAATAGGCTAACCGTCGCACTAGCCGCTTTCAAAAGTGTGAATGCTGCGTGTCCATGTGTGTGTGTGTGTGTGTGTGTGTGTGTGTGTGTGTGTGTGTGTGTGTGTGTGTGTGTGTGTGTGTGTGTGTGTGTTAAAAATGTGTTTGAACAACAGATGTAGGTTACATTACCATCATAAAGACGCCTCACGCTAAAATACCATCCAGTTGGCTGAAAGGGATTTTAGAGAAACAAACTTTCATGAAAAGAGTTCAGCTCAAGTCGAACTTTTTGTTCTAATAGAAATAACTAATATAATAATATTAATGATGCCACAGTAACCTCCATACCCTTCACAAGTTAAATCAAAATCAAACTGAAGCCCCTTTGAAATCCAACCATATTTTGGTGATCAATTTTAAAAGTTTGCAGCAATTATAATTCCACAGTTCTTTCCATGAAATGTGAGACAAATCAGGGATATTTCTGAATCTCTTTGAATATAAGACTAACTACATATTTAAACCCACAGATTACTATGAACAACATTTTTCTAACTTGGTGCAGGACGTCCACCAGCTTAAACACAGACTAACGTAATCCCTGTCGGCGAACACACACCATCAAACTTCTTATTCGACATTGAACACGCCGACATGTTGACGATGAAACGACACGAGAGTCTCTAATCTGTGATGAGCACAGACTATCACCACAGTCATATAAGGAGAGGGTTTAAATTAGGTTTAGCATTAAAAACAGACATGGACACACGTTCAAAAACAGACAGTGTGATGACCTCAATGCTGGGAAACTCAATTTATACTCATTTTATTAAATAGAGAGATTATTTAGCATAAGAAATGTCTCAATCTACTTCTAATGTAATGTAAATCTCTTGTAATGGCGTTGTGCCTGCTCATCCTGAGGCGTTAGGATGATGAACGTCTGCACGCCTTCAACTCCAACAAAGTTCTTCATGGATGAATTCCCTCCCTCTAAGTCACACACACACACACACACACACACACACACACACACACACGGGAAGCCGTGAACGTCACAGCTTCTTCTGCAGGCCACTCTAAACAATGAGAAACACGAACTAGCAGAAGACGGCGGATCACATGACTCCCGGGGGCACGAACCATGAACCAGGGGATAGCAGGTTAAAACTGTACGTCCTCTGGTGCACTTGAACACAATTTACCAAACACACAACGCGCATCCTGTCTAAACACGTAGCTTCATGCAGTGAGAAAAACCAAATATCATCAGGATGTCCTCATAAATAAAGTTTAAATAAAAGAGAGTCTTTATTCAGAGCACATTTAGAAAACAGAGCGGTCGTTTCACTCCTTAAAGAGTAAGTGGTGTCACATGAGATACACAAAACCTCTGCCAAGTTATTTTGGACTTGACTGTTTGGATGAGTAGAAGAACACACTGCTGCCCTAACTCACATGCTAAAAAAAAATCATTTAAACACGGCCAGATCCAGATCCTGATCCAGATCAACCAAATGTAATCATGTCTGGGTCAGGATTGGGGTCATTTTGTGGTAAAATTTTTATCATCACAGACCATCAAATCAAACATGACCTCCTCAGTTGGGGTAATAATCCCAATCTGACAAAGTTGAAGGACAAACTTGGAAGCGTTGAGAATTTTAATCATTTCTAAGCAAGAAAAAAAACATTTTTGATGAGGATCAACTGATTCAATCCAACCGGAGAATTCTGACCACAGACTAAAGTGAGACGAACTTCTTTAAAGAGAAAGACAAAACAGAATCCGATGTTTGATTCTCTTCTGTTATTCAAGTAAAATTTTTATCATTATTAATTATTGACTCATAGAATATTTGCTATTCATCAGTGGGCTCCAGTTCACTCATCTGTGTGTTTACTTATTAAACTAAATTCAGTTTGAAAAGCATTAATGAGGAGTGAATGAATAAAGGAACCCCTGTGAGGCGCTTTGAGCGTCGAGAATACAGTGATCCATAAATCACATTCATTTTTATTATTTTCATCCTCATCCTCCAAACATCTGATGTTTCATCCGCTGCTATTAAAGCAGAATATTTGTGACGCTTCGCTCAAACGGACAAAATGATTTATTCCGCTGTCAAGTTTTCACATTTTATTTCTGACACCAACTAGATCAGCATTTTCAGTTTTCAGACAGTACTTATTTAACCACATTTTTAAAAAAAATAAATATATTTATAAGAAACAAATGTATTAACTTAACGAACTAGAGCCTCCTAATAAATTGCAAATATTCCAAGTTAATGAAAAAAAATCTATCATTCGACATGTTCATCATCTTATTTTCAAATTTTCTGAGAAATTATTATTTTAAGGCCATCCTGATGGTAAGTGAGACGAGCTACACCCTGGACGAGTCGCCAGTTCATCACAGGGTCAAATATGAAGATACACAACCACATACAAACAACAACAATATAAACAACAACACCAACAATGTAAACACAGCGATCAATCATCCAATCCTTTAAATCTTTTCATTTCGTGCCGACAGGGTTGGTTTTCACTTTTTAATTCACTGTATTGACAAAACAATTTGTCGATCAATTGGGAAACTAACCGATGAATCCGTCATGATTTAGCTGCAGCCTCTTTATAAAGAGCAAACACACCTCGGCTGCTCCTCACATCGAAGAAAACATTCAGGTTGGTTTTATTTCATGATGTTTTTCACAGAGGAGCAGCTGAAGAAAGTCAACCGGACAAACACAACCTGAACTTAAACTTAAAAAAGCTTCATTTACTTCTCAAATATAAGATTTTACTTATTTGCAGACTGAAAACTGAACATTACTGAACGTTTCACTCACAGCGGGGGATGAACTGATGGCAAAGCACACAGAGAGAACCCACACAGACACAGAGAAGGGTAAAAAGAAGAAGAAGAAGAATCACTTTCATCTCTCAGGGGCCACAGGTCCAACTGTAGACTATGCTGAGGGCCCCACTGGTTTCACTTTCAACAGATGGCACCCTGGGGTGTCACTGTCACACCCCCTCACCTGGAAACACCTGAACCTGCCCTGAGTGACGTGGACGCAGCTGGACGACCTGCGTGTCCCCAGCTGTTTGTCCACAAACACACACACACACACACACACACACACACACACACACACACACACACACACACACACACGACCAGGGCCCGGATCTCCCTTCACGTCCATCCCCAAAAACAACAGATGAACAGAACCAGAACCAGAACCGGAGGAGGCTGCTCTCCCCCTCCCCGCGCAGCATCATCGACCCCACGCCCCCCCCCCCCCCCGTGTTTATTATCCCACGTCCTTTTCTAAGACGCACACAGACGGAAGAACACCCACGTCATCCGGCTCCTCGGCGTGTTTTCTCCCCCCCGTGTGTGAGTGAGAACACCGCCACTTACCTTCCACATCCAGGCCATCCTTATTCCCACGCAGACAATGGTGGGGCCCCGCTTGTGTGTGTGTGTGCGTGTGTGTGTGTGTGTGTTTTCGATCACCCGTGGAAAAGCGTTCACGCCGCGCGTTTTGCGGACACTTTGATTCATGTGCGCGTTAAACGCGGAGACGCGGATGCGGGAGGATCACGCACGGGAGTCGGCTCCATTATTGCCGGACTGTACCGCTATTCGCCTCCTCTCCTTCTTTCCCATGGAGCTGCTGGGACCAGGAGCGACGCTGCGACGCTATTGGCCAGCGCAGACGCAGAGCCCCGCCCCCCGCCTGCGTCACGTGACCGCTGGTTTCCTGACTGGTTTTCTAAATGAGCAGGACTGGAAGGGCACAATGTGAAGTCATTATTCAAAGGTTTTATTATTAAAGGAGCTGAAAAATAAATTATTAACATGAATCCAGCAGCAGAAACTTTTTTTATATGTGAAATTGCAAAAATAAATAAATAAATAATCCATGCATTTTCTATAATCTGGCACACTGTGCTCACACTGAACATGGAGTATTTACACACAAAAAAATGATGTAAAGGTGCAAGAAAACATAAATGGCATCACAAAAATTAAAGAATATTCACTCAGACTGAAATATTTCAACTCAGGTGTGATGTTGTGAAGCAAAACCTGTCAATATTGAGATTCCCTACAAATATGGACGTTATTAGGATGATCATAGTCTGTGACACACAGTTTCTCAAATATGACATGTTACTTATTTGCAGACTGAAATAAGTAACATCCCATTTTCAGTTTTTTTTTTATCTTCTGGCACAACACGGAATCAAGAATCACTTAAATTGTCATTGTCAAATCCAACAATAAAATTGGGTGATGTCCTTCAGTGCAGATACAGTTAAAAAAAAAAAAAGAATAGATATGAGACCGATAAGAAAAAAAATAGATTAAAAAAAGTCTCAGTTCTGCATCTGAAGGAGAGTAAATATTCATTTGAACATTTGAAGCTCACATCTTATTTACAACACAGAGATGTACCCATATAATGTGGATTGGGTGACCAGCACAGGCACCGCTGTGAAAGTACACATGGAGCTGGTCGGACTTGGTAACATGAATGACTGGGCTTTTGTCATTTTCCTCCATGCAAATAAAATGGAAATATTCTCACCAGAAAAGACCATTCCTGGTGATTGTTTTTGTTTTGTATATATATTCAAATGTGTTTTGGAATCCAGGGAATGGGGTGAAACTCTGGAGTGAAGTCTTACTCTACTATCATTTTAAATTTGCAAAGTTTCTCCTGTATTTATGGGGTTTAAAGTTTATTAATTTCACTTCCAAATGTAAAACTGTCATGTCAAACAGTCTGTGGAGGATCAACAACTCAGAGGACTGAATGGTTTCTGCTGTGGAGAGTTAAGCACCAACTTTAGGTTCAAAGATGGAACAGGATGAGCTCTAACATGAGCAAACTGTACAACTGCACCGCCCCACATGGGGGGGTGTCAATGCAGCAGCCATGCTTCTGAGGGTTCGTCTTTAAATAAGCCTGCAGGAACAGCAGGATCTCCTGGGCTCCACAGGTGAACTGGTGGGTCTGGAATGTGTCTGTTTCTGTCACGTTAACCATCTGAAGCTGTCATGTGGAATCATGACGGATCTTTATAACCGATTTCTGATATTTTATCGAGACAAATTGAAAAGAATTATTAGTTGTGATGCAAAATAACATAAATGGAATGTTTCTGTCACCTTAACAGCTATACCACAGCCCTCAGTGAACTGATCAATTGCCTCCATCTATGAAAAAAACAAAACCAAACTAGAAAGGTGTTCACTGCTGTGTAATTCTGAGCTCAAAACACTGAATTTATTTGCGGTTATCTTCCACCAAAGCAGATAGAACAAATATTCTGAGATAGCAGCTGCTCATCATGACTGCTGACATCCTCCAAGCAGAGGAGCAAAATTGAAAATGTGTTGTCTTATTTTTATTAACCTTACTAAAAAAAAAAGAGAGAGAGAGAAAAATGACTCAAATTTGCATGAAAGAGGTTTTATATACTGTAGGTGTAGTGGGAAGGATTTATGTTGGGATTAGATTATACGTTCCTCTGTTCAAAGAGTGATTAGATTACATGTTCTTTTATTTAACGATTGCTTTAATAATTAACATATTTGCCCACATGTTCACCCTTCTGATCTCCACCTCCTTACACCCATGGCTGATGGTTAACATGGTTACTTGACACCCCCTTCTTGAAACTTTAGGAGCTTGGTGGGTCAGAATCCATCATCGGACTCCCCCACCACCACACGACAGTAATGACTTTCTGCACACACACACACACACACACACAAGCCCCCGTGCTGAGAACCACAGGACACCGGTCCGCCTCACTACGTTTGATTAGCTGTCAGAACATTGATTAAACCTCTCACCAGGTGTGAAGCAGGTCTTCTCGGCTGATCAATACGTCCTTTGGGGTTATCTCCAACTTTCTTTGACACTCCTCTATAAAAATATACTTTTTTAAAAAGAGCATAAAAAAAATCTGCCTCAAACTTTTCATCACAGATTAAATTCTTGGGTTTTATTTTCAGAATTCTGGAATTAAAGTGGGCATAATGTGGAATAATTTTTTCCACTTCCAGTAATGGAAGTGGAACATTTAAATGAATACATTTCTGTATTGTGTCAAGTTTCTTTGATTGGATGTTTAACAGCTGCCGAAATAAAACCAATAACATTATTACCGGTAATTATTAGTCAGAAATTGTGGTGGGATAGAACAGACTTAGTTGTGATAAAGCGGCAGATCAATATATTTTTATAATATGGATCAGAGTTAAATTGAAAACAAAGGGGATGTTGTGCCCTGGGATCATCTTCTGGTTAGTTTCATCATCCATAAACTAACACAGAAACTACTGGTAGTTCATGAAACCCGGTAGAAATAAAGAATCTGTTAACTTTAGGATCTCCAGAAAGCATCTAGGCTACTTTTCCATATCGCTAATTTCTTCTTCTCTATAATCCAGAAAGTCTACTGGATGAAATATGAGAAATCTGCAGTTTTCTCTTCTGTGTGTCCACAAGCTGCAGGATGGAATGTGTTGTTTGTCTTTAATAGTGCAAGATGGAGCCAACAAAAACATTTTAGCATGCCTTGAAAAGCAAGAATAAACTGAAATAAATGTGCAGTATTTTCCACACTATAATATGCACTTACAAGCCTTTCATTTTCTGTAACTAAATATATAGCGGCATGGAGAACTGATGCTGTTCAATATGCATTTCCAGGTCCAGGTCCTAATCTGGGTCTGTGAGATTAAATCTGTTTTTAGGATGGTAATAAACGGTATATAAGGTCACAGTATGATGATGATGACAATGATGAAGGAGAGACGCGACACAGCGTCGATATGAAGATGATGTCATACATATATTTTAATGGATTTCATGTGTGCCAAAAGTGTGTGTTCACGTTTATTTGCATAAATGTCTGATAATGAACACAGTAGGTGTCCCAGGTGGGGGGCTGGGGGGAGGTTATTGGCTGCTTAATGACCTACTGGATCAGAGTACAGCCGCGTCATCACCCTGACATGACCTCCACTGATGTGGCCCCTGAGACCCCTGCAGCTCTCACTCATCGCTTTACCTTTGGAGGCGTTTCTCTGACAACAAGCAGCTGGGCGAGGAAGTTGAGCGCCAATTTACGGTGCGGACCTTTTAATAACATTTCCATTTTTCAGGATCTCATAAATCATCTTTTACATTTACATACAACCGCGGCGGTTTAATTAAAGTTTTATCGAGTGATTGTCTGCTGCGCCGCATTTGGCTTCAGCAGCATTTGGCCGAAGCCCCGTGGGGCCGGTCTAATCCCTGCGATTTGGTGCAGACAGATAATGAGAAGGTGACAGGACTGAGAAGAAAAAAAGAGAGAGGGAGGGAAAGTTGACTCTCTTCTTTTCTAACAACCAGACTGAGAGGTGAGATCTGTGATCCGTCCGTCTGTCCCTCGGCTTCCTCTCCTCGCCGTCTGCATCAACACTTTCTTTTTCTTTCTCTCTCACCGTCTGTCCTTCTCATCGTCTCTCTCTTCCTCACTAATGAGAGCTGGTGGGGGTTTCTCAGTCACCTAACAAGCAGTAGAATTTGTCTCGGGCCCGTGTACCGAAGGCCCCACTGCTCTCTGGCCCCCACCCCCACCCCCACCCCACCGATGACATGAACAGACAAACAAATAGAAAGAAGCCACAGGGCGTCCGTTGTGATTTTTGCAGGTCCAAAATGCAAAATGTATGAAACAGGAAGAGGAGCAGAGGACCGACCAGGAGGGACAGAGGCTCATTTCCCCGGAATCGGATTTGCCTTTTGTTTTGCTTGTTAGCGTGGAATAGTGAACGGGTTCAGGCCCCGCGGCCGATGGATCACAACCATTTTGTAAAAGATAGGAAAACCTGACTTAAAGAGAAGAATTACTACAAGTAAACAACGTTAAAAAAAGGCAGCAAAAGAAAACAAAAGCAAAAAAATGGGGAATTACAAAAACAGAAAGAGTATAAAGAGATGATCACAAACAGATAATCCGACAAATGTAGTAAAACAACAAGAAAATTGAAGAGAAAAGGATATAAAATGTTCAAATTGAATAGAAAGGGACATAAAATGGTCATAAATGGGTAAATAAGATGCAAAGACGTGACTAAATGATATAAAACTGCTATAAATAGATGCAAACAGCGATAAGAACACCTGGACAAAGGGGCCACAAAGGGGCCACAAAGGGGCCCCGAACCTGTGCCACATGCACCATCACTATTTATTGTATATCAAACTGTGTTGATCCATAAATGCATATTAAAATGAAGCATCTTCATCGGGATGAAGTAATTAATGATCCACATCCTGCTGAGTCGTGATCATTAATCTGACACGTTCTGAAAGCAGGAGTCACAGATGGATCCGGGTGGAGCTTCTCCACAGGTCGTTTGCTGTGGGGGGGGCGGGGGTTACATTTATTACATGAAGGATTGCCTGTCTGTAATTACCCAGGTGGAGGATCCAGCTTCACATTGGTACAACCTGCCTCCACCATGACACAACAGATGTGACGCTGGATCAGTGCTGGAGCCTCTGGGATGGATCGGTGTGAAGGTTTTTCCAGTGACTCACTGACGTTCACATGAATTCCATCTCGCTGCATCGACTTTATGAGACAGTGACTCCAGAGACTTAAACCTGCTATTAAATGTTTACCCCCGTCACATCAGTGACAGCCCATAATCTGCATAATAACACATCAGTACCTTTTGAGTTCTGAACGGTCAGGCTGCCATCTAGTGCCGTCGACTCACACCACAGATCTCTCTACAGGAGAAATAATGCATGGATGTCAATGTTTTATTTGTAAAATAAAATCAGCTACAAAAATGTTAAAAATGAACTTTAGTGACATCACTGGACTGCATAAAAAAAAAACTAGGAAAACTTTTTATTTTAAAGGTTTTTTCTTTACAAATGAAGCCATAATCCATAATTTAGACACATTTTATAGGTAATACAGGTATGTCAACAACAATCACCAAGTCATTAAGTGTGAATAATGTGACTGTATTTCTATTTGGCTGAAGCCAATCTTCAAATATTAACATTATTGCTAAAGATAAAATGTAATATTTATCTTCTACAAAACATCTATGTGACTTTTTGCTGTAGTTAGCATTTTTATTTTATTTGTTGGTTCGGGTTAAAAACGTGTCTAATCACCACATCATCCCCGGGTCCATGTGAACGTTTGACCCAAACCCCTTCAGGTCGTCCTCAGACGTCGTGTTGATTTGATGAACGTACAGATGAGCGGAAATTTAAAAGAAAAGCTTCAGTTTAAATTCAGCTATAAGGAAGGATTTATTATAAGCACAGAGATAATTATATAATATATACTGTACACACATAAATACGCAACATGTGCATTAGACCAGCCCACACAAAACAAAGATGGCCGGTTTAAGGGTTAGTTAGCATCTCGAGTTGTTTTTAAGATTTAAATAGTAAGGATCATAATCCAAAGAGAGAACTGTGACTTAATCCCAGTAGAGGCTTTAGTTTGAGATCAATTCCTTTATCAGAACCAGGAGATTCGACGTGGAATTAATTTGTGACAAAGCTGGAGAGTTCAGCTAAACAGCAGAGAAAATTTGAATCACTAAGGGAGAGTGAAATGTGATCACGATGGGCTCCACTTGACAGAAAACCAAATTTATTATGAAAAAAAAAAATTGAGAACCATAAAAATATAAGACTAGATATTTTTCAAGACGTCACAGTGATTCAGTCCAAAGCTGAAGAACGAAGCTGGACTGAGTCAGAGGGATTTAAATAAATGGTGGAGCAGAGACGGTGGATCAGACCTTAAAGACATCACAGACGACGCTGGAATTCTTAACATCCTCCTGTCTCCTGTCTCACGCAGAACACTTAAAAGTCTGACTGAATTAACTTTTACTTTATGTCAGCCGGAGGTGTGAAAAGTGCAGAACACACAAAAATAAAATGGTCGTGTCGACAGAACAAATGACTGAATGCAAACAGACCAAACTGGATCGTGACTGTTTCGCTTTTAATTCTTCTGCTGCGCGCTTAAATGTGCAAATCTTTTCAGAGCACCTCTACAGAGCACCTTTCAGAGTTCCCTTACTTACAGTGACATGTGTTGACGGAATGTTGATGACTTCTAGGTTTAAATATTAACGCTTCCACTTCAAACCTCTTTGCCGAGATGTTCTGTAGCACCGACACAAACAGAAGTGAGTTAAATTGAAAGATCGGCTCAGAGGAGCGAAGCCTGAACTCTCGTTGACTCTTGTGAGCGGAAACCAAAGCCTGCGCTTGAAATGTGCGTGTGATCCTCCTGGTGCTCCCATAATCCAGCTGTGGAGGCCGAGGGTGTGGCTGAGCGTCGGGGGGGAGGGCTAGCTGAGAAGTTCTGGGCGCAGGTGGATCCTCTGCAGGACGTCCTCCGGCATGCACAGGACGGGGTTCACCGGTTTGACCTGCTCGTCTCCCAGCAGAGAGAGGCCCGCCACCCCGAACAGAGTGTGGAAAGGATCCACCTGCAGAGAAGAGAGGGAGTGGGAGGATCGATGAGATCCACAGAGATATTCCACCGACATCTGAGGTTCTATTCTATTCTTGACCACACATTTCAAGAACTTCAGAATTCCTGTGTTCCTACTGTAAGAACACCTCCATGCATGCATCTACATAGAGCCAGATAAAGTGACAATGGAGATGAGGAGCACGCAGGGAGCTGCTTTAGTTCGTTGGCTCACCATGTCTCCCGGTCTGTCAGCAAATCCTCCGGTCTCCTCATCTTGACAGGCCAGGATGAACGCTCGTAGTTTGGCTTTGTCGATCCAGTGGATCTTACCGATGATTTTCAACGACGCCAAAACCCACCACGAGTAGCAAACATCTGGAAGCTACGTGAGACAAAAGAGGCAAGTAAATGTCACAAATACATCTACATCAACCAGTTTAGCACGACCTTATCAAAAAAACCTCACAGCCGATGGATTCTGTAGCTCTTAATTATTAAAGCTAAAACTAAAGGTGGTACTATCCCATAATGGCAGAAAACTAACCCACATCAAGGACAGTCCTAGTCGATTCATGTCTAAACTACGTAGTGGAAATGTGGCTCGTTTTGGAACCAGTCTGGAAAGAAACCGACCTTCTCCGGCCGTCCGTTGAGGCCCCCAGAGGGCAGCTGTCGCTCACAGAGCCACCAGCCCAGCAGGTCAGCGTTCACCTGGTGCAGCTGGCCGGTCAGAGACAGGAAGCCCGTGCAGCAGTAAATCTGGGGCAACAAAAAAAAGCTGGCTTCACAGACCTGTCTTAAACCTTGTCTGAAATGATTTTGTCTCATTAACGGACTCACCTGACCAGCGTGAGACTCTGAACCGGGTCTGCAGCCAAAACCTCCGTCAAAGTTCATGCAGGACAAGACGAATTCTACAGCTTTGTCGACATTTATTGCGTCCATCTTGCCCTTGATAGGAGACGACAGATGTTCATCTTCAAATTTTACATCATTAATCATGAAGAGTTACAAAACAGAGTGGAGGAAGGTACTGAAGAAGAAGAGTACATGTACATACCAGTAATGCAAGTGTAGCAACCGCACAAAATGAAAATCTAGTGTCTATTTCTCCTGTAATGACAAAGAACTGTAAAATTAGTATGTTTCATTAAAGAAATACAGATAACTTTAATATTTGAACAAAATCTAGTTCAAACAGATTGTAAAATTTTAGCTACCTTCCTTGAATGACAGTTACTCATGTATTTGTTCAAATGTGTCAGCACTCGTCCTGCTCACCCCATTTGTCCCCTGCAAACGATCCATCCTCCTGCTGCAGGCCTTTAATGTAGGAAACAACTCTGTCCACATCGATGGCGTCCACATCGTCATACAAGCACAGGATCTGAGGAACACGTGAGAAAACACAGGAATACAGCCATTAATGATAGGAATGATAGAACACAACTGAAAAAAACAAAACATTTGGAAACAAGGAAACATTTTGCAGCATAAAATGAATAAATATGACAAGGTGAGAGCAATAAATCTTGTTCTACTATCAAAGTTACGTGGATTCGTTAGAGCTTAATTCATAATTGTGTTCATCAAAAATTGAAGCCATTAAATCAACAATGTCTGGTAAGCGTATTTCTTAACAATTAGCCAACAGGCCAATATTACAATGTAGCTCAATAGAGGCACAAACACAAAATCGAATGACATTAGCCAGTGTTTTTGCTTCTGTCTGACATTACAGAAGAATTTCCTATCATACCATCAGAACACACAGACATCAAATCCTCCTCAGGACTCTAAAAGCAAATTCAAATCTATACTCTGACCCACAGGCAGGCATTACAAATGATCAACACAGGAATAACCCGTCTGTTACTGATGACTTCACACATGTGGGTCTGTTTCAATCTACGCTACTGTCACCTGGACGGCGCTGAGGGTGTAGAGCAGGTGTGGGTCGTGTCCGATGCTGGCGCTGATGCCTCCACACTCGTGCTGGCAGGCTTTGATGAACTCTATGACCTCCTGCTGGTTCATCCGTGACAGCTGCTCCATCAGGTCCATCACCGTGAGCCCCCAGTAGATGCCGCTCATCCTCAGGTATTCAGACAGCGTGTACTCCTAAAAGACAACAGCAGAACAGAACTGATAAACCAACAGAGAAGGATTCATTTTTGTTGATTCATTAAGAGAATACATGTTGATGGACAAGATTTATGGATGTTATTTTTAGAATTAGTTTATAAAATATTGTTTAAAAAAATTCCTGAACTTTATAAAATGAGCAAAGATCAGTTTGTGAAATATGGTACAATCACTGTTATTAAAAATAAAAACCTTTTCTGTTTACATAAAATGTAGACTTCTTTTCTCCATAATGTGAAATACAATTGGATGAATGTGGGAACCTCCACCAAATAGTGCGAAATGTGAACTAAAAATGAAATACAGGAACTTTCAAATGCTCAGACTTTAACACAAATAAAACAATGTTATTGTATTCAATTCAGTTTTTTTGGTTTTTCTATGACATAAACTTTTTTTCTATGAAGAGGAGAACAAAATAAGGGATAGATGAATTGTTTTGAGTGTTTTGTCCTCTGCTGTACTCTGGATGAAAAGAGATTTCACTCGTCTCCACTCCAGAGAGCTCCAACTCTGACAGCTCTGACAGTTAACTTTATCCACAAATTGGGGAAATCTACATGTTTTATTAAATCTAGCCCATAATGTAGCATAACCCAGACATGTGCAGCTCAGCACTACAAACATTAGAGTCCATGGCAGCGGCTCCACTCACATAGTCGTCCTTCCTGGAGCCGTAGGCAGCGATATAATCCGCATGTTTGTCCAGCAGCAGCGTGTCGGGCGCGTCAGGCTTGATGATCACATCCTTCACTTGGGTCCCCTGGGGGTCAACACAAGGATAATGAAGGGCCACACATTTCACTGCACTTGTTCCAACAGCGTGACCCTAATAAGTATCACTGAGCAACACGTTTGTCTCAATAAACATTTATAACAGGAGACAAGTTTACACTTCATTCCATCCGACCCGACTGCTAACACTGATGCTAGCTACACTGAGTCCCGTTTGTCTGGATGTTTTCACGGATTACCGGAGAAAAAGGACTAGATTTACACGCAGTAGAGCTACGTGGACATGTCCAATCATTTTTTGTCAGAAAAAAATACTGATTAAATGGAATAATCAAAAAGTTTCATGGATTACCATTCTGCTAGTTATAGCATCATCAGAGTTCTTCTTCGTTGTATATTTTTTCGTCCACTTCCGCCGTTTCTTCTTTGGTACCTTTAAGCGGCTTGTGTGTTTTTTTTCTGTGATAGCGCCATCTGTAGTCTCGGATGGTGTACTGCATCCTGTCGTGTCTGGACGCTCCACGTCTGTTCGCGTTGTCACGTCTAAAGATGGATGTGCATGAAAATGCCAATAGTTCAACAGTGGTGATATTTAAAAAAATAAAAATTATTTGATAATGAAAAATAGGGTTGGCACAGAAAAAATTAAATGTTTCATGTGTTTTTAACGTTGTGTTAGTGATATTAAACCGATTGAAATGCAGGCTCATTGGGTCTAGCACGAAGCTAAAAGCTATTTTTTTAAATTACTCAACCCCCCCACTCCTCCATCTCTGAACACACACACACACACATACACACACTAATCTTCCCAACCTTTTAAAGGTTGCATTTATTAAATTTCAAGGCAAAACAGACAATATTTCTATGAAATTCCACAAACAAACAAAAAAAACCCACCAGTTCTGGACTGAACAGAATAATTTATTATGTAGTAATTTGCAAATGAGCTTCAGAAAAGAAAGCCTTCTCCCATAGACGAATAAATCACACGTTTTTCTGTTGCAACCAAATCACAGACTGCCTATTAACTTTATTTTCTGTTGACAATATAGTTGCTCCTTGTTGGATGTTTTGGTAGTATTGCACAGATAAAATTACAAAAAAATAAACCCAAGCCTGGTTAATGCTGAATAAACGGTTACTTCCTAACGTCCCGTCTTTAACATCATATCTAAATTACTGAAAAGCAGTGGACTTTGTTTCAAGCTACTCTAATACCCATCCTGTAGAGCCTCAATCCTGGCTCAGCTCATCCAATTACGAAATAATGCTTGGTTCTGGAAAACCATTCAAAAATCCGGAAAGGGGCTGGCTGTGGGTTTTAACATCGTCTGAAGTATCAACGCCTTTAACGTTGTGTATTCATATCAACATTGATAGAACTTAAAAACAGGCTGCAGATGTGAACACTAAAATAAACTTCAAAACATTCAACTGTAATTATTAACAGCAAAATATGTGAGATTTTAATTCACAAACAGTGAATGTAAATTACTCCATTTTATCTGTCTGGACTTGTGGTCTTGAAAGAAGAACTGAGAGTTTACATTCAAATAATGGAGTCTGAGGTCTTGAACCATGACCACCTGTTTGCCAACTATGAAAGAGCAAAGCAGGATGAAACAACTGATTATGAAGGAGAAACATTTACGGCTAGAGCCTTTTAAAACACCACGTAAGTGAAGTCTCAAGCCAGGCACTCATTTCTTGAATCTTTGCAGATGTTCTCTGGCAATAATGAGTCTCTGGATCTGAGCCGTGCCCTCGTAGATCTGCAAAAAGAGTCACAAAATTAGGTTTTGTCAAGCAGCGCCGCTAACGGTGAGTAGGTGTGCGTTGTCACTCACCTGGTAGATCTTGGCATCCCTCATCAGCTTCTCTACTGGGTAGTCACTGTTGAAGCCATTGCCTCCAAAGACCTGCACCGCATCAGAAGCCACCTGATTCGCGATGTCGCCGGCGAAGGCCTTGGCGATGGAGGCATAGAAGGTGTTTCTGCGTCCCTGATCCACCTCCCAGGCAGAGCGCTGGTATGCCATCCGGGCCAGCTCCACCTTCATTGTCATCTCAGCCAGAAGGAAGGCTATAGCCTGGTGCTGAGAAGCGGGAGGAGAGAGAAAGGAGGTCGATTTAGCTGTTTGACATTTCATGTAAGTACCTGATTATTTGCATTTAATAACATTCTAAAATAAATGACTACAATCTACAGGCGTCCCTGTTGCTGAAGATAAAAAAAGTAGGCACCAACCTCAGCAATCACTTTGCCAAAAGTCTTCCTCTCCAGTGCATAATTGGTAGCTTCATCCAGTGCCCTCTGAGCCAGGCCTGTTGCTCCTGCTGCCACCTGCATTACATTAAGTAGATCTTTGAAAGTCTTTTTCAAACACAAATCTTCAGTCCTCTTAAATATGAATCCATTGGAATCTTGTTAGCATGTGGAACAGTGACTTTCATGTCTTTACAAATCCATACAAGCATTCTTGACTCTTGCTGAGGTGGTTAAGTGTTTTGTCATGAAAAAAACAACAACTAAAAACTAAAAACATGTCAACCTTCTACCTGGCCACCAGAGGACGCTGCATGTTCGAAATTACCGGCAATTGAGCTGTTATTTCTAGTTCAGATAGTCTTCATTAATCCCTTGAGAAAACTGCCTCAGGGAAATGAAGATATTTTTTATTTCTTTTAACAATTCTGAATGTGTACTTTGTTAATAGTAGTATTTGGTGTTCTGTATTTAGTTTTCTGTTATAATCAGGTTTTTTATGAAAGTGTAATCTGTTTGGAATGTGTATGGACAAAAGAGTATTTATGACAGAAATGCCAGCTTTTCTCAAAATCTCATGATCTAATATTGACACACACTTTAAAATGTATGATCTGTCTGTAATAAAAATAAATTCAAATTGAATAAAAAATCGTTTTGTTTCTAAATGAGAAAAGGAGTTTTTGAGGCTTGGAGATGTAAGAAAATATTGATCCACTTGAATATCACAATATTATTTGTTCTACATTACACATTAAAATAAAATGTTTAAACCGTCACCTGTGCCCCATTAGTGGATCATCTCTATGGTTACCAGAAACATTCACTGTTGGTATTCTAGACATTCAGCTGCTTACAGGTGGCCTTGTGTTGTCGAAGGCACCCATGGCGATCTTGAACCCGGCTCCCTCTGCGATCAACACGTTCTCCTTCGGGATCCTCACATCTTCAAAGGTGATGCCTCTGGTGTCAGAGCACCTCTGGCCCATGTTCAGCTCCTGCACGCATCAAACAAACACCAGGACACGTCACACAATCTGATTGTTGTCATGCAAACAAAAATTACAATCATCAAATAATAAATGTGAACACACATTTTTTTTCCATGTAGTTGTATGCGCTTATATTCAGGTGCGCTCGGTAACTGTGTGTGGAGCAGCTTCTTTGAAAGCAACATTTCTTTCTCTCTACTGAAATACAGAAAACAGAAATTCAGCCTTCTTTTACCTTCCTCCCTGGTTGAACCCCTGGAGTGTCAGCGTCCACAATGAAGCCTGTAAACGCTTTGCCGGCTGGACATTTAGGATCGGGGTTTGTACGCGCTAGAAGGAAGTACCTGGAAACAGGAAAGGTAGATCAACATGCTGCAGCCTTCAGGGCACACAAGCGTTTGTGGTCCCCTATTCGAAAAACTACATTTAAGAGCCCTAAAGTACATACACACATACTGTACATGTCCCAGGTATGCCATAAAACACCTGTGAAACTACAAATGGAGCATATATCTCACCAGTTAGCTTTCCCACCATTGGTGATCCACATCTTCTGCCCATTAACGACATACTCATCGCCCATCTTCACAGCGCGGGTCTTGATTCCAGCGACGTCAGAGCCGGCGCCTGGCTCGGTGACGCAGTAAGCCTGAAGGAGACAGCAGGAGGGTCAGACTCAATCTGAACCGATGGACGAGAATCACTGTCACTGTTACCAGCACTGTCTCAGTCCACTGCGTTAATACTCACACACATGAGAGGCTCCTCGGTCATCCTCCCCAGGTATTTCCTCTTCTGTTCATCGCTGCCAGCCAAAATAACAGGCATTTGCTGTGTGGGAAAACACAATGACAATTGATTCTACCTGAGCTACAACCACTGCTGAAAATCAATGTCTTGAAGCCAAAAAAGAGAAACTTTCTCATAATGTTGATGGTAGAAACTTCTGTGTTCCCGTATCAGCAGTGCTCTTAAGCACCATGTTGCAAAGTGGCCGAAAGCTCACTGGCCCCCGATGATACGACAAGAGGAAAGGGTTAATGTGGTTGAGAGGTAAGCACTTACTCCCAGAGAGTTCGCCTCGATGGCCGTCTGTACCCCCGTGCAGCCGTAAGCCAACTCCTCCGTGATGAGACAGTTGTCAAAAATGGTCAAACCCATTCCACCTTAATAGAAGAAAACACATTCACATGACAGCGGCTCTCATTGGGCTTTCAAATGAAAGATAGCAGAGCTGCCCGACAACAACACAAAAATAATCAAACAACACACATTATATTTACATATATTGCAGTGTATAAAAGCACACGTTACAAATTATACATAATTTGTAATGTTTGTAATTAGTGTTTCATTGTGTCAGTGATTCATTACTTGCCCATAATAAACTTTGCCTCTAAATTAATTAATGAAAAATGTTGCAGGAAATGACCAAAAATGGTGAAATCAAAAAAACGCAAGACGGAAAGTGAGTGCACAAAATATCAGACATTGTAGAAAAATTAATATTTCTTTATTGACGAAATATTCATTGCTGGCTATACAACCATAGCCAGCTACTTCATTAAACAATTCCTCCATAAAGCCACAAAAATAATGTAAAAGGAAAAGACAGAAGAGATCATAAACGTGAGTGTGTCCAGCAACACAGTTGTGTGTGTTAAATCACCAAGTGTTAAATCTCCAAGTGTCATGTATAGTTCGTGCTTTTGATTTTTCCTCGATTGCGTGTGACAGGAGCGAAGACACCACAGACACTGCACCGCTGTTCAGGTGACGAAAACATTTGCATAACGGAGGAGCTCAATGATCTCATGGGGTCCAAAGGACACAACAGCGGCATGAAAAAGACGTGGAGGACGGTATAAAAAGGGTAAGTTTCCTCTGATATGATGCAGCATGTGCGTGTATGTGTAAGTGTGTGTGATCAAAGAAGAAAATGACGTACCATAATCTTGTGGGATGTGACTGTTCATCAGACCAAGCTCCCATGCTTTCTTGATGATGGGAAGAGGATACTGAAAAATGACAGACATTTAAGTGTTAGAAATAATTAAATAGAATGAATAGAAATAATGTCCTTTCAACTACAGTCAGACAAAAATGTACATGTCAAAGTCTGTCTCCTTGCTTGTTTCTTTGTCATTGTTTTAATACCAGTGATATTATCAGAACTTAATTTTAATTTTGCTTTGACAGGTAACATCTTTTGTTGCTCAACCTGAAAAGTCAGAAATATCAGTGCTGGGAAAATGGCAGACAGGAAATACTGTCAGACAGAAATAGCAAAAAATAATAATAAATTTTGTTATGCAGCGTATACTGTATATGTATATCGAAAATTTTGAGTTATACTTACTTCCCCACTCTTGTCGAATGCGGGGGCAGCAGGAACGATCTCTTCTCTTGAAAACTTCCTTGCCAGCTGTTGGAACTCCTTTTGTTGTTCAGTCAGCTCTGCGAGTCAAAGAAACAAGGACAAATGTGAGGTGAACTCAGGTCCTGTTCTGTGTACAGCTGAATCCTAAAGGTTCTCAAAATCCAATCCAGAATCGTGTTGGTCCTTCCCAAATCTTTCTAAAAAATCTTCTCAAGGAAAAGAATGTTAAGTAAAGATAAATGGAGGACTTTACCCTTGCCAGACTTTAGAAGATACTCAGGTAAATTAGTCTGACTTCACATTTGGAATATTTTTATACAGAATTAAATCTATAAACTATTGACTCCCATAATTTACAGTGATTTGCACACATGTAGCCACAGGACTGGTGTTTCAACACATTCATCATCACAGATATGCTATTTACCAAACGAGTAGCCGAAGGATGGCGACTGGCTGCTGTGTGATGCTGCGCTGGCTGCAGCGGTACTAGAACTCTGCAAACGGATCCCAGAGCGCACACTGGCTTTGAGCACCTGTGTGTGGAGAGAAGAGATAAGAACAACACAAGTGATTAGTTTATAAATACACACCGTCAGTCACTCCAAAGAAAGGCATTCTCTTTCGATCCTGAAAAAGATATTCTTCTGCTATTGTTACCTATCATGAGCATCACAAAACACAGCTTAAATAGTCACACCTGTCTGGAGTGTAACAGTACGTCTGATCAAAGTTTGCCAGGGTTATGTACGTTCATAGTCATTTGTATAGTAATAACTTTCTTGATTATTGCTTCATAATGTATGTATTGATTCTAGAATTTTTTTTTTACCTACACACCTATAATAAGGGCACAACATCTCTGTTTCTAGGAAAGACATTTAACAAAGCTGAAGTTAACCTTCAACAGGGTGTCTGCAGACAGTTTCTATGACAGTTTGAATGATAATGCATTACAATTTAATCTTTCAGCCATTACTGCCTCCCACAGTATAAATTGCACACTTAAAGGCTCCTCGTGTGTGTGTGTGTGTGTGTGTGTGTGTGTGTGTGTGTGTGTGTGTGTGTGTGTGTGTGTGTGTGTGTGTGTGTGTGTGTTGTTTCAGGGGCCTGTACACATATAAATATGCATGTTTAATAGATAGCAAGAGTGAAAAAGATCCTTTCCCCAAGGGGATTATTAAAGTGCATTTCTTCTTCTACAGTATAGCTTATTTCTGATCCAGGTTGCCCTTGTATCAAGAACAAGTTCCTCAAGGACATGTGCCCCTTGTTATAATACTATAATACTGTCCTGATTGTGGACAGAGAGGACAAATGGTCTGAGGGACAACTTAAATGTCAAATTGGAACTGCAAATCCGAAATAAACAGAGGTAGAGTCCACGAAACCACTTCTCAGGGAAACTGAGCACAATGCTAACGCCTCACATTCCTTATACAGAAGCCCAGTCACAAATGTGACACTAATAATTATTCGCAATATAATTATGGTCAAGTCAAGTAACGTTTAGAAGTACTCGCTTCTATTATTATTATTCGGCAAAATAATTTTTTTTTAAAAAGGGGTTAAAAAAGAAATGGTTAGAAAATAATCTCTTTTTTTTTTTGTAAACGAATTAACAGTATTTGTATTCAGATGACGTCATTCTTCCCTAACTAAAATTTATATTTTTGGTGCTATTTTGTGTCAAACCCATTACGAAACGCTCAGTCGAGAGCTAAACAGGAACGTCAAGCTTTTGTTGGACTAGCCAGTGATGCTAGCAATGTTTTACCTTACGTTACCTGAACATTGGCTAATTTAGCGTAATGGACTTTAATGAAATCTAACATTTTTTCACTAAATGTAATGTAAATTTAAAGGCACTCACCCTACTGAACAGCATTGTTGTGACCTGTCTACTGAACACTGTATATCAGCGACACATTAACAAGTTACCAACACCGCACTCTCTCTTACGTAAAGGCCCACACTGGCAGCCAATCACAAAACAGATATCCATCACGTGTTCAAGCGCGGCGCGCTGGAGACGACTTTTGCCCCACTTCCTTGTTGACACGAGCTTTGGGTCGCTTGACCTGCTCTAGTATATGCCAGGCAAAATAATAATAATAATAATAATAATAATAATAATAATAGTAATAATAATAGATTAGAAATAAAATAAAATCAAAAGTGGTCTTGATGGCATTACTTAAAGTGGATTTTTTAAAAATTCAGATTTTTATTCATACACAGTAGTCTTGCTTGGAACAATACTGTTTTCTCTAAAGTTGAAAATTCAAGTGTTTATAGACATCAAATGCTGTTACTGACTTATCAATACAGTTGGGTTTTGATATGTGGGTTTCCGTGGGTAAATTTAATATTTGTTTCACGAATTGATTTAGTCTACCAATCCATATGATGGTGCCAGGGACTCTTGTGTGGGGTTTGTGTGTAGTCCACCTCAACCAGTCAGATCAGCATGAAATATTTTTTGGAACATTTAAAGACATGCTAAGTCAAGGACTTGAGTTTCTTGTTCTTGAGCATTGTTACCAACACCAAGGGACAGGCTCCAGGGTTAGAAACAAGTTTTTGAGTATCTATTTAACCAAACAGGAAATCTTTTGGTACAGTCCTTCATGGATGTACGTGTTTTTTCTGCTTAACATTTATTTCAGATAAAAAAATTCTTCAAAAAACAATTTAACGGACTGGAGTTTCTCTGGTATGGAGTACTATTCACATACGAAACAAATTATTAGTATCCTCAGAAAAACAAAAACTCATCACATTCGAAAAAATATTGAAACTACGAATAGCTAATTTTTCACTGAAAATGATGTAATAAAACCAGGCATTGGTTTTGTAATTTGGTTCAAAAGAATCCTAAAATCAAATGCGTTGGCGATTCATCCGGGGTGTTCCCTGCCCATAGCCAGCGGGGAAGGGCAACACAGGTTACCCACAAAGTGGGGGAAAAAACAATGGAGAAAATGGAGATGGACGTTTGCAAGACTTTAGGCTGGAATAGGGTATTGAAGGTAGGCCATTAGACATGACTACATCCTTCTGACTGCAAACGTGACCAAAAACAGCTCCACTTTGAACATTTAGATGTGAAGGAATTCCACTCGGACCTTTTAGGTAAAGCACATGAAAAGCTACATGTGATGGTCGTCACTGTCAGGAAGTGTAGCCAACAAGCTAGTATTTTTTTTGCCAAGTTGTTTAAAATACGAGTTAATATTTGAAGCAATTTTTTGAAAATCAATTAACTTTGACATAATTGATTCCTACTGATAGATTGTCACATATATTCTATAATTTGTCTATTGTTATAGAATGAAAAACCCAATATAGCAATCTACAATAGTCAAGAGTGAAATGTCCCTACATTCTGGCAGCAGTAAGCGTATTTTGTCATAGCGCATTGTATGTCAGGATGCTGAAAAATGTTCACATCACGAAACACAGTTGTGGGGTGTTTGGATTTTATTGACGTATCAAACAGCTGTACATCTATTTGCCTTTCTTGGCCTTGATTTTCCTCATGTAGAACTCAAGCTCTTTTCCCTCCAGGATGTAGCCATCTGCTCTGCCACACTGTCCAGGTTTGGAGGCAATGCAAGCTGCAGGAACAATGGCAAAACAAAACAAGGTCAGTCAAGAAGCTAAATAAACCATATGAAAACAGGCAGAAGTTAAACATGTACAAGAAACTTGGCAGATTAACAAAGGTATGTTGTATTAGAAGGCTGAAAGAAGTGACCAACATCGCACAGGATCTTTGATCACTTACAGCTAGTTTTTAAATCTGATAATATTCTAAATCTCACTCAAATTGACACATTTGAACACCCCAGCTGCTTCATGTTAGTGCTGCATATTAAGGAAACACAGAAGTGTGTGTGAAGCTTCAAATTAAAAACTTTCTTGAATTCTTGGTTTACATTGTGTTTTATTCTGTTTGTATTTGTAAGTTTAAATTTTGTCAAAATGCCTTAATGCTGTAAGAACCAAACTGAAGACCTATTCCATCTTTTCATCACACCCCTACAGATCTCTGTCCAGAACAGTCTACTGTTCATAGTGACGTGTAGCCACAATAGTGAAAGGATAACATTAATGTGCTTGTAAGTGGACATGTTCACCGATAAAGTAGTTCAGAAGTCAGTTCTGGTCCAATATGAATTCTATGTCCGACCACAGATCAGCTGTTGGTCGACTCACCAAGCAGTTTCCCCTGCAGGAACTGGTCCTCCAGCAGAGTGCTGATCTTGGCCATCTTTTTACGCTCATCATACTTCTTCTGGGTCCTCTTTGACCTCTTCTTGTTCAGAACCTCCTCCTCCTCTGGTGTCTATAAAGAGGACACGGTTCTGTTTATATGGGACACTGAGTGAAAAGCGACATGCAAGTGACAAACTCTCTAGACAACAGGTCTTTCTCAGAGTCGTTCGTATCACCACTTTCATTCAGTAGCAGAACTGGACAAAGTTCTCATCCCAGAAAGACACGCAGCAGGTTCCTTCATCATACATCCGTCATTATCAAAGCGTTCAGTACCAATTGTCACTGTCTATCAAGACTAATACTACATAATTAAGATTACTCCTACATGCGGCATCAATTTATGAATCTGCTCATCACTCAGCCCTGAGACAAGAACAGCAATTTAATGAAACATTATAAGAATTTAACAACAAATGAATTTCATTGAAGTTTTGAAGGTGCTCTTTACAATATCTGAAATATTCAAAATTCAAGTTATAAAATTCTTAAAATCCCAAAAAACGAGGCTCATCTCTAGTCTGTGGGAGGGTCATATATCAAGTTTCATATAGAACAAAATAAAAAATCAAATAGACTGGTAAAGGTACAGCCGATTTTTATCAAGACCAGGAACATGAGTGTCTGGTATTGAGCGGAAATGTTTTTGAGCAAAGGCAGTAAATAACATTATTGCGATTCTTCTCCTAAAGGGAGCCTTATAACTTAATATTTTACATGTCATCTGATCAACTTAGTGGTGGCCTGTATCATCGATGCTAACACTGCTAAAACATACAGAATCCTTCTGCACACATACCAGCTTGGCTCCCTTCTTGCGTCCCAGAGGAGTGGCGTAGTGAGCCTCATACCACTGCCTGTACGGAAGGCTGTCGATAAGGACGATGCAGTTCTTGACCAGAGTCTTGGTTCGGACCAGCTCGTTGTTGGAGGCGTTGTAGACCACATCAATGATCCTGGTCTTCCTTGTGCAGCCTGTTTATTCAAAAATAGTGTCGTCTGAAAAAAAATAATTCTTTTTGGACAAGCCTTTGCAAAATACAACACAAGAATCCCGTCTTTCTCAGAGTCTTCACTGTCACCATTAACATTCAGTAGCAGAACTGGACATGGTTATCCTCATGGAAAGAAGTAATCAACATCAAAGATAACCCAAAACTCAGTCCGGTTAAAATTAGCTTACACTCAGAACCCCATGAGAAGTTACCGACGTCCAACCTCAGAGCACGGTACTTCTTGTTGCCACCGCGGACCCGAACCGTGTGAATACGACGAGGTCCGATCTGGAAATAGAAGAATAGACGCTTCATATTAGTATCACAACATACGTACACTCACTATCAGCACATAGAATCTAAAGACTGACAGGGAAAAAGACATTTAACAGCAGTTTTAAAGCGTGTCAGTGTAACTATGACGAGCCATATCATTGGCAAGTCCTAAGCTTTGAACCAAAACAGCCCAAATAAGACCTACCTCCGGTCAAGTTTTCATCACCCACGCTTAGGCAGCACTTTTATATGTAAATAATAACATTTTTTTTACCTTTGTATTTGCAGGAGGGCGGCCAAGCTCATACTTTCTTTTCTTGTGGTACGGCTTGCGTTTGCCACCGGTCTTGCGGCGTTTATGCCAGTTGTCCCGTGAGATACCTGAAGAAAAATAAGCAGTGGAACCAGAAGTCAGTCAGGCAAAGCAGTTTACAGGATATTTAGTGGAAAATGATTCGCTGAGCTTGAGGTGATCAGTTCTCCAAGGTAGAGGTTGTCCGCAAAATTAATTCGGATTCCGCTATTTGGTTCATCATGTCACTCAAGCAGTTTCAAGTTCACCTCATAAAGGGTGCACTTTAATAGTGCCAGTACTCTAGTGTAATGTTCACACTATCACATTAACGCGTGTTGGTCTTGGCCCTACCAGCTGAAAATTACCCAAGTATGAAAAATTGCTTCGAGGAAACCATAGTGCCCATAACCACATCAATTCATATCTCAATTAACATGTTAATGACTTAATATTTGAAAAGATCAAGTCCAAATATTAACCTGCGCTGAACGAACGAAAGCTTTAGTCGCAACGTCTCGTGGGTTTCTGCGCAGACGCATGACACGATCATGCCCATTCTGCTAGCCAAAACAGAGCTTTGCCCTAAAATATACAAAACACTAAGCAGTAGTCGAGAATAACTTAAATGAACTTACTACACAACAATGAACCAGCTACACTCCTGCAAAACTTCACTCGTAGATGAGGTTTTAGCATCAGCAGCTAGCTACATAGCCAGAGTGAGCCGCCATCTTGGCAAACCCGACATCCTTCTCAAACGTCATTAAAATCAACATCAGTAGCTGAACACAAAACATTTAACGCTAAATATATTTTTATGATATTAAACTTCATTTTGGCGAAGCACTATCAGGAAATCCCTTCGTTAAAACAACGGATGCACATAGATTCGCTCTTGAACCCAAGCATGAAAACACGTACCCATTCTCAGGCGCCGGCTAGAAAGAGGAACCGAAAAGGATCATGGGAAGGTTTGAAGCGACAACTTCTCGCGAGATTTCGTGCATCCGGACGCGCACAGATGTTTTCTAGTAAGGTTTGTATGGGTATCCATCATAAAGTCATCTCTTTGGACGGGAGACGCACAATTTATCTTTGTTGAGGGGTTGGTCCACATAATGCAACAAATATTTTCCCCCAAAAGTTTTATTTCACCAAACTTTTATTGCGACTTCCTAACTTCACATCACATGGTTGAGTAAACATTTTAATCTAGTATATCTACCAGGTGAATGGATGATTGTACACTCATTCATTCATTTTCTATCCTGCTTCTTCCGTTTCGCGGGTCACGGGGGTTGCTGGAGCCAATCAAAGCAGATTTATGGGCGAGTGGCGGGGAAACGCTCCAGGTTGCACTGCCAGTGCATCACAGAGCCTAGTTATTGTTATTATGATATTATGGGCTTTTAACGGTTTACTAGTAATTTGAGGCGGACAGATGGAAGGTAGTAAAACTGATGTAAAATTGAGAGCAACCTAACTCAAAATGATGTAAGCTGAGGTCTACCTGTATTTATAAAGAAAAGGTTTACACATTTAAGCCAATAGGATCTGTAAATAACTGCATTCTGTTATAATTGTCGACTCTAACCATGAAGACATAGATTTTCATGTTTCTGTATAGACTTTATTATATACATCTTGGATGGTGATTATGGCGGGAAGATTTCTTCAGTGATTTGTCATGTTTGTTCACCGAAGCAGCAGCGATCAATCACTCCTCCCAGGGGCTCATGTCTGTGTCTATGGCCACACAGTTATATGCAGCATATCGTAGCTTCTCCTCACAAACCTTTGCACTGTGGTGAGAATGAACAAGAGAGGACATAAACAACTGACAATTTCCACAAAAAACAAATGTGAAAATAAACTGACTTTTAACTGAAGTGTTAAAGAAAACTGTCCCCTTAATGTATAAGTAAGAGACTTTCTAAATAAAAACACAGAGCATGTGTTTACCTTGGGTAGTTGGGTAAATAAAGAGTGCTGGAACACGTGGAGGATTGAGGAAGTGCATCCGTTGTTTCAGAGCTAAACCAAGAAACATAAAACATGTCAAAAATGAAATCAAAATGATTTGTTATCAACAGGTGGCAGTAATGGATCCGCTAATGGATACACTTCCACTAACCCTTGTTTGTCGGGGAATATGTAGATGGGAGCAGGAAGACGACTTCTGCCAGTAACAAACCTCAGAAACCGACTGCGATCCTCTGAAAACCAAAGGAACATCATTGATGTTGGTTCACGCAGGTTTAATACAGGCTGGAAAAAAAGTTGATAGAGTGAACTGACCATTGGTGAAGTTTGTCAGTGCTTCCCATAAGTACTGCACTCTGACGTCACTTTGTTCCAGGTCTTCATAGTGTGCTTGGAAAGAGACAGAAACAAGTCTTAACTTAATACTGTTTGATTAAAAAAAATCAAATAAAATAGCAATTCAAATGTACACACTCGAGTGTGGACACTCACTGAGTCGTTTCAGGGCGTCCACTGAGATTTCTGGGTCTCCACACACTTTCTTTTCAACTTCTTGCCAGGTGAGCAGGTCCAGTACTGCCTGAGGAACTACCTTCAGCAGCCCCGCCTGCATGGCTGATATCTGTACAGAGGAGATCATCAGTCACATCGTTCAGCTGCCTCTGACACAACAGAACTAGTGGATGACTTTAAACAGAAGAATGGAAGCACCTGCATGCAGTCATGTGAAAAAGTTAGGACACCCCATTAAATAATCATCTCTTTATGAAGACATATTCAAATATCAATGTTCAATCTTGTCTTTACTTATGTCTGGAAAAGAAATGATTGCAATTAAACAACAAAATTAACTTTGTTATTCTTATCAAACACACAAGTGTATCACACCATATGAACATGGTCAGATCATCATTACCCAGCATTCCGCACGGGCAACACTACTTATTTTGGGGGTAGGGTGTCCTAATTTTTTCCTCAATTAAAATACGTTTTATTGTTTGATGAGTAAAACAATGTTAGTTTTTATTGTTTGTTGTTGCAATTAAATCACTTTCTTCACAGGATTGGACATCAATATGCCAACGAATCTTAATAAAGAGCTGATTATTTAATGGGGAGTCCTAATGTTTTCACAGGTTTGTATAGACAACAGCAACATACAGGAAGGAAATGTAAGAACACAATCGCACCTGCTGTCTGCTCTCCTCTAACCGGGTCTTCTGCACCAGGCGGACAAAATCGCAGCGATCCTCATAGCTAACAGCCACATTATTGCCCCCAGGGATAAGCTCCACCATCTGACCGTCGCTTAGCAGAGTGGTGTACACCAGCTCCTCACCGAACCGGAACTCAAACGTCTCCCGGTCCATGTTCTCCATGGCCTCCAGCAGGTTCACCTACACACACATCCAAAGATATCCATCATTTAAGTCAAATTCAATTTGTGTGACAGCAGGAATTTGTAGTGTGTGTGTGTGTGTGTGTGTGTGTGTGTGTGTGTGTGTATAAATCCTAGTCTGCAGTCTCTTCTTTAGGATCATCTGGAATCATCTGAATGTCCTCACCAGCACGGAGTCCACGGCAGGAAAATCTTTATTCCAGCTGACAGCTTCCCCTGTCAGCTGCTTCCACACTAACCCAGGAAGAGCCAGGACCTGCAAGACGCCAGAAGATGAACTTTCTACCCCCATGATGTCTTCATTTAGAGCAATGCTGCTGGTGGAGAATGAGAATCAATCACCAGGAAGTCTTTTCCTCTGAGAGCGGCGCCCATGAGCTGACCGATCCACTCGTACTTTTGGAAGTCTTTACACGATGGGTTGGGGACGTAGTAATCTCTGGCCTCTAAGGAGCCCTGACAGGTTTGCAAACGTTAGGTTAAAAAAAAAATGCAAACACTTAAAACACCGACACGCAGTCCGACGTCCACGACGACTACCTGGTTGGATGTACGGCTGAAGAACGGCAGAGGCATGGGACACTCGGCTGAACTGGGGCAAAGCTCCTCAGACATGTCTGCCAGGCTGTCCCGAAACCCCCCTCCCTGGTCGATGATTCCCTCTGCAATGAACTTACACTCCCACCACTGGTCATAGCGAGCAGGCCATCTGAATGCAAAGGAAAGGACAGTGGAATTACAGTAGGTTCTTTTGCATGACAATCACATTCACGCAACAAAAAAGAAATGGGACACATGAGTTTGAGAAGAAAGTCTTAAAACACACAGACCTGTAATCCAAAGTCTTCTCAAATTTGTCAGACGGCTTGAGGCCTTCATACACCTTCAATGAGGGAAATAACAAAAATTAAAAACAGAAGCAACGTTGAGGGTAAAAAGTGTGATGAGATGAACTAAGCAACTAGGTTTTTGAACTAACCAGTTTTTGAACTAACAAATAAAGTTTTTTGAATTTCAAAGCTTCATGGTGCTTCATTTGCTCTAAAGCGCCATCAAGTGGACAAATTAATGATTCTGCTAATAAACAGAAATGTGCTTAAACTACTCATGTTTGGGGGACGTTTACTCATTTTTATTCAAGAACAGCTAATTCTCTTGGCTTCAGGGGGTTTCTTTCTAAATTATTTCACCCACTTTTGAGAAAACCCTCCCAAATACCTGACTGAACACAGCGTTCTTGCAGCTGGGGTCCAGAGACGGGTTGTCTCTGTGCTCCATGGCCAGACGGCGGTTGATGTAGAGTCGGGGCATGAAGTTTGGCTTACTGGTCTCCGAGTCCTTCAAGCACTGCGTGATCAGGGCCGAGCGGCGTTTGGACAGCAGCAGGAACTGTTTAATGTTCTAGTGGCACCAGAGAGAAAAATACAAGGTTATGTCTCATCAGAGTCAGTAGAGAGGAACCGATTCAGCAGTGCATTACTAGTTTATAAAGACTGTTCAAGTATCAAACATTAGCATTCACTATAAACTCTGTGGGTTTTGTATATAAAGTACTGCTTTCATTGTAATATGAGTATAACAGTTCTTCTATTCAAGAAGATAATAGATTTGATCAGATAATTTGTTCAGTTCAATTTTTTTACATTATGTAAACGGTGCCCCTTAATTCAAAATGTCCAAAAAAAGATAACTTGACAAATAACAACAATAATCGTGAACAACATCTGTTCTGTTTCTTGTCCTCAGTGGTATTGAAGGAAAACAATTGTTCAGTGTTTTACTGAGTGCCGGTAACATCGTTTAACTTCACTGTAGCTTTAAATGTTTCTTAAAAATGTAATGAAATGTCTGTTTAAAAGAGAAAAAAAAACTGTTGAAATTTAAAGGTCGCTCCTCAACTTGTTTCACATTTAAAATAAAAGCGATAGCCGTGATAGAATGAGAGCTA
The DNA here is from genome assembly GCF_040054535.1 of Antennarius striatus. Taxonomy (NCBI): domain Eukaryota; kingdom Metazoa; phylum Chordata; class Actinopteri; order Lophiiformes; family Antennariidae; genus Antennarius; species Antennarius striatus. The sequence continues at coordinate 19,053,150 of NC_090793.1, read as the reverse complement.
AATGGAAGCTTACTGGCTTAAAGCTTGTCACTATTTAATTTTTAATTATGGACGTTATCCTATGGCAGTCTTGTACATTAAAAAGCCTCATAATGCCTCACTTTAATCTGGTTGAAGGTACCCAGACTATAATCCCAAGCTGGCACCAAGTGTGGGAGAACGCTGTCCAGCAGGCTGATGAACCTGTGGGGGCAGAGACAAGAACATGAACAGCTTGAAGAACACGGACTTCACAATGTTGACCCCAACCCTAGACGACATTTAACCTGCTCTATTTCCCATTACCATGACAACCGTGTTTGTAGGTGACTGTCGTGTTGACCTACCGCTGGATGACCAGCGCTCTGCGGTACAGGGTGTCAGGAGTGTTGCCCTGCAGACGGGGGTAGCGCACCAGGTTACAGGACTGGAAAACATCAGCGTTCAGACCCAAGTCTCTCTCACACGAGGATTTGATCTTCAAGCCTCGGATGCGAACATCTATCCCCTCATCTTTAAAGGTAAAAGAGAAAAAAATGATATTTAGGGTTCGGGATACAGAAGTATCTCCAACTGAATGCACTGAAACCACAGGAGAAATCCAGGTAAATACAGAAACAAGTCTTACCTCGACATTCCTCAATTCGAATCTCAATTACAGGCAGGTGAGACGTCATGTCCTCCAATACACACACCTCTCCTATCAGATTACTAGAAAGAAAGAGTACATTTACTAAATAATATCAAAAATATCAAATGTCTGGGTCATTCTGCCTTAAACTATTAGATATGGACATAAAGGTTTGTGTCTTAATATGAAACCAGTGGAATTCTTCTTCTTCCCGATGCTCATATCCTCTCGTCTGAAGTATTCTTTGTGAAATATGTGACAAACTCTGATTTTAAAGGCTCACTCGTCTATCGTGACGTCGCTCAGCTTCTTCAGATTGTCGCCCTCTCCTCCATACACGGTAACTCGTTTCGGCATGTAGTTGTCATCTGTTGAGTCCACCGTCAGGATCAGTTTACTGGGAAGAAAAAAGCATACGATTAATGAGATGAATTGATTATTAATAAGATTAATTATAAGATTCATGTGTGTATACACACAGAGATTGGTACTTTCAAAATCTAATTTGCCATACTCAAATTTCTCCGTTGTCACTAAACTCCAGTGTTTATTTTTAATTGATGAGACCTGAATGACCTAAACGTTGACATATTTTCTGGTATAAAAATTATTCATAAACATAATACTGTATTGTTAATAGCACTTGTTGATCAGCGTCTTACTTGACCACAGTGCCTCTCTTCATATGGAGGCGGATCCAGTGTTGTCCCTGCATGCCATCACTCTCCCAGTAAGTTTCATTGTCACCGTCTGTCAGACAGCTCACACCTCCGCTGGGATCATCCTATCAGAACACGTGAAGGCAAAGTAATCAATAACAAACATATTCATGTAGAATTAGAGCAAATCAATCTGAAGCTTAAGTCTCCACCTTTTTTGTAGAAGATGAAAAACGGCGACATAAGTTGAATTAGTGACTCACTGAATATGAAGAAACGTCTATGCTGGTCACACACTGCTTCACACTCCCCAGGTTCTCGTCCTCCTTCCCTATGTGCTCATAGAAATAGTGCACCAGGTCCTCATCACATTCATACGTCCAGGTGGGGGGGACGTACCTGAACATGTGAGGGAACAATAGCTTAAAATCAAAAATCAGAATGAAGCTATGTTAAACACAATAACTCTGATTCTTTAGGGAGGTGTGCTCCTTCAACAGAGATGCTCACCTTAACTTCTGGACCGCTGCGTCGTCCCTCTCTGCCACTTTGGGCTTGGATCCTATGTAGAGCGCGTTCTCCACGTTCACCACCTGTTCCCACCTGTTGCAGGGCTTGTGGTCGTAGCCAAAGAGCTGCTGCTGCCTGCTGATGGTCTCTGGCGACTCCACTGGAACCAGCCTGTCGCCTCCCTCCGTGTGTTTACACACCAGGATCCAGCCTTCCTCCAGCTCCATGTCTGGACGGTGCTCCTCCATCTGCTCCTGCAGGCAGATATCACACATTTTTATTAGCATGAACGACGCGGAGCCTTGTTTAAAATCCTAAAACCTTCCTACCGTAGATTAGATTAGATATACTGTAATGATCCCAAACTGGGAAATTCACAAGTGGGGGGACAAGTACGGCTGTGCAAGATGGGAAAAACAACCGCCAGCGATTTGCAATACCATGATTCTGACATATCCATGGACTATCGCCGTGGTTACTAATTTGACACTAGTTTTATGTGAAGCATTGGCCAGATATTGTATGTATGAGCAACTTTTTAGAGAGCTTTCCTGTGAATTTGTGGACTGTGGGATGCAGGAGAATGTGGAATCTCTGTTAAGATCTGCTTTAGAACCCAGCATCTCACTGCTGTGAGGTAAGGGGTATTATTTCAAATTAAAATAGATGAAGTCTATGACTTTTATTACAATCTAGAATTTATTTATTTTTACCAAAAGTTGTTAATTCTTTATGAAATTTCAATTGAGACAGGAACCCTTGACAACATGACAAACATGTTGAGTTTACAATGTTAGTCTACTACATTTTACACACACTCATTGCTGTTTAATGATGAATGGATCATGACTAGGGTTGCAATGCAAATGCTGGACTAATCTGGATTTATCTTTGATTTATCTATGTGCAGTGCTATAATCACCACCAATACTGGGGATTATGTAGAACCCTGATTTCTCACACAGTTACAGGAGGAGTTGGAGATGAACACGCTGAATGAGAAGTGTGTTCCCACCTTGGTGATTTTGACCCACAGGCCCTGGCTGTTGCGGTACTCATCCCCTGTCGTCCGGATACACGTCCCTTTCTTTGGCTCAATGTTGTATTTGCAGAATTTCTTGATGTGTGGAGTTTGGTGAGGAGTTTCAAAGACGGAGACCAGCGTCTTTCCAACGACGGATCCTCCTGCTGATGCCCCGGAGGAGGCGGAGGTGGACGAGGAGTCCTTGCACACTTTATAGCAGACTTCTTTGGGAACGTAGCAGACGGACTCCGGAAGCGGATCGCTGCTCTTGAAGCTCTCGATACACCTGTTCAAAAAGCGGATCCTGCCGAGCAGGACGTGAGGGCTATACCCCTCTGACATGCTGGGGATGGATGGAGGTGACGATCAGCAGCACAGCAGGGGGGGAGGGTCAGCTGACATTACCGACGGGCTCCCCGGGGCGCCTGTCAAGAAATGACAAAAAACGAATAATCAAGAGAAATCCAGCATCCGGCGCATAAACGAAACTTAACAGAATACATTAATTTTTATTTTCAATTCCATTTCATTAGGTGAATATAATGTGGAAAAAAAACATTATAAGCGATAAAAGCTTGTAAATTAAATGAGAAAAGTACCGGCTTCTTCTGATTCATAGCAGTCAGTAAGTTTTCTGACTTTAGCATGCTAGCTGGCGGTTAAGTAGTGGCCTTTACGATGACTGTTATTATTATTAATGTCAGGTTAAAGTTATAGATATACTAAGAAAAAAATTTTGCTTAATTATCTAAAATCACAACATAAACACGAACACCATACCCTTAGTGTCGCGATTTGACACTCGACTCCAGGGTTATCGTCAGGTATCTGACAACGCGGAAGTGCGGGGAATAACTTTTGACCCTCTCGAACTTCCGTCGTTTGTCCTTCAAAATTAAAGCATCCGACGGCTGATTTAATTTCGCTTTAATTTAGTTTAGTGAACAATACTTTACTGTTGCTATAAATAATTAAATTTGCATTTTGGATCTTTACCAGGGATGTAATCTATAAATAGAAGTACCAAATAAAATACATCTTTGATTGAAGATCTGCTTTAATACCACCTAGTCTGCTAGATTTGTAAGTATTTAAAATAAATACACACTTCTTACCAAATTAATGAATACATACCAAATTAAAAGTAGTCTTTATATACAGTGTTTTTAGAGATATGGTTTAAATAAGTGGGGCAAGGTCAGGTGGGGAAAAAGGCATCAGCTTTGTCATGAGAAAGTCACAAGTATTGAAAAATATTGTGACAGTGGTAATAAAAACACACTATTAGCTATTTAACCTATTAGGCACATAATGTAGTCACCAACAAATGAGAATGACTTCAGAAAAAGAATCATTGTTTTCAAGTGTTGACACATTTAAAAATATAATGACGACCATACATACTGTATGTTTATATGATTATACATTACTGTATTCTCATGATTAAGAAGTAAGAGCACTGATCAGCACATTTATTTGTCAAGTATACAAAATAACATATCTTCTTAGTTTATTTTGACAACGGTGTTGTAATAATGTATAACACAATGAAAACTGGTTTCCCATAATGTTTTAATCACAATGTAATTAATAACAAGCATTTATTTCACAAATTTTGTTCCACTATAACTTCTATAAATGCCTTTTCTTGTTCTTTGTGGTTCATGGCGTTAATGTTATTTTTAAGAGGAGCACCGTTGTCATCTTCCTCATTCAGATGTGAAGAAATATCCACCAGGGAGGGGAGGCTCCTACCCTGCAGGATACCTTTCCCCCTCTGCAGAAGCCTGTCGAGACCATCACTCAGGGAGCTCTTAAAATGTAAACACTGCTTATTTCCAGAGGCGTCTATAGGTGGGTGATACTCAAGATCCTCTGCACTCATCCTGCAAACACACCAGAGACTTGTTTTTTTTACAAATGTTGTGGATTCACTGCAGAAAATTCACAGAAACATGGAAGGTAAAAGTAGTTTACCTCATGTCAAAAGTGGAACCTTTAAAAGGTGGCTTAAGAGTTTCTGTGGCTGTTGACAGAGTGTAAGGGATGGAGAAATATCTCTGTGCCCACAGCTTATCCTTCACTATTGGAGCCAGATTCTGATACATGTCATCAACAGCCAGCATTGAAACCTTCAGTAGAAACACAGTTAGATGTCAAGAGCGTTCTCTCATTTAAAGTGTGACAGTGATTCAATTCTATTCTTGAAAAAATTTCCAAAGAACAACCTGAATGTTTCGGTCAATCAGCTGGTTGGTTTCAAAGTCGTCATCATCCTCACCAAAGGGATTGATGATCAGCTCCCCCACCTGCAGGGTTGGAAAGGATATTTCTCTTTCATGGTAAACTCACAAAAAAAAAAAAAGTGTTTAATGCAAGTGAAACATTATTCTCACCTTGAGCCAGCCAGCATAGAAGAAGAACTGCAGCAAGGTGAAAACTGGGACGTACATGTCCAGTTTATGGTCCTTGTACCCCTTCAGAGGGTTCAGAAACTGTCGTCCGATGACGCAGAAGGCAAAATAAGAGTAAACCGCTATAGTGACAACCTGCACAGACGATAAAACAAGGCATTGGTCAGGTTGGTTTTGATATATTTTGTGTGTAAGGTTTGATTGTAGGATTATCAGTTTTATTTGGTTGTGAGCCTACCTGAGTGTAAACCAGAGGAATGCTTATCCAGTCATAGTGGAACAAGAGGCTACACTTGGCTCTGTAATTATTGAGCTCCTGCACATATAAATACAAGTTTTACGCTGATTAACATTAATTTAGATAATGCATAATGGACATACTGAGGCTCCCGATTGGAAATCCAGGATTTAACAAAATAAAAGTGCTTTTTTCACACCCCTCTTTCTAAGATTATTTAGAAAACACGTCTCACATCCATCAGTAGTCTCAGAGCGATGTCATCCCTCACCCGACCCTCTTCTCTCGCCCGAGACGCCAGATTTGAAAACCAAGTCAGCGGCATCCAGTATTTATTGAAATCAGAGTGAAGAGACTCAAACAGTTTCAGCTCGGTTGTCGTCATAAATCCTGCACAAAGATTAGACACAGATTAGACACAGATTAGAGCACAACAGGGATGGATGAATGAGTTTTGATCCATGTCATAAAACATACGTTTCTAAACTGCAATCAGAGTCTAGTCTCTAATACGACTGTTATCTTGTCAATTGCTTCTAAACTTCTAATCTCATTTTTAAAAATTCTACAACTATTTAAACTTTTTTTTTGCAGTGATGAAACATTTTAAATCATCTCCAATCATGTAAAGAACAAAAAGATAAATATTCAATCTGGATTTGCTTTGTCTCTTACCCGCCTCCACCACGTGTTCCAGGGTGGGGAATCGCTTGAGAACTCGTGTGCTGATGGAGCGTAGAATAAGAACCGAGGATAAGTTGGCGTATCTCATGAGAGTCCGTCTCAGCAAACGACCCCTCTCATCTGCCCCGTGGACGTTCCCTGATACCACCATCATCAGGTTATCAGGCAGAGGGAAGCTGGTGTACTGACCCCACCACCGGTTGAAGGCCATGGTCACATAGAAACCTGTAGAAGAACTACATTTATTCTGGTCACTCGTCCTCAGATTGGACTGGAATGGCTCCGTCAGACTCACCCAGTACAAACAGAACTGGGATGAAGCTGGTGTTGGTGAACTGATCACAGTAAAGGGCGATCCGCTCGAACACATCCTGCTGCTTTGGGGTCAGCATGAACCTGTGAGGCAGATAAACACTCCACTTAACCTGCCTCCTCGAGGGTAATAAAGAGATAAGATTGCTTATCTTACCTGTACAAAACACTGAAAAATAGATAAACCCCACAAAACACCAGCAGCTCCTTGTACAGCAGCCTGTAAATGCTTCCCTTCCACCTGAACAGGAGCTTGGAGAAGCCTCCAAATCTGGCATTGGCCACTTCAAGAGTGTAAGAAACCGTCATATCTGGGTTTGTTCTGTATCAGAACAAGAGTGGGGTGTGTGAAATATCTCAAGTAATCCGTGGAATCTCTGTTCATGCATGAAATAAACATTTAATATGGATGATCCTACCTATGGGGTTCTCCTCGACCAGATCCTCCTCTCCTGAGATGATCGTCTCTTCCTGTGTGTCTCCATTTAAATCTCTGCTATGTCGTCGTAAATTAACATCTTTAAGTTTATTACCTGGGAACCCGAAGCTCCGGCGATACACACCTACAGATAATGAGCGACAAACTGTCAATGAAGTGTTTTATTCTTTCACTGTGAATGAAGTATTTTATTTGTATGCCGCCTGAACTAATGCGACTCTGTAAAATATATAAAATCTCTCATTTAAGCCAGCTGTGGTCAGGTTGAATATTATTTTCCTACTACTTAATTTTTATTCAGTAACTTATTAATAATTTTAGCTACATATTGTCCCCAAATAAAAATTCAAATAACATTTTTACTAGTTTTTTATTGCTACCATCATTGAAGACATTCCACGATGTTTCCAAAGATGCATTTCTGACCTCTCATCTGAATCTAATGACCCTCCTGTGGCAAATCAAATACAACACACTCGGATCATGAGTCTACAGTTTTACGATGATGTGATAACAGAAGAATTAGCACCTTTTTTTTTTTTTTTTTTTACAGCATTATGCAGAGGGACCGTCACATGTGTTCATTCATTCCACACGTCTCAGTCGTTGGCTCCTGCCTGATGCTCATGTGTTTGTTTTTCACATCGTAACAGCGGTTCCTTGTAAATCAGGCTCTCTTTTTCCAGCCAGGATTTATCCTCAGACTCTGTTTGCTTTCCCCTGATAGAATTTATGAAGCCATCCACCCCCACCGCTCCAACAAACACACACACACACACACACACACACACACACACACACACACACACACACACACACACACACACACACACACAGAACTGACCAGTCTGGACTTCCCTTTTCTTTCTCAGAATTTATTTCACATATTCAGTTGCAGCAGCCTTTAATTAAATTATTGCCTTTGTTAATAATAGATTCATCACAATATAATACTCCCAATGTATTTATCTGTGGAGATCCTCAGTCATCCAAGTCACAGTAGATCTCTCTGTGTTTGAAAAGCTTGAATATGTTTGTCTTTCTGTTACCCCTTCATAAATTCTTCAGAAATGGAAAACTCTGATCTCCCAATCAGTTTGATTGGGGCAAAGGGGTAGTTCCAATTCCTGTCAAGGGATGGCGCTCTGTTGCCACACAGGAGACTGTCAGTACCTCATCAGCAAAGATCTGTGTCAGATGGACTCTTCTTATTTCTAATAAAGATTCAATATTAATGTGCTTTACTTTCCACTTGGTCATGTTTTGATTGAAGTCTCTGTGAATCTTATTTCATTTCTTTGTTTTCTTTGTTTTGTTTTTTTTAACTATACAGTAATATGAAATAAAAACCATTTTTATCATTTTTTTCTTCAGCAATCTCAGCTGTTTTGTTCCTATCTCCATCCTTTGTTTCCCCGGAGCGACCCGGTCTGTGATCAGTACCACCGGACCCTCAGATGAGCATCCATGAGTCCTCCTGCAGCTGCTTCAACCCTTTCCTCTTCCTGGGCTCAGCGAGTGGATCTACTGGTTGGAGCACATACCTGCAGGGCAGAGTGAACAATTCAGCACTGATCATTTAGGTAACCCAATGCTATAGTAATTACAACTTCCCACGGTGAGTGAAATTAGAGCTCACAGGAAAAGGAGTCCAGACTGTGGGTGACCCGGGTCATTGTTGGAGCCATGGACAAAAAAAAAAGGCTTGAATGGAAAAATCAGGAGCGTCAAAACACCGTGAGCAAATACAAAAACTTGTTTTTTTTAAGTCACTGTGGGGAAAGCTTGAATTTATAACTTTATTTTCACCAATATTCAATTTTTTTTTACAATTGCTTTTACTAAACTTTCTTTATGCTGTTAATGTTATAATAATTGACCACGTTCATGAGCACAAAGGCAGGTGTTATTGCAATAATTTCCTATGATGTTCCATTAAAATGGGGCCGTTTCAGTCTAGAACAGCTACTACCAACACATGTTTTCACATGTTAGAGAAACATTTTGTCGACCCCTTGTTTGAGAAATTGCCAAAAATGTTCACCAATCACATTTATTATTTTAAACTTTAAAAAATTTGCCTAACATAATGAAAGAAGACCCCCCCCCCACAGAGAACAACATCCATATTTGCCTTTCAGAGCGTGTTCGTAACAAAAGGCAGCGTTCATTCATTGCCTCGTGGCCCAAAGGCTGCAGGCAGTTTTATGTGTTCACAATAAATATGTATAATCTAGTCTGGAAAATACACTTCAGTTATTTACATTCCAGGAGTCTCTAATGTATGGGATGCATTTTACCACCAAGAGAAAGAAAGAAGGAACTCTGCCGAGCAGACGTGGAAAATAATGAGTGATGCATTTGTATGGGATGCACTAAGAAATAGATAAAAATGTCTTTGTGACTTTAAAAAAAAGCTATTTTATTCCAGGGAGCGACACGCGGGCCTTCCTCTCAAACCGTCGCTGCATTCCTCAGGTCCCAGAGGAACGCCACCGGATTAGGTCACTTCCTGTTACATTGTGATGCCGCCGCATCCGGGACATTCTCTCTCTATGTTAACAGACAGATCACTTTTTTTTCTTTAGCAAACACAGATAAACTGTGTTCCAAACCACTTTTTTTTTGTGTGTGATTCTTTTGTGGTCAAAACTCAGTGAATCTGCCGAATTAATTGTGATACAATTCATTAATGAAAACAGGAGAATTGCAGTTAAAACAATTTGAATCACACTTCAATCTGAGTTCAGCTTCTTGGTCCCTCCTTCTCTCTCTTATCCAAAGCCCCCACCTTCTGCCTTGTGGATCTGTCCAAATAGCATCAGAAAGATTAGATGGATTGTGAGACAGAGCGTTGTGTCCAAAATGAATCAGATTCTATGGAGCTGAAGCCCCAACATGTAAAATTATGGAGGGACTGGGTCAACTTCTGATATTCTAGAAGGGGTGTTTAAAGGCATTTGATTTGGTAATGATAATAAGGATAATAAGATTACATTTTACACTCAAAGTCAGTTTTTCCACACTATATCAGCACTACTGTGAGGACATAATGACTGATTTAGTAAGATAACATGTAATACAGGTCACATACTGCACCTTTGGATTCGATGGAATTGCTGCAAATAAAAATAAACTTGCCCGTTGTTCATTTTAATGACAGGCAGCGTCATGCTGGTGCTGAAACAAGCAGGAAATCTAGTTTAGAAGACGCCTCATCCACCTCTATTTAATCTGGTCTACTACACAGATTTGTTCATGAACAGGAACTGATGATACAGACATTTTTCACATATTACCTGAACGTAACGACACCTCGCGTGTCATTTTTACATAAATTATTATAATAATAACAACATTTCTGGGACGAGACCCTCCCCATTGGTTTGTCGTCTCTGGGTTACATCAGTGCAACATAGTGAACTCAGTCAAAGAAATATAAAAGATATCTACTAAAATAATTCAGACATGATTCTTATTTGTACATCAGTGAGGACATAGTTGTGAATATTTTTTTTTAAATGAATCAATTTTTTAAATTTTTTTCCATCAGATCCCTGGTAGCTCTCACACACTGAATATTTAACATACTGTATATCTAATCTGTTTTATTACACACACACACACACACACACTGGGAGTTTAACTTTCCAAAAATTGTCATGTGAACATTAATATTGAACATTAATATTTGAGAATCAACTAAACAAAAGGGAAAAAATGTCTGGCAGTAGATTATAATTTAGAAATATGCTTGTTTTCTGCGGCTCTCTCTCTCTTTGTGTTTCTGTGGTTCAAGTACTACTATTGTACATTTTTAAATAATCAAAAATCAAATAAAAAAAGAAAACATAACTGAACAGATTCAAACGGATGAGTGGTTCCGATCTTCTCCGTGTCAGGGAAGCTTGACGTCCTCGTACTCGCCGTGGTCCGAATCGTCCAGTTCCATCCCCGGCACCAGGCTGTAGTATTCTGTGGACTGGGTCAGGTACGCCTTCTCCCTGTCGGACGAGTCCTTCATCACTTCGGTCACGCTGACCGTGTCCAGGTCGGCCCTGCTGGCCCCGTCGGGCTCCTGGGAGCCCAGCCTGCCCTCTGTGGAGCTGGAATAACGCGAAGAGACCGGAGGAGTGGACTCCACCGAGCCCAGCTTGATCACCACCTCCTCATAGACGTCCCTGTCGCTCCCCATGAGGCTGGACGCCGGGCAGAGCAGCAGCTGGTTCTTGAAGCTTCCTTCGCTCGCACAGCTCTCAGTTTTCTTCTCCCCGGGGGCCCCAGGGGGCTGCTTTTGCCCCTGCTTCTGCCCGTTCCTGACGTTGGTGCGAGTTCTTTTCTTTGAGGCGCACACGGGACCCTCTCTCCTCTTTCCCGTCCTCCCGCAGCACCAACAGAGCAATAAGGCAGAGAGGATGACGAGGGGAAGCACGATGAAGAGCACCGTCAGCCCGACGGGGCGGCACACGTCGCCCAGCTTCACCGACAAAATCCCCCGGCCGAATAAATGCCTGGGGGAGACGCAGATGAAGTTTCCCAGCAGGTCCTGCAGCGTCGTGGTCCGGTTGACCTTCTTGGCCTCCTCCACGCGTTCCAGGAGCAAACAGGTGCATTCCCAGGGGTTTCCATCCAGCTCCAGCCTTTGAATATTAGGCTTCAGCAGGACGGAGCTGGGCAGTAAGCGCAGATGGTTTTCTTGTAGATTCAACCAGTGGATCTGATCCGAATCCTGAAGAAAACCCACAGGAAGCTCCTGAATCTGGTTCCTGCTCAGATCCAGCTCCGTCAGTCTGGGCTGATTGGACAGGAACGCCTTCGGTAACGTTTTCAGCTGATTGGAACCTAAATAAACTCGCTGCAAAGAAGTGGGCAGGTCGCTTTTGGTTTCAACAGAACTGATGTTACAGGAGGAGAGGTCCAGCGTCTCTACGTGGGTCACGTTGGCGAACACAAACCAGTCCACATGGCCGAAGGTGGAGCCAGAGTAGTTCAAGCAACACCCGCTAGGAGGAACCTCTGGGGGAAACTGGGGCAAAACAGAGGCTGGTGGACACACGCATCCACCCACAGGCCTCATCTTCATCAGCAGCAAGGAAATCAACACGGCGCCCGGCTGGTGAAGCATCGCTGAAACAGAAAGCAAAGTCAAACACAGGAAACGTGACGTTTATTGCCCCCCTCCTCATCAGCCCTACCTGTGTCCTCTCCTCTCACTCAGCTCTGCAGGGCATCTGCTTCACGTAGGCTCACACATAGAAGTGGGCTGGTGAACATAGCAACTTCTCCGAGGACTCCTGGTTGCCGTGAGGATTTGTGAGAGTTGGCATGGCGACAGCTCGCTAGGGATCAGGAGTCCAGCGTGTGGCTGCTGGAGAGGAAACAGATGTTACTGGGACTTAAATGTGAAATCTGTACCCGCAATCGGCAAAAGGAAGTCAGAAAAAACGTGATTGAAAAGTCAAACTTTAGCCAAGACGACTTTTTATCGTTACATCTAGTAGAGGAAAGGGAAGTGCATCGACTACACCCCCATCAGAGGGGAATTATAACAGAGAAGTTGTGCCTATAAATGTTCAAATGAGCAAAATGAAGAAAACGATTATGAGATGCGCACATATTATATTATATTATATTATATTATATTATATTATATTATATTATATTATATTATATTATATTATATTATATTAGATTAGATTAGATTAGATACACTTTATTGATCCTAAACTGGGAAATTCACACGTCGCTGGGGCATTCACACAAACAAGGATGATAAACATTGAAGAAAATTAAGACATGAGGGGAAAGGTTCATGTTAAATACAAGATTATCATTTTTGTTATTATTATTATCATTATTATTATTGTTGTTGATGTAATAATAATTACCCGGTAATTAAAATAATAATAATAATAATAATAATGATAAAACCCCAGTATAACATATATACATTTTTACTGGGGTTTTAAATTTGGAACTTGAAATCACAGGACTTTATGATAAACCATATGTAATATACACACATATACTCTATAAACAGTGTAAAACATAAACGACTCGTCCGTTGTTGAGACAGATATCATGATATCTTCATTATCAGTAAATCTTGTGGTTGTGATAATTGTGCTCCAGCTAACAGGTGTGCTATAGGTGAATCCAGCCAGCCAATCACCTGCCTTCTTGTGGGTTACCAAGGAATGCATGCGTGTCGCCTGTTTGTCTTTCTATGAGCGGCAGATTGAACCACAGAGCTCATGTTCAATAAGTAAATTAAAAGGAACAAACATTCAAGAGAAACCACAACATACAACACGTGTGCACATTAAAAAACAGCAAAAATCACCAGGTTGGAGAGGGGCTCTAAAAATAAAGTCAGAGCGTTTAATTTCACTATAATTTCATGTACAAAACAGCCTTTAATCTGAACTTTGCCTCCCAGTGTGTGTGTAGCTGGTACAACGTGACGTAACGACATTTTGGAAACTGCTGTTGGAGAAATCAACAGTAATTGTTGGTCACTTCCTGAAAACTACTTAATAGCACTGAGTGAACCTAAAAACATGTGTGGTCGACGTAAACAAGGCCTGTTGTTGTTTCCACAGTCCTGATGTGTGACGTAGGACAGAAGAGACCGTTAGGCAGCAGGAACGCACCGACAAACACACCAACAGGGTCGATCCGTCAAACCGTCACCACCAACATTCACAAGTTTCAAACACTATTAACTCGTCTATTATAGAACAAGAGATGAACAGAAAATTAACTTTGGGTTTTGAAGTAATATTCAAACACTAAACTTTACACATCATAGTTGGACTATGAGAAATTTTACATGAACTGAGATAAGCTGGGACTGTTTCTGACAAAATATATCATCCCATGATTGATCAATGGATGGAGAAAAGATATTTTTGCTGGAAAAACCAATGAATCTTTATATAAAAGTAATATTAATAATAGTAACAATAACAGTTGCAAACTCAAACTTCACAGAATTTCATTTATTTATCTATTTATTTTACCAAACTTCACATAAACTACAACAGATTAGACCCTGGTTTGTATCTTATGCTCTAAGACACATTTTCTAATGCTAGCTGCATTTCCAGGCTGTACTTCAGCAAATTACCTTCAGAAAAAACCACCACTCTGACAACATTAATGCTAACATGCTAGGCTTATGTTTGCCCACTCAGCCTTTTAAATAGATGAATAAATCAATTAATCCTGATGGGAAATTATTTAAAGAACGTTCCCATACCGGGAGTCGAACCCGGGCCGCCTGGGTGAAAACCAGGAATCCTAACCACTAGACCATATGGGAATAAAAGTAATATCATGTTGGCATTATAATATTTGCTGCCCAGTGATGGTAAAAAAATAATACTAGTTGATAGCTACTTTTTTTTAAACATTTTTGTAATTAGTAATAGTTACCTGAACAGGTGACCTCAAGCACACAGAAAACTAGAACTAGAAAATTAGCTTCAGTTATGATGTCAAAGGAATAGTTTGACTTCAAATATCCATCTAAGGCCCCCAGAATGTATAGCTCCTCAGTTACACATTGTTCCACGTGTCTACAAGAAGAAAGAAAGTAAGAAAGAATAAAGACAGAAAGGCCACGTTGGCTCTGCTTTAAGGTCATGTTGTTTTAGCATTTCTTTGAACTGTAAGTGGAAACTTAAACTAATATTAGTACTATAAGTGTACCTTAAAATAATATTTGAATGCTAAACTGCACTGTGATATTGAGTTCTGTGGAGTGTTATAATTATATATGAACATATATATAGTAAATAGAGTTTATATGTATTCAAACTGAATGACTGTGAAGAGGAAGATGAAAATAGACAGATTAGTGCAGTTGTAACATTTGGCTTGAGTGTTGCTCATGTCATGTGTTGTGAAGATAACTTGATGCATCCATACGATGACAGAGAGTCTAAAGGTTCCTCTCAGTTCGCCACTGAACTGCAGATTAATGTCGACTAAGCACAGACTCCAAATATTGACTTACTACTTGATCTATGGATTTTCAAACTGCACATGACGTAAGAGACGTTGTTTGAGAGCTGACGAGGCTCCGAGCCAGAAATCTAATCATGAAGGAACATCTAAACTATGGAACATCTCCTCTGTGGATGTGAGCGCCCAATGAAAGGAGCAATCCTTGGAACATGGATGATCTCACGCTGAAATAATGTGAGCTGCTGCATCCTCTCTGGCTGTGAAACAGCAGTCTCCATCCATTCTCCTGTCACAAAACATAAAACCATAAAATATTCCAACATCACGTTAAACCAGGCCTGCAGCTGCACCTCCACCAAGAATGCAGCGGTGAATATGATGGGAAGTTTTGACTATTTTATTAAAAATTTAAAAACTGTTGTCATTTAAGGTAGATTCTGTCATTCCATCAACGTATTCTTTTCTGCTTCTTATTATTAACTCATCCAAAAGAATGAACATAGAACATATATAATGCTCAGTTTCTAGAGTTCAGTATAATTGAGTCATTTTTTCTGCACATCCAGCATGAAAGTGTGTAAAAGTATAGGCCAAAGATAAAAAATAAAAAAAAGTTTCAGAAAAGCATTTCAAATAAAAAAAACCCCACACACACAAAAAAAAACCCCAAGAAGAAGACCCAAACAGATTTCTTACCTGCGGCTGTCATGACAGCTGGAGACCTGGTGAACTCTGTCAGGAGTTATTCCCTCCAGTCCGCATCTCCGAGCTGAACCTTTCCTCTCTGGGTGTGTTGGCGGAATGCAGAAATACAGCTTCTAATCGGTGTGTGTGTGTTTGTGTGTGTGTTTGTGTGTGTGTGTGTGACTGTGTGTGATTCCCGGTGCTCACTTCTAACCAGCTGAGCTGCAAATGAAGCGGACAGACCGCAGCTCAACTCAGGACGACGTTGAACAACGTGTTGCAGCGCTGTGAACGGAGCGCGCCGTGCGCGCACAGCGCTCTGGGCGCACGGCGCGCACGGCGCGCACAGCGCCCCCCTGTGGTTGGATCGAATCTCTCCAACCTCTCGGGATCGAGCTGTGTGTTTTTGTGCTCAAGATTACAATCAAAACCAACAGCTTTTTAGCTTCCACAGTTTAACATTCACAGTTTCATACAAACTAAAAAAAAAAGACGTGAAACATTTAACTTTCTTTGCCGGAAGATGACGTTTGATGGAGTTAACTGAGAAACTTAATGAAATCAAACAGAGTAATCAAACATAAAGGGGCGGGTCTGACTTTTGATGACCAGGAAGTGACATCATGCGCGTCATTCACGTCAGTGTGGTGGAAAACCTCAGTGGGGTAAAGCTGGGTTTAACCTTTGAACCCCTGAGGCAGAGATGTTTAAAAAAAAAAAAACATGCATATATTTAAATGTGTTAATTCAGATAAAATAAAAACTCAAAAGGTTTTAGAAACCCTTTGAAAGGAAATGACAAATGTACAGAATTCTCTCCAGGTTGAGCTTCTTCTTTGCCTCACCCTGGATGGGTTGATCAATGGTGTGGATGGTTTGATAGCTGGAGATGTGAATCAACAAAGGAAGGTTTATGAACTTATGATGACTGATGGCATCAAATCTCACCTGTTTGTGACACAGAACATCTCTTGGTAGGGACTGGCCAAGTTATTGTGTAGTACTGTTTGTGCTAATCTAAAGGTGTGACCGAATAGATGGCAGCCGACCAACAAACACACATACCTGCCTCATAGTTGTTTGACACAGGCATTATTATTTATCTGATGAGATGATTCTTTTAATCACGCGACTTAGTCATGCATTATAACTTCTCAAATGATTTTCTTCCAACATGCATGACGTAAATACAAACGTTTTTGTTTTGGAGATTTTACTTTACAATCATAAATTGCACTGATTTTTCTTTAGAATAATGTAATAAATAATGAGAGTGAGCGTCAGTTAAAGTCCTAAAACTAACACAAGACAAACACACTCAAACAGGTTTCTTTTTATTAAGATATAAAAAACAGGTGCATTTATACCGTTTATATACACTGTTGAATGACAATAAGAAATCTCTGAATTGGTACAAAATGAGTATAAACATTTTCTGATTGGTCTTAAATGATAAAAAAAAGGTTTTACAGAAGTTGTTGTAAACAATGCAGCCTCCCTCTGACCAACACTGATAAGAAAAGGCTGTGCGCGCACACACAGACACACACACACACACACACACACACACACACACACACACACACACACAAGTAAAAATGAGACATTTTAGTGCACATTTTTGTGATGGGTATCAGGTTATTAATTCCAGTCACCCACACTGATTCACTCGTGTGTATTATATTTACATGCAGCTGTTCAAACACTAGGTGGCAGCACTGCCACTGTTTACTGTACACTCCATCCTCCAGCATTCCTGGGAAAGATTTCCATTTAGTTCACAGGTTTTGGGCTGAAACTTTATAGGAAGGAAATATCCTAATCAATAATTTGTATGTTGATTTTTGTGTGAAAATGTCACATTATTGTTTTCAGCATCAGATTATTCTCTTATCTCCTTATTGGAGTCACAATAAATGGACCTCACTTACATATGTGCAGCTTTCCAGGGGTATTAAACCACTGAACACCCATCCATCCATCCATCCATCCATCCATTCAGCCGGTGAAGAAACAGTCCCACACAAAACACTTTGTGTGTTTCACATTGATTTGTGCTCATAAAAAAGATATTCAATGCTAATCAATCTTCAGTTACTCTTCGATAGATATTATCAGTCAGACTGATTCAGGCTGGCTGTTTCCAATCTTTCTGCTAATCCCATTTTTGCAGCACCCTTCTAGTATTCAGACACGATAAGGATCTCACTCATCTCACATAACTCTTGTGAAAACAGGAACACAAACAAATATGTTTATTATCTGCTAATCGTTCTATCGTTTGGACGTCTCATCACATAAACTCAAAGGTTCCCAACTTTTTTGACCTTAATAAACTATGATATTTGTCCAAAAGAAGAAAAGATCTAGTATTTCATATAAAACAACAACTACTGGAGAGAAAAATGCACCAAAAATAATATATATGAAGCAGAACTGTGTTTTTTTTTTATCTCCTTAATTATCTTTTTCATTGTGACATCAGCTGTTCTTTGTAGATTGGACACCAGCATATGACAAAATCTCACTCAAATAACCTTTTTTATCAGCCAGCAAATGCAAGTGCTCTGGTCTGAATCACAATTTATATTTATGTCGGTTATGTTCACTTATGTTCGAAGGCTCTGCCTTTAATTAAATGTTTGTATCATGTAAACTTCCATTCCATTTCTTTCTTCTTTTTTTTAACATCTGTTAAGGATAATAAAATCGAACTCCAGCCTTGAACATACAAACGTTGCCGTTGTGTTTGTCTGCACACACGTCATACATGCATCTTCTACTTATTTCAAAAACAAAGTGATTTTACTCAGCCTTTTATGTTTTGTTTTGGGGGTTTTTTTGGAGGGGGGTATCATGAGTCCAGGTATATGGAGTAGATCTGGTTGAGGCAGCGGTCCACACCCCCCGTCTGGAACAGGAAGCTGTCATCTGAACAGGGGTAACCCCCTCCCGCCTGGCCCTGCAGGTCCTGCAACAAGTCAAACCCTGAGAGCAAAAAAATCAAACAGGAGAATCTTGTGTTGTTTTATCACGTCTTTCATGTGGACGAATGCGGGTCTGAATCACAAACAATTAAAATCAGCTAACAAGCCATTAAATAAGTGCTTATGTATTATCATCACTCAGTGACATCATAGATGTCAGGAGGTGACGTGAGTGTGAAAGGTCCTAAACCCAAATATTAAAAGGTCTGTTTTCAGCATCAATATCACGTTGACTGGTTCCTGTTTGCTCTTCCTCACCTGCAGAGTGAGAGGATGTCGGGTTGGTGAAATAACCGGCTGCTTCAAAGCCTCCATAGCTGACCGGCTGACCCTTCGCTTCCCGATACGCACACCCTTAGAGAACCACAGAAGAAGTGATCAGAACCAGAACAGCTTACGTCAGGCTGAACCGATCAGGCCGACGGCTGGAACTGCCTCTACCTTGCTGCTGTGAGAAAACTTGTTGGCTGTAGGTTCTGTGGAAATCCTGCAGCTGCACCTCGGCTGTGTCTGAGGATGAGCTCACTGGAATGAACAACGATCTGTTCCTGTTGGCAACGCGACAGCAGATAGGGTAATTATCAATGCCCCAGTGGGCAAATCCACTCACGGACGACCCCGAAAAGCCCCAAGAGAAATTAAAAAATACATCTTTTGTTCATTCATTCATCTCCTGTAGATGAGAGGATCCTGATTGTCTTGTTTTTTGGCCACTGTAGCTGGGTTCCCAGCTGGCCTAGAGCGGGAGGTGGGATACACCCCGAATGAGACGCCAGAGTTCATTGCAATTAAAAAAAAAAAAAAAATTAAACTCAGTCGTTTTAAACATTAAAAGAAAAGATTGACGTGAAGAAAATTTTTTTTCTACAACTGTGTGTACATCCGCTGTAGCATAAACTGCAACTGTTAGCATGCTAAGCTAACTAGCTCAACTAATTACAGTATTCCATCTCCTGACGGCTGCTGCTTTAATAATAAAGCCTCGTCTGTTTCTAACTTTCTTCCAGTTGGCTCGGACGTCACTCCTGCTGAACAGTTTAAGGTTTTCTGTCACATAGAAATGACTTCAGCATTTCTTAAGCCTTATTAACTTCACCACAGATGTCTGCGCTGCATCCCAGAGCCAAGAACACTTATGGCAAAATTATGTCAGACTCACAAGTAAATTCTAAGTAATATGACAGCTATGACAGCAGACGATCATACAAATTTAAGATTAATCAAACAAATTCAAATTGAAATGTGACAGTATGAGTAACCAAGGATTAATCTGGACTTTTTCTTTTAGCAACTATCCATTATCTACCTTATAATACTGACAAAAGTGGAGGAATAGCTCCCAGTGTGGCGGCAGCTGTGTTGTCAGACACAAACATGTAAATACTGGTGGACAAACGGGACAGTTTATTTAAATGGACCCAGGGGGGGGGGTGTTGGTGTATGGGCTGTTATATGCTGCTTTTGTCTGAAGCTGTATCCATTGCTCCGCTGCAAGAATGTGCTGACACAAACACTCTGACTCAACATGGAAACGAATGAGTCAGAGGAGCCAAACTCGAAAAGAAGAAAAGGAAGGCAGCCAAATATCTCTCCGAGGAGATATCCAGCTGAAACCACCCCCCACCGCCACCCCCAATATGGTATTTGAATCCAGTCCCCTCCTCCTTTCACGGAGCACTCGCTCTCAGCATTTCATGTGGCCTGAGAACCCTCCAGGATGATGTACTGTAGCGTATTGGTCCCCCGAGAGCCGAAGGGCCCTGGTTTGTGCTGGAAAGCTTTTCGTGGGCTGCATAAACAAGTCAGGCCTTGTCAGAGATACTGATGGCTGCTGGACCCGCTGCCGTCTATATTTGTATCTGACCAGCAATAAAAAGGAAATGGAATAGATTTTTTTTTTTCTCGACTTATCGTTTATCATCCCCAGGTCTCTTTATGACCTATTTCCCATGTCAGATGCTATTACATTAAATATACAGGTCTCTGCTTTCAGTGGAGAAACACAATAAAAGCCAAAATTAATCACGAGGACTTTTGACTCCTGAACTGATATAAGTTACAGATGGCTGTTGCTTTTCAAGATAATAAAGACCAGGCTTTGTGTAAGATAAAGTAAAGAAAGGGGGCTTTGATATAGTCTGACTGCTGAAGTGAATGTGCTGCGATGACTGCAAGCCCCAAGAATTCCACACGTTTGTGAATTCCCCTCGGCGGCCCCTAAACCATCAGCGCTGACCTTAACTATAAACACTGCTCCGTGACTTACACTCGTGTGACGCTGCAACAACATACCGTAGACGTGTGAGCGTGGCCCCGCTACGCCGATCTGTCGCTGAGTGTGCCTAAATGTACGAGATGCACGACCCTAAAAGAGCACCCCCCCCCCCCTCCGGACAGATCAGCTGTCAGCACGACTTCTCTGATCATCCGTTAAAGCTAAAAGTCTCATTTTTTCCATTTCTCAGTCTAACTACTGCCAGCTGCCCTCCTTATATATGGAATGAGAAGAATCCTGCTTGTAGCTTTGGAGCTCTCATACTGTATTTATGTGTCCATTATCATGTTTGAAACCCCGATTTCATCCATGGCTGCTTCTTAATAGCAGCACACGCTGACGGGATCAGATTAGTGGATGAAGAGGTTAACAAAGGTACCAGGATGCAGACGCCAATCTGATCTTTCATCAGATTTTACAGAGGAAATATTTGCATGGGATCATAATGAAGATGTGTACGACAAAAGGATATTTAATATGATCCAAGCACTTCCAAACAAATAGTTATAAAAACTACAGCAGACCTATTTCATAATCAAGATACAGTAAATACAAAATGTGTTGGCATGCCAGACATTAAACAAGTTCTTTGGGTCCAATGCTTCTCAAAGTTTCTGTAAAGTAAACTTCTTTAGTGTCTGATTATTCAGATTGTACAGTGTAATAGTGTTTCTGTTTGCCTGGAATTCTGGGTAGTGATCTTGTGTATCGTATCTCGTATTAGCATTAGTGAGACTCGAATGTTAAGCAGCTAAAAGTCTTCTCAGAATTCAGAGTTAATTTGCTTTCAAATGTTTATCATATCGCTAATTTAGCAGCCTGCTGTGGGATTCTATAGCACTGAAGTGATGCTAATGGTTGAGCTAACTAGCAGCGTGCAGGCTTTGGCTGCACAACTCGTAGGGAGTGTTACTCAGTGCATTGAGGGATCAAATGAGAAGCTGTCGTTGGTTCTGATCCTGGTTTCTCCAGGGACCACCTACTCTTTAGGAGCGGGACGAATCCATTCACACACCAGCGGAACAGCCAATCGGAGCAATCTGGTGTTCAGTATCTCGCCCTAGGATACTTCCAACATGTGGGCCTCAGGGCCGGGGATCGAACCAACGATCATCAGTTAAATAGACCAATCCAAAGATCAACCAACAGGTGAATATTGATGAAACCTGGTCTGACGGTTGTGTACTTATTTAGTTGCGGGTTGGTTCATCATCTTCAACAAGATCACATAAAAAATACGCTACACATCTATATCAAACTTGGTGGAAGGATGGGTATCTCAAAAAAAAATAATTGGTGCACATGTGAATAAAGAACAGATCTAGAATCAGGTTTTTATTTCCTTAAACACTTTAAACTGTGTGCGTGACAAGACTATACTCCACTAAAATACAGAGATGGTTGTATGAAACCTGTCAATCATGGAAATGGAAAACAATGCAAACGTATTTCTGTGTTTCAACACTGCTATCAATCATTATAATCATAAAACCTGGCAGGTTTTTTATGAAACGTGTCTTTTTTTGATTGAGGGTTGGGCAAACGTTTTGTTCTTTCAGTTAAACTCCTTAAATTTCATAGACTTTAATGGAAACGTTTGTGTGCCAAAGTTGGAGCAGTGACTCGTTGGAAGGGTTGTAGATATTCTACTGACAGCCCTCCAGATTTAAAAAAAAAAAAGGATTCGCTTTGTGAATTTAAATCAGTTGTTTTTATACCAAAACAGAATTCTATCAAGTTGAGAATCCAGATGTTATCATGCTGTAACTGACAGAAGTTGTGTGTCTGAATGAAGCTGGAGGAAGTTGGGTGTTTCCACTACTTATGATTGAATTGTGTATTTTTAAAGTTATTCATTGGGACATTTTACTATAATCCAACTGTTGGATCTTTTCAGGGCCTGCTTGAAGTCTGCACACACACCTTTAACAACAATAAAAAAGACAGTTAAATTAAACCATTAAGATCTCACAACCAAAATAATGATGATTAAAAAAAAACTGGTAACAATACTGATGTGTAATCTAAATCCAGCATTGACTTCAACATGATCATTTTTACTGAAAAATCTGAACTGACTGAACATTTTTAACTATATGAATATATTGAAGGTGACATGATGATGCAAAAGGATTCAAATAGTTTGTGCTGGATGTTTGAAAAAAAAAGAAGATTTTTCCAGTGTTTTCAAAGCTTTCAGTCAAACTTGCTTGTATCAGAGCAAACAAGGGACAGAGGATGCTGGAGGCCCGGTTCCCTACGACTGAAATGGGGACCACCCTGGACCCGGTCTAGTTGGTTACTTTATTTATTTATTTTTGTTGTTTAGTTTAGTTTTGTTCTTGTTGAATGTTTTGAATAAAGTTTATGTGACTATTTTGTGGGAAATAGATCACATGTGTGTCTTCTGAGGGGTAGTGATGAGGGCCACCACCATTGCCAGGGGTTCTTATAGTGTGGAGCAAACAGCACCAGAGGATCCACATTGTTATTGACTCCATTCCCCCACTGCCTCCAGAAGAACCTCCTGCTATTCCTCTTCCCCTCACACAGATATGAAATAGTTCTGATCAGAGCTTTTCTGAAACCCCCCAAGCTTCTGGAGAATTAATAAGACATATTTATTGTCATGTTATGCTGGACTGGATAAAAACTGACAGTTCATGGTTGAAAACATGCTTGAAGTTTTTCAGGACACGAAACAGTCTGAACATCACCTTTTTTCTGCTTTTATCTCCTCGTCTACAGCTGCTTCTCCGCTTTAGAGGACACGGGTCTGCTGAAGCCTATTCCAGCTGGCTATAGGTGAGAGGTGGGGTACACCCCCAGATGAGACACCAGCTCATCGAAAGCACAATGAGTGCAATGAGTTCCAGTGACTTCCACAGCACCGCAAGCACAAACTTATATCATCTTGACTCAACTCTTACAACATCTGCCAGGACTTCAAGCCCATTTGACAACAATAATAGACAATTTCATGAAACGATGTGCGTTATATGTGCAGATTTGGTATCATTTATTAAACCACTGACATGTTATTTTAGGCCTTATTAATCCTCTTCTATTTGGCAGGCCGTTGTCACTGCGGTGCCAGTGGAAGAGTTGAGACTAGACACTATTGCTCTGCAGACTGTCAGCTTTATCTCTGTAGTTTCTGGACGAGACAAAATTTGTCTCCGTTTACACACATAAAATCTGCAGACTAAAACATCCAACCACAACGTCAAAACTCCTTCTCTGGTCATAACGACTCTGATTTATTCAAGAATGCGTGAATTCACATCTCTCTCCCTGTTTATGTTCTTTTCAGCTATGATGTGCGCTTTATGAGAGGGGAAGCAAAGTGACTGTGAAATTTTTCAGCGTGTGCCCGTGCATATTTCGGTTGAAACACAATCTCTGAGGGAAATCTTGCACAGAGAATAGAAAAATTTGACACACAGACAAGAGATTTTTAGTTAAATATCTGAAAATGAACATCTTAAGGGACTGATTTTCCTGAACTGATGCTGAAGAAGCAAAAAAAAATGTGGTCAACTTTCACTATTTTTATCTTTAGTATAAAATAGCTCTGCAGGAAAGCTGCCAGATGCAAATGAAAAGCTATTTTGCTCCATTGTGTTGGAATGGTAGCGGTGGTCCCTGTAGATAACACCGCCTCGCCAGACGCCACCAGGGTTAAGTGGAAAAACATGTTGTTCTTGATTTGGATGAACCAAATATTTAAATTTGCCTCTGGGTACATGGATGAGTAAAAACCATGTTTTCCAAGAAGTGGAGTAAAAACAGAGGTAAACAGCTGTATTTAAAGTAGTATTTCTTAATTGTGACTTCACAAGGAAGCAATAACAGTCAAAGGACAGAGAGGTCAAGCTGGGAAAAACAAACAAGACATCAGAAATACTAATGAGGAGCCCGTGGTTGACTAAACATCTCATAACCAGTGGTAAAAGCTGAATGTGTGTAACTGCAGAGCTGATGAAGACGGCCGTGTGTTTACAGTCCTTACCTCCGCCAAAGGGGGGTGAGTGATCGGCTTGTCTGTTTTTCCTCTAAGCTGGATTACACAATAAGCATTTGGCAAGTTTTTGGAGAAGCTGGTGGGTGGGTTGGACGCGTGACAGTTAGCAACAATTAAATGTTGGCGCGGATCAACACAACAAGGCAAAGTTGGTCCCTTTTTCTCCAGATAAAGACAAGTTGTTCGTGCTTTTTTTTTAATCTAGTCCTTCAAACTGAGATGTCACTGTTAAATTGTGCACAGATTTGTATTAAATTAATATCAGAGATAAACATCTGGGATGGAACCAGGAGATAGAATCTGCCCAGATGAACAGATAATGTGTCTTTCAGATCGACTTTTACAAAAACTGTGGGCGAAAAGTTCATGTGTTCATGAACTTCCTGTCAGTAATATGTGAGTACCCACAATGCATTGGCGACACATCCAGGGTGTACCCTTCCTCCTGCTATAGTCTGCTGGGATAGGCTCCAGCAACCCACGTGACCCAAACAGCTGAAGAAGCAGAAGATAACGGACGAATGAATGAATGAAGTGGGAGTACTGGACTTGAGGAACACTCACCCGTCTGTCAGCCCCCCCGGGCTCGTCTGTGACGATAAGGAGCTGCTGCTGTCAAACATTCCCTCTAAGTCTTGATACCTGGAGCAGGTGTCTGCTGGCGGAGGGACGAACTCTGAATGCCCCATGTTTTGGACCCTGCTGCCGTTTGAGTACATACCTGAAAGACACACATGTACATCCTGAGTGTCCATCATGTGCATCACCGTGTTGTTCATATTGTTTATATTATTTCATTCTCAAATGATCCTTCATTATTTTTTGAATAATACATTTAGCCTCTTTAATCTCAAAAGATAAATCTTTAAATGCGTCTGCAAATTAAAGAATCTAATCTATTTACCGATCCCCTACAGTTTCTTTTCACTGTGAAGGAACTTTTCAGACACATTTCAAGCCTTCATCGACGGTGTTAAATGCTACAAATAGTTTTTGGTGATGTTCAGTTGAAACTGAAACTCAGCAAGGTTTTCAACACTGGATTATATGGCAGTACCCAACGATTTTAGCAATTCTCTGCATACGTGAGAGTCAAAAAGTTGCATTTCGACTTAAACATTTGGTTATCTCTGATAGGTAGAAGGTTCTCCTGGGACGTCTGCTAAAAGAAACACTGACATGCTTGTTGCGCTGTGAATAAACATAGCTGGTAGTGTGCCGTTTGAGGCTTCCCCCTCAAAGTCTTGCGGCTATAGCTGCTAGTAGATTGAAGTAATAGACATAGACATCCATCCTGGACACTCTCCCCACGCTGTTGCCAGCTCAGCCTCAGCGTACATGACAGCTTCTTGGTCCCAGTTCAGCCATTGAAAGGGAACGAAAATGAGATTGGCTGGAAAGCCATTTTGGAGGAGTTGAGGGACGAATGAGGAAAGAGCCAACCAGCAGTCAATGCCCAGTAACCGGACAAGGTAAACACTGACATGATGAGCTATCAATGAATCAATGGGGGGAGGAGGGAGAGGAAAAGGAGCAAATGAGGCCATGGGAGAGAATGAAAGAGACTGCTGAATAGCCCAGGTGCTCCAGCGATTATCTGTTTCTGGTCTTTCTTTCGTTTCCAGAGAGGTTCTTTATCCGTCTCATCTGTGCGTACCTGTGAAGTCATCTAAGCCCGGCGAGGGCGGTCCGTTTCCACGGTGTGAACAAGCGGAGCTGTGGAGATGCTGCCTTGCCAGACAATCGCTCAAAATGTCAGATTCCAGCATTGGGTGCCCTTGAACCTGTCAGAAAAACAAAACAAAAGACAGACGTTCTTATGGATAAATCGTGATAAAAATACGGTACGCTACATTTGCTGTGATGTTTTCACGTTGGTTACGCGGTTGCCTGTCTGCATGTGGAGATGAGAATAATTGTGTTAAAGCTGCAGCTTGGTCATATCCAATCGTATTACGCAGTTGGGCAATATAATTCCCACAAAGCTGAACTTTGGGATTCACTTCACTTTTTATTACATACAGTAGATCAATTGAAAACACAGTTTTCCACAGGCAGTTTTCTGCTTTTCATTTTTCTGTGAAACCAAGTGTCTGGTTCTTGTTTTATCCCTCAAATCTATCTGCTCAATGATTTAAAATCTAGAAATCTTGTTAGGCAATTTTATCCTAAAACATTCTAACAAAGTTAAGGGAAGACAATTTTCTTTAATATTCTGTGTCAACAGACCATCCCTGAGGACTTTCCAAAGCAATTTAGCAACTAAGAAGCAGCTTTAAATGTACATCACGAATCCTAAAAGACATATGAATAAAAAAAAACAGGACATTTTTACAACTTAAACCAATTTCTTTTTAATTTACAGACATCAATTAATGTGAAAAAAAGCTTAAAGAAAAATGCCTATCTGCTAGGAGATTGTGAAATGATTTCGAAGTTTAGCCCCTCAGGGTTTTTCTGCTATTGAAGTGTTAGTCATGTCACAACTTCCAAACACACGTGGTTCTGTTTAAAGCAAACAAGGCATGAGAATTCACTCAAAGCCCTCATGTCACTCAGAGTCCGTAGAGAACAAACAAGGTCCAGATAACACTGAACAATAGGCTCCCTATTCCAGCATCCAGCCAGTGGTGTCATTTCTCTGCTGTATTTCATCTGAACAACCATAAACATTCCTGCTCTGCTTTTACCCTTCCTCTGGTTGTTCTCTCGCTCTTCCTCCCAGTAGGGTTCTTCAACCCTTCAACAAGGAGCTACGTAGAACTCAGACCTGTGACTGAACCTTCTTTATGGTTCTCTGAGACAAGAGGCTTTGTTCTCGTTTTTAAAAGAGCAGATATTCTTTCTTTTACTGATTTGTGTCAAATTATCTGTCAAACAGGTTCTGGTTCCTCCAGTGGTTGATTTGGTTGATTGTCTGAGTAGTTGATTGGTGGACTAACTGAATGGTTGATTGATTGGTTGTTGGTTTGGTTGATTGGTTGGATTATGAACGAAATAATTTTATATTTACAGTAATGTAAACGTTCATGAACCCTTCCCATACTGATATTAAACCACCTTGTATCCGTATTACCTTTAAAACACTCTGACAGACTGTTTAAAGCACTTTTGTATTAAAAGAAAGGTGTTTCTTTAATACAAGGACGTGCGCTGGGTTTTGCGAGTCTCGGGAACGCAGCACCCACACGGATGCTGTCAGCCAATAGCTTGTGCGTACGGGATCACGTGACTACCTTTAAAATCAGCAATGTAATGAGTGCGAACAAGCGAGGGATTACTGTATGTAAAAATTACTGAATTGATTTCCACCAAAAACTGTTGAGATGTTGATTGAGTCATAATCCCACCCGCATAATCTGACATTGTTTGGTCTTGATCTAGAGCTAGCTCAGCATAATTTTTTTTTTCTGCTCAAATTTCATATAATAATGACATTTATAATATATTGC
Organism: Antennarius striatus; assembly: GCF_040054535.1. Taxonomy (NCBI): domain Eukaryota; kingdom Metazoa; phylum Chordata; class Actinopteri; order Lophiiformes; family Antennariidae; genus Antennarius; species Antennarius striatus. The sequence continues at coordinate 19,024,867 of NC_090793.1, read as the reverse complement.
CAATAAAAGGTAATAAACCTAAAGATGTGTTACCTTGACTTCCCTCTCCTGGATGACTTTTGCTGAGTGAGCTTTGACATGCTTTCGTAGGGAGCTGGGGTCGGTGTATCGCTTGGTGCATCCTGGGATCTGACACGCGTATGGCTTCTGGGAATGGAAAGACGAAAAACAAAAGAAAACTATGACGGAATACAGAAAGAAATAGTACAGTTGTGTTTATTTAGAAGAGAGTTTCTAGAAATAAAACATCTGTGCATCAACACTGTTACACAGAATCGACTATCTGGACATTTCCTTCCCCTGCCCGAAATACACAAAACATCGAATGTGTTTAGTTTATTATTTAAGTTTGTTTATTTCCATAGAAGCAAATTCAAAACTGTGGTCATGTCAGAATTGTTTAACCATTATCATTACTTTTGTGCTGTTAAGCAACGTAGATATTCCACGTTTCCTGAAGCTGGGCTATTTTCTATGGTATTTTAGGTTCCTTGGTTAACAAAATGAACTTTCAATAATATACTCTGTATAATATACTCTATACTTAAAAGACTGGCAAAACAAAACACATTATGGTCAGACACTTTTCTTTTTTTTTTACAAAAACTAGCATAGGCTCAGTGAGCGACCTCCAGATGGGTCACAGATTTGGAACTGTATGCAGTAGTTCTGTGTTTTAACAAACATTTAGAATTAAATGCTCTCCGGCTGTTACTCTGTGTAGCAGTGAAGCTAACAGGGAGAAGAAGGACATGCAGATTATGTCAACAGTTCACGTAATGTGCTTCTAAGATAAATTACCTTCAGTCAGCAGCCTTATGGGGAGGAAGAGAGAGAAGAGTTAGGAGAAAATAGTGAGTGCACAGACGCCTCCTATTCAGGCATAAATCAAATTATTCATAAAGTGAACATAACCTACCTGAAAGCATAGAACCAATTGAGCATTGATTTCGGTAGCAGTGCAAGAAACAAATTGAGAATGAATCTGGCAAAATCATTTGAAATACAATAAACTTGATGTAACATAACTGAAATGGATTTAAAACAGAAATATTCTGGGGGGAAAAGCCTTAAATTCCCAACTAAAACATTTCTGTGTTTTAGGAGCTGCTGTCACCTGTAGTTCAAAAGATTTGTTGAAGCTGTGAGTTGAAAAGAGTCAACGACCCCATTTACACAAAACTAATTTATTCCATGCTTTTCCTGATTCATTATTGAGTGTTAAACCATGAGGAATGCATTAGGATTTCATGAGAAACACATGTACAGTATTTGGTAGAACCTTGAAAGTTTATGGACCACAAAGTGAACATTACTAGAAAAAAATAATCACGTACAAGTTGGAACGGGCACTGAGGAAGTTTAAAACATATTCTACTAATGTAAATGTTAAAAATCAAATTAATTCACAAATTAAAATCTGAAAATGTTTAAATGTTCAGAGTTGCATTGCATGATCAGAGTTGCAAGCTCAACAAAGTGTCTAGAAAACAACACAATGCTGTTTCAAGAGCGCCGTCACTCAACTGGACACGTCACACACGTCACACACTTCACACAACGCCGCTGATCGTCGGTCTTGTTGTGACTGACGCAAAAACAAATGAAGTGTTGGTACAAAAACAAGTATTTGAACCTTTTCAGTCAACCTTATGCTTCGGCTCCGCTTCAGTTAGTCTCCACAAAAACAAGAGGCTTAATAATGAAATTCTTAATAAAATGAACACCCAAAAACAACCAAACACAGAAACAACCAGTCCTATCACCATCTATATTAATTTTTGAGTATTTTGCACATTATAGATCTGTCACCTTAGATAATTGTGACGGCACATCTCAGGAGGACTAGAGGAAGACCAAAGAGGAGGTTTATGGATGTAGTGAAAGAGGACATGAAGGTAGTTGGTGTGAGAGAAGAGGATGCAGAAGACAGGGTTAGATGGAGGCAATCGATTCGCTGTGGCGACCCCTGAAGGGAAAAGGCGAAAGGAAAAGAAGAAGAAGAAGTGAAGTAATAATAAAAAAAATCACATCAATCATTCATTCATTTTTTTATTCATTCATTCATTCTCTTAACCGCTTACCATGTTTAGGTAGAGCCTATCCAACCTGACATTGGACAGGACGTGGCACAAGTTGTGAGTTTACAGCAGGGCCACATGAAATTCACCCAATCAAACTCACATTCATACCTATGAGCAACCTGGAGTCACTGTTACACCTCTGTTCTATGTGTTATTTGGTGGGAGAAGGTTGGAGAACCTGGGGGGAACCCACTCAGACACGGTGACAACATGAAAACTCCACACAGAAACGGTGGATTTGAAGCCAGGACCTTGACATCCACCCAAAACGTCATTTAATGGAGCACTTGTACGAGAGATTTATTTATAAGATGTCAATTCTTCTTTCCATTTCCTCAAGATAACAAGTCAAGCAGAAAAGAGGTAACATGAAATACAAGGTCAAGTTGAGACACTTTTTGAGAAATTAACCTTGGAAAAAAATCTTTTATGACCGTTGGCTGTTATTTATAATACTAGGAACACAATCAAAAGTTTTTTCGTCAAAATGAGATAACTTACGTTGACACCAGCTTTTTCCTGGCAAATTGTTCAACTATTTTCAGGAATTATTTACATTCAGACGGTTTTCCACTGGGCCTCACTTCTGGCGCCAGATGCGTGTAATTTCTGATTTCTGATACAACTGCCAAGCCGCTATTAGCAAGCATGAAACCACAAAAATGGGAAATAATGTTCTCCTCTTGTTATAATAACACGGGAGTGCAATCTGCAGCTCCGTCTCACTAGTGCAACAGGAGATCTGAGTCCCTGGATTACCGCTAAGTCCTCATAGCTTGTCAGCAGGAGTAAAAATAACTGTGGGATACAGAATAAATCCACAACAGGTATGCAGTTTCACAATCCTAAAGAAAGTCCAGGCTATTCAGAATAAAGATGAAGGAAAGAGAGAGCAGATGCATTTTAAACAAATGCATTTTTATGTGCATTAAGTTCACAATAGAGTATAGATAGCCCTTATTACTTTACAAATGTTCTATATCATGAACAATTGAGGACATTTGAGGACATAAGTTACTCAATGAAATCGTAAATGATGTCATGCAGACATGAATAATGATGGAACAACTATTCCGATCCTTTTACACTGCAGTCCAGTTACATTGTGGGATGTCGGAGTCTCCAAACCAACCCAACAAGAATAGAGACACCCTCCTCCAGTGTAATCTCTGTTCCTAAGATCTCGACCACCGATGGTTCAGACAAAGGCTCAGGTGTCCGATGCGAGCGGGGGGGCTCATACAGGCTCATAATCACTCATCCTGTATGACCCAGCCATTTATAGATCCCTTTCTAATGCCCTTCACATGCCTGTGACAAAATCCACTGAGACAGGCTGATGAAGACACAGCTGGATGCATTTTGTTGATGTCTTCTGTCCATGGAAACACAAATAAGGAATTCTATACAGAAAATAAAAGATTTTTAGGCAATTTAAGCCTGTTGCCTCACAGGAAATCCACCTGAGGACCTGGGAGTACCACAATCAATAAAGGTGACAGGTATTTTGTCCAGGGTGCATCACTTTTCTCACCAACATCCAAAAATCCAACCCTGCACAGAACAAGACGTGACAGGAAGTGGACGGATCTTATCAACAATTTCAGACGGAAGCACAATCTTTGTAGTTACCTTTGAAAAAACAAACCAAACAGCTCAGATTCATTTGTTCGTTGACATGTCTCTCCCAACAAAATTCAGTGTGTAAAAACCCTGCTGCTCTCACAATGCTGCATTTGTTGGTAGATCAATAAAAACCATCTGTAGAGACCCAGTATCTGCCCACTGGTAGATCTCTTAGCCTCCTGTGAAAATGTGATGACATTTTTCTACCACAAAGTGATCCTGAATGAAAATAACGAGCTGTTCTGGAAGATTCACGTTGTCAAAATGAATGCAGACGTTTCCAATCAGGAGGGGAACATCTTTTATTCCGAGTTTGTTTCAGCTGATGGAAAATAGCTTCTGTCCTCTGGTGGATCCGCTCTGAAAATGTCCAAATCCTTCAAGAAAGACAGACCAGACAGCTGCAACTAAATCACAGACAGTGTTTTTGCCAGGTCATTTTAAGATCAGCACACTTCTGTTGTAATTGTAGAGGAATGAGTGAGAACCTGTGTAGATCCCTCCTACTAGGACTCATAAAGGAAGAATAAAGGTCTAGATCTATGTCATCGAAGTCATCGAACAAGTCATAAGTCATCAAACAAGACTTTTTAATTCTTTGAAGCCTCTTGCCGTCCATACTTCGGTGCCAGTTGGTGACCCATGCTCTGGAGGCTCATGTCTCATGGAGATATACCAGAAGAAGAATTAGAGATCCCTGAATTCTGATAGGAGGCATCCCTGAGACACGTGGTGAATGTAGAAGATCAATATAGTCACGTGTTGCACAAGAGACAATAATGATGCTGCCGTTTGAAAACCTACTATTTTCTCTGAGGCTGAATCAACGGTGACTTTCATAAACCAAACCTTTTGATGATTGAAATGTTTATTTATGACTCTTTGCCTCTACTTCCCTGAATCTTCTGATTTCCATTAGTTTAGTTAAGATTTTTGAGTATTTGGGAAATGTTTGTTGCATGTTTTATTCGGTTAAAAGCACTTCAATGACAAGACATTCAGATGAGATGCTTAACTTCTTTATTTCTCATCTGTTGCATTAAATCCACCTCATGATTTATTTAACTACCAAGGTTTTTTTTAGTTTGAAGGAGAGGAGCTGTCCTTGGAATACCTAAACACACTGAAAAACTTCTCCCATAATGAGGAATGAAGAACTGACAAAGCAAACGCTAACATTTACACAGATTTCGATGATATCTGAATAAAACACTACAGTTACTGACAGGCCCATATATCTTGTTCACTCACAATGAGGAGGAATGAAGCTTCAGTTCGAGCAGAACATCGTTTATTTTGCCTGCTGGTATTAATGCTGACAGCTGCTGTTTGTGAGAGGCACAAACTGTTCTGGTCAGCATGTGTTCTACTATTAATTCTTAGTATGGCGGTTGAAATCGTACAAAGTGAACCCCTGAGTCTCACCATTTTCACAATGGCTAAGGAGACGCCAGAGAATTCTGCTGAAACAGATGATGAAACTTACAGAAACAGACACACAATATGAAGCTGTTTTTACACACAATGTGTGTACTGTTGTAAAATCCCCCTGTATTCTAGTTAACCTTATTCCAAGAGTCTATTTATTTGTATTACAGCCCCAAAAAGGAAACTTTATGGTGGAATTTGTGGCTGGACTCGCATTAACCTCATGTTTATGATGAAGCCGCTGATCTAACTTCGGATTACAGAGAGAAAACATTCAAAAGCCTCACTCACAGCTTTTTAATTCTAACAATTACACATTCAAACCCAGGTTTGAATGTCACTTTTAACTTTTAGTTAGTTCATTTTTGCTACTTTACAGTTTGATCAATGGTTTTCTGCATTTTTGATTTTTTTGGGGGGGTTTCAATACAAGTCTTAGAGGATTACATGTATTTATGTGGTGTTCAAAGTGACACCAAGGCTTTTTCTTATGAAACTTCCAACTTTTTGTAGCTTGAAAGTGTCCCTTGAAAGATTATTCTGGTAAGAGACCGAAATGTAATTTAACCAACAAAATGATTTAGCCAACAGCAAATCTGATGAGGGCTAAAAGGAGCTACGACAATGATGACTGGTTTCACAGTATGTTGTAAGCATATCTACAAGTTTGTGTTTTTGAAATGTCAAATTGTTGATGACGGTAGATGTTTGTGTACTGACCGTGTCCAGATGCGTGCGCTGGTGTTTGGCCCGGTCGCTGGAGTTGCTGAAGGCCTTGAGGCATCCAGAATGCTGGCAGATGTAGGGCTTCTCCCCCGTGTGGCTCCTCAGGTGGATCTTCAGGTTCTCCAGACGGGAGAAGGCCTTGGTGCAGCCCTCAAACTGGGAAGGGTCACATAAAGGTGAAACAGGAATATTTATCTCAGTCTGATTTGAACTTCCTGTAGAATTAATGGAGAGTTAAGAAATACTTAGACAATCGCAGACGACAGTTAAGAACATCATTAAAACTGTCTGATTCCACCTTGTGAGGTAAATCCTTGAGGAATAAACCAAAAAGTCCATCAATAACTGACCTGAAAATGAAGTGTCATCTACTGATAATGATCCAAACGCAAATTAGATTTAAATGCATGTATTAAATAGTAACATGTGGTTTACATAAAATTGATGCTCCATATATTTTAGAGTTATTAAAAACTTTAAATCACATATGGACTTGTTTTTGAAAAGGATATGTTCTAAATCTTCAAATGAGATCATGGTTTGATTCTGATGCTAGTGGTGCTCTAGAGGGAAATATGGAAACAGTTTTTCTTCCTATTATTCTTTCCAGGGGTTTTATTAGTCGCTCTAATGAGTCCGTAAATGTCAGTCACCTCGTTTAGTCTGTACATAAAAACACACTCCATCGTGGTCATAAATTAATCCAAGGTTTTCAATCACGTGGAAAAAAAACACAACAACAAAGAGCTAAAAGCAACACACAAGCGTAATCAAACCCACAACCACACACATCTACAGTAATTAGCACATGAAGAACGGATTAGGACCATTCATGTCACGAGGAAACATGTGGCAGATGGGTTTTTAAAGTTCTGACGATTGTGAACTGAGCTGTGAGGACAAGAATCAGTTTGAACTGTTTGACGGGAACAAAGACTGTAGTTTGTTTCAGCGCATCATGGCTACTGTAGTGAACCATACTGTAAAGAATATAGAAAACCCTGATAAATGTACGAGATTATTAAACCAACAAGTAACGGCAGCACTGGGAATATGGAACCAGAACAGCCCCCACACCTGGAGCCAGGTGCCAACAGGACAGGAAAGAGTCCAGCGTCTGTTAACGTCTGTCAGCACTGGGTCCGCCAGTCAAATATCATTCATGGATTCTGCTTTTATCAATAATTTATATATAAATATAATATCAGCTGAGATTCCGCTTAATCGTTCATGGAGGATAAGGGAGAAAATCTGTCAATTCATTCTTTAAATAAAGTGATTTTTATGTCCTGAAACTCGTGGACCATGCTATATTTTCTCTAAACTTGTAGGTTTAGAGAAAATATGAAGGTTTAGGTTCTAATGCACACTGTGTTAACATCACGAGAGTTTACTTATGATTGTGACAATGTACAGCTCCTCATGAAAACCTCATGAAAACATGAAAACCTCCCCCTACATTTCTATCTTTATTAGGCAGAGAGTTTTTCTATAAAATATATTGAACAAATTGTGTCTATCTTCAGGATTCACTTCCATATTTAATGATTTTTTTTCATGGCAGATGTCCAGGCGTCATGGTAATCCATCAAGCATTTAATGTGTAATCTAAATAGAAAATAAATAATATGCATTATACGTAAATTAATCTATAAACAAATATCCATAAATGTTCAGATGCCTTAAAATCCAAAGGCTGAGTCATGAATTATTATTATTATGTACAGTATAAACACCCAAAAGGCTGAATAATCAGTACGACTGGTGACTTTTTGTAGAAGAACCTTAAAACTGGACTTTATCAGAGGAGAAACCACCAAGAGAAAGTTGGATTTTAAAACAACACTCCCACCCATTTACACACAACCCCACCCAATACATCCTTACACTCATCCATAACACATATAATGCTGATGTGTTCCTTAAATATACACAAGGTGTGACTTGTTTCTATATGTAAAGTGCTGACTTACAAATAAAAAATAGAATATTGTGTGTTCTTCTTCTCAGGTTCTGGAATAGTTAGTGTAATAATGTGTTTAGTGGGATCAGCTAGGTCAAAAGAAAAAGACTTACGATGCATTTGTTGGGTTTTTCTCCAGAATGGACCCTCATGTGGATGAGCAGCTTGTAGCGAGCGTTGAAGGGTTTGTGGTGTCGCACACATCCGGACCAGAAGCAGGAGAACTCTTCCCCTTTGCGCTGGTCGATGTGAACCTTCTCAATGTGCCTCACCAGTTCTTCCTGACTACTGTAGGTGGCGCTGCAGTCAATCCAATGACACAGCTGGTCCCCTGTGGGGTCCTGACCTGTGGGTCCATTAAGCCCCTGGACTTTATCTGTAGTGCTGTCCTGAATGTCCTGGCCTTGACGCAATAGGCCCACCTGGAACAGCGCCTCCTGCTGGTGGCTCCTTTCATACAGTTCCCTCTTACAAGCTGAGAGATCGTCTGCAGGCTCTTGTTTGATGGAATGATACTTGTCCTTTAGTGTCTGCTGTTGAAGAGAACTGTTGCTGCCCCCAGGTGCATCGGAAAGAGGCAAGGAAGAGACAAAAGATAAAGATGAGGAGGAGGAGGAAGAGGAAAGAGAGGATGGAGGAGAGCCAAAAGGATGAGCTGTAGGGCAACTGCTGAGCATACAGGGCAAAGAGAGGCAGGGCTGGGGGTAACAACTGAACCTCTGGTTGTTGTCGTTACAATCTGTGCGCGCTGTGGTGGTAAAATCCTCCACGACTGCGTCTGCGTGGGATCCGGCTGTCTTACAGCTGAGCAGAGAGGAGAGGTCGCGTCCCAGAGACGACAGGGACAGAGACGTCCTTATCGATGGCTGACAAAAACCTTCAGAGGAAAGCGTGGACTGAAGGTCCTCAGCATCCCCAAACAAACTTCCAAAACCTGGAAGAGTCAGCTGGGCATCTGGAGGGCCGAGGTCCGGGGGCCACATGCTGGCCCCTCCACTGACTTCCACTAAGAGATCTGCGGTGATTCTCTTCAAGCGGCTTCAGGAACCCATTGGAGGTACGGCCATCTTTCAGTTCTTGAATCAAATGAAAAGTTTTCGGTTGTCATCTCATCTCATCCGGAGCGTGTGGATTCTTCTCTCAGTCGTTCCAAACTGCTACCCGGTCAGTCGTCTAAAGGCACTGGGGGAGACAGAGGCCAAACCCACATGAGTCATCTTAAAGGACGCAAAATACAAACACAAAACACTCTGTGAAGCATTAAATATAAACCCTTTCTTGGCCAACAGTGGTCAAAGCACCCACACAAGATTATATGGTAACAATACATTCAGTTCAAAAGGTTCTCCTGCTGAATTAAAAATAGAGAATCAGACACGTGGTGATGAAGTAGAATCGAACTCAAAGCATTAAGCATCATTTTAAAGCATTAAGTAGCTTAATTCTATGGTGCGAGGCCCTATTACAGCTCATGAGTTGATTAAAGAAAGAAAGAAAGAAAGAATAACCCTAACCCTAATTGTAGTTATTGTTAGGGTTATTCTAAATCTGCAATGAGGTCGCAGGTATTAATGTGCGAATGCATGAGGGCGCACTGTACATAATGTCCGCTGGTTTGACAACTTGTTGCAGCAAAAGAGCTGAAACACAAAACCAAAAATGAGTCATTTTCTGTCGTTTCCTCATTTCCAGGTGTTTCCAACTCTTTGAGTTCAATCATTAACAACAGAGAAGCTCCCAGATGAAGGAACTAAAACCAACACCCCGTCCGAACCCCTGGTCAGCAGGTCTCCATCCAACACGTGTGACGCCGCAGCTAGCGTCTGTTTGGTTTCCTTCGAGCTGCCGTAGCAGTCAGAGCTGATTCATTACCGTGGGCATTAAGGCCACCCTCGCAGCAAATAGCCAGGCATTGTGTGGCAGCCGATTGCCTGGAACCTGGTCCAGATGCTTGTTAACAGAAGAGTAATGGACCACATCACACTGCTAGCTTCTGATGCCATAGACGGGCTGGAAAAGAGTGGATCCAACTGAGGTTCCACTTCCCTGTCATGCAGACAGTAGTTCTACTGTGCTCTGGCTCTTCAGCGTTCATTGGAGCTGACACTCCCGTCCTCCGCCATTCGCCAGATATCGATGATCTAATTTCCAACAGGATCCCTGTCGTGTGCTATTAGTCATCGATTGATTCAAAGGGAATTCATGCAGATGGTGATTTCACGAGCCAGAATCCGACACAGCTGAGATGATGAGTAAGTCCTCCTCTGCAGTTATATTAGCTGATGATGGAGTTACTAAGTGTAGGTTCATGCCCATAGTTTCCTGGTACAGTCGGGGTTTACAGTTTTATGGTTCTTCCTGTAAATGGCAGGAGTTCCCACCATGGAGTCACACAGCAGACCAGTCATGGGAACTGTGGTTAGGTTTTAATTAGAGGGGTCGTGATCTGGTTGTGTGTCAACAAGTTGGACGGGATTAATGATGCTGGCGTAGCAAATGTGTTTGAAATATTACTGTAGCCCAGTACCTGTTATTTGAAGTTAAAATAAAAAGATTTTTAAAAGATTCAAACATAAGAGAAAAGAAAATCAGTGGATTCTACTGATAAATAATCTTTATCAGTCATTAAATCCAGCGTCAGATCAGGACACTTACTGTACCTACGAACAAATAATGTTTAGAAACCGTTTTGGCCCAGATCCACAAAGAAGAGTCACATGAAAACCAAGACAAAGTGTCCCGCGTAGCCTCAAACTGAGCACTGAGCACTGTAAAATCGCAGGCATATCTCATGTGGCTTTTAAAGCCTGACTTGTTAAGCTTAGCTAAACACAGCTGTGGCGTTTCATGGCGAACAAACAGGAAGTCATCTCACGATACACACTTTTCCCCTTGAACTGCAAACGGTTTGGGGCTTTTAAGTTCCACCGAAACATGATGAAAAGATTCAAATGAGAAACATGGACACATTGAGTAAAAGCACTGTCACATATTGATTACAGTTAATATTGATAACTAAACTGAATCACAAGCAGATATTACATTTGGTCAGTATGTGTCACGATACACTTTTTATCTCAAGGAATCAACCACTTTGTTTGTGGACACAATAAAATCAGTAATTGCAGGTGCTCACTCTCTTGTGGCGTATTCCGTATAGAACCATATGGACTCAGCATTATGTGTAACCAAGGACATCTGAGATTATTGCCTTTATTTTTCTGTATAAATCATATCAGATTTTATGGCTTAGAGAAGAATAAGAGCAGCAGATCTTAGTTTTTGAATTTGAAGAAATACATCAGAATATTTGTTTTGTGGGATGAAATACCCACAGGTGTAGTATATTTTAATGGAATATGTTTGCAGGAGAACAGAGTTTCATAAATGTGTTTGGCTGACTGCTTTCACAAATGTTGCCTGTGTTGTTTTGAAAGACATGAGAGACCAATATGGCCATAAAGCAGAATTCTGACTGGGGGTGGAAAGTTTTTCTTGAATTTACACCTCAGGTCTCCATTTTCAAAATGCACTAATCGTACCAAACTAGATCTGTGGAGTATGAGTGCCTATAAATCATCGTGTACTCGTTTGTTCATCCAAAAGAAATTGAGTGAGCACTTAAATTTTTCTGATATCTTCAGTTTTACAATCATATATTTAACATACTTCACACTCACCCTATAATAATGAACTTTTCACCGAGCACAGGGCAGGCCATTATAAGAACAATGGTGGATAATGACAACTAATTTTTCTGTTAGCTTTAATTAAAGGCTGAGATTTTCTGAGCAAAGCTCATCTTTTACTTCCCCGCTGAGGACAAGCAAATAATATTTTTACTTTTGCTGCTGTTGCTCAATAAATGTATGTAGCCTAAATTAAAGGCATATTAGCTATTCAAATATTGTTATATCTAACTTTTAAAAGCCGTACATGTAGAGCCCAGAGACACCCAGATTTAAAAACTGCTGAAGCATTTGCCCCTGCCTATCTGCCCCTGTCATGTGATACTGTTGCATCCAAACTTGGCACCGGGCTGTGGTTGAGTCTTTCGTTGTTGAAATGATTAACGATGAACGCTATAACCAATGGGACGCCTCATGAATAAATATGTCCACATATGCTTCTTAACAATCTACAGCTTGTAAGATTTGCATCGCGTTGATCGATAATTAGCTCCAGCAGACGGGGAAACCTCTGCTATTTCTTTTTGATTTTGTCCGTGTCACAAAATGTGGCTCTTGGATCGCTTTGAGCTCGTCTTAATGAAAAGATATTTCCCGGCATTGGAATGCACTTCATTATGCAATCACATGAAATTATCTTAGCTAGCTAGCTGGTTAACAACCGTTAATAATGTCTGTACACAACCATAACATACAACATCTCTATTCATCAGGACACAGACCACATTAGACCTGAAGCTGTGTCCCAGGATGAAAAGTTTTATTTTACACCCCACTACTTAAATATGATACTGCACATATACATACATCTCCCTTATATAACACATGGAGCTAGAAGTAATGATAATCACTTAAAGAGGAATATGCATCAAAGCTGTGCAAAATATTCGGCTTTGGTTCCAATTTCTAAAGCCTATGAAAACTTTCACAGCGGAACGGAGAAACCTAAACAAGAGGGTGCTGAGGGGGAGTTTTCTGAAACATTTGTTTTTACTGAGGGAAGAGGCTGAAACTGAAGCTGCTGATCCAACACTAAAGCTTAAGAGCTGCACAAAGACACACAAGTGATCGAAGGTGAACAACACATTTTTCCCAAACCTGAAATGAGCAGAAAATGAGCTGCTGTTAAAATTGTAAGTTAAAATACACATTTATATGTTATAATAAATATGATTCATTCTATGCTAAAGCAATAAAGTGTATTCTGAGGCACTAGAGGGGAGAATCATACTGATGTGGTTTTTGTTTTATCGCTCTGCTCCTGGGTCCTGAATCTTTTCAACCTCACCAGCCTTGATACAAATCTTTAATCTGAGAGACTTCTTGTAATATAATTTTGGTACAATTCATATACTGTTTCACATTTCAAATATGAATCATCGAAGTCTGAACAAACTTCACGTTGACCTTTAGTGCAACCTGGACGTCCAAGAGGACAATGAGGGCGCTGAAACATCTGTAGACAGTCAGGCAGAATGGTCAAAGCCTCCGAGTTGAGAATGAGCATGAAAAATGTGCCGATGGCATTATTTCCGAATACAAATCACGCACCATCCGAGTGGGCGATCTGCTCCTGAAGCTGATCTAATACTGTGACAAATTGCCAACAGCATGAGCTCACGTCTAAATCTTGAGTCAAACGTGAATCCAGGTGACAAAACCACGGACTGGCTGTGAGAGCTGCTTGGAAAGGCAAGAGGAATGCAAACCGCCACAGGACCCCCAACCGAGGAGGCCATCACTCCTCCGTCTCTGGTATAGCAATGCTCCAGCTGGAAGAGGTGATGCAGAAGAAGAAGTGTTTGAATGTGGTTGACTGTGCTAGAAAGAATTCCATCCACACAGAAAGTACCCACAATAAAAGGCACACTCTTGATAAATCTCCCTCAGGAATGATTCACTCACTGTGTCTGTGCTGGTGAAACGTCCTCACTTATTCTGATGGATGTGATCTTTTGTATCCATAACACTGCAGACTTCTTTGTTGTAGCCAGAAAAAAAATTCTTTGGCTCTTTCCAGATTTTTAAAGGCAGTTTGGGTCAGAGTAAACTCAGTGGGAAACTCTGTGAATAACACAGTCTCATGTTGCACAAAATAACAATGCCTCATTGGATCAGAAAGAGGTTTGCATTGCTATTAACTTTACACGGTTAACTTTGGACACTCCCACAGCTCTGGATGCGGGACATCCAATAAATCATCTAGAAATGTCAAATTTACTAAATCTCCAAACTAAATACGGCTTTTGTTTCTCATCAGTTTTTATAGGCCGCAGATTTTTTTTGTGTGTGTGTGTTTATGTCCATTCCAGAATCGGAAGACTCCACAGGGTAAGTGCACATAAGTACACACACACACACACACACGCACACACAAACACACACACACACACACACACACAGGCACACACACACACAGATATACAAAATGCTTATGAGCATGCAAAGTAAGTTGAGAGCTAGAGCGGCCGGCAGCTACGTCATGATGCGCCCAATGAGCAGCTTGTAAGTGATGTTGCCTTGCTCAAGGGTACCTCGGCAGTTCTCAGACGGTGAACCAGCAACTACCTATGGATTTTTATGCTCCACGTGGGTCTCAAACCTGCCACCCTCTGGTGTCCAGCCAAATATCTAGAGGACTGAGCTACTGCCACTCACAGATGAAGATCTGATCTGAATCTTGGTCGCTGGTGTTACTGGAGCTCATCCAGCTGTGGGTGAGAGGCAGGGGACACCTGGACACAGCGCCGGCGCATGACATCATAGCTGATCAAAATATATGATGAACCAGTAGATGGACTGAAGTGACTTCTGAAATGTTTCCCTCTGATCTTTAGGATACAATAGTTTATTGGTCCCATTCAGTTATTAGTCAGTTTGCAGATGATGACACTTTACATTATTTATGCTCCTGTCAGCAACAACAGAACCACAGAAGCATCATTATCATTATCAAACATTACACAGGAGTCCAGGAAAACAGCTCAACTCACAAAACTGTGGCGATTCACTGCATGCATGCAGTAATTAATGTCTAATGTGTTCCAGTTATAATAAAATCAAACAACCGGGTTATTTCAAGCAACGCTCATAGTTGAATCAGGAAGACAACGTATATCATATATATTACAGACGTGCAGCGTAGAGCTTAGAAAAAGGAGGAAACTGCTAACATCTTTAAAAACCAAACAGATATTTCTGTATTTTGTGAACCTGATAGACGACCTACAACGTGACAACATCATTTCTTCCCGTTTCTACTTATTATGCTCGGTTTATGTTAAGCAGCTGTTGCCTGGCCTCATATTTACTTTAGAGACATTAGTGTAGGTAGCAACGCTCTCAACTTCAGCAAAATAAAACTGACTCTATTCTTACGACAATGTAATTTTGCGTGAAGAATGATCCAAACCCTTCGTCCACCATATGTATATGTCAGTAAACAGATTGACGGATGCAAAATGGAATTAACATTTTAATTTCACATATTTACCAGCTTGCTGTTAGAAATGAATGCGATCACTCTGCATTTCATCCACCTAAGCTGCATTTCTTTTTACAGAGTGGTTTTCCTCTGGTGCCATCAGCGCTCACCTATCCCTCCATCCTCCTCTCCTGGCAAACCAAAACATTTACAAGCAGGTGTGGATCTGTGAGAAACTCTGACTGAGCGCAGATGGCAGGAAATTCCAGTGAAATGACAGTAGCTTCAGAGCAAACCACAAGACAGCGTAAGCAGAGCCGGTGAGCGGATTCATCCGGGCCGGCAGCAGCGCCTATGGACTCCACTTAGACCCGCCGGCCCTCCAGCGCCTTGAAATACGAGCAGCTTCTGAGGACGTCTGCTAAAACTCTTCTATGATGGAGGGAGACTGGTATGGTGGGTACAGACCGACTCCAATGTGTCTTTCCAAACAGATTTTTGGGTGCTATTTCATCTCAGAACTTTGTGAGAACAGATACAGGCTACGTCTGGTTAAACATGAGTAATTCTGCCAAAATATCAAGCAGATCTACATCGGCTAAGTCTTTCCAGCAGTTTGATTTCATGGGAAAATGAGGAAGAGTGAAATGAAATACTGAAAGTATCAAACTGTAGAAATGCTTGGTATTAAACAATTTAAGACAGTTTAGAGCAAATATTGATTTCATGCCAAAAGCAATATCAGAGCCAGTCCAGAACATTCTTACAGTTCAGTCTAACAACTTGCACGGATGTCGGGGTCTTCCGGTGAACCTTGAGTCTGTCGTGTCAATGAAAATTATTCAAATCAAAAAAGAAACAAATGACAGGTGAGAGACATTAGAACCAGAGATAAAGCAAGCTAGCAGTATTAGCATAAAGGTCACACACTGTCTCCCATCTCACCTTTACACATTAGTGTGAGTGTGTGTGACTCAATGTCATTTGAAAATTGTCAAAAAACGGCCCCTCTGTACTTTGACATCACAAAGATGGGATGGGACGAGCAGCTCTGATGAAGCACGTTGTGTAAATAACATGCCGAGGCAATCTCTTCCACTCTCTGTTGATTAATCTGCATACATTATAAATTACTACATGCATTAAGATATAGATGCACATTTGTGTTTAGAGGTAAACGCAAGTGACAAAAAAAACAATGGCTGAATTAAAGGGGGGAAAGGTGAGACTGCATTCAAAGGCCAGATTTTTGTTGCAGATAAAAATAACTTTCTGGCTGGAGGGGAGTGGAAGTTTTGGAGTCGGATTGCAAAAGTATTTAGGAATGAAACCAGATAAGAGAGACAAGCACGATAAGGAAAAAAAGAAACACTCAAAAATTATTTAATACTGTAAATACACACTTTTTCCAGTTTCAGACGGTAACTATTACCCCCTGAATGACCGTTAATGAAAATTCACATTTTAGCTCTTTGTAAACATTTCTCCCTCCGTTAGCAGCTGAAACCTCTGAATCCTTAGAAACACCTCTTTTCTTTACTTTTCTTTTGTGTAATTTCATTTAATTGCTTGTATGTAAATTTTTTGGTGGACCTAATAAAAACATTTCCTCCACATCGCCTGTGGATCTCTTCAACATGCGTCTGAACACTAACTAGTAAAAAAACAGTAACAAAGCAATGTCTTTGATGCTACTGGCTCTGTTAGACATACATTTTTAATATAAGACAACATTTCTCCTCCTGTTGCAAATTTATTCACCAATTACTGCGTATGGAAGCCTTGAGTCCTCATGTCAAAAAACAACATGGCTGTCAAACAGTTAAAGCCTTATAGAGACGCATCCCTGCTGCGTTAATATACACAATGACCAATTAAAAGTCAATGGAATGAGAATATGTTGAATGAATTGTCCTATTAGTAACTCTGCAGCACCTGTCTGAGAGTATTTTCTACGATTATGAAGTATCCCTTTAATTTGCATATGTTATATGCATATAATATGTTTATTTGTTCTTCTAATAAATGCCTGTTCAGGATTGACTTGACAAAAATTCAATGGAACAGGAAAACAATATGACCGCATCTGTAAAATAAGCACCAAGTACAGCTAAAACCAAAAAGATGCAAATAATTTTTGTTAAAATGCTTTCTTTTGAAGTTTTGCAAGAATCTGACATTTAGAATTATCCTGTAAAAATCCTCTCAGCATTAACTGGCTTCAAGGTCCTGATCATATTACCCGGCTGTGTAACCCCTAGGTGTTGCAAAAGAACCCCCCTTTAGCCAGAAATAATTTTTCCAAACCAAACCAGATTGAGTTTTGCTAAATTACACTGGATTGTTAATGTCAGTAAAATGCATTCAGGGACTGAGTTACTAAGAAAAACAAGTCACAAATGACTTCATCAGCCAGGGACATAAGAAACACTGTCATAAAGCAGCCGATCAAATAATACCAGATGGGATGTGACAAATTCAGAGACCAGGAGGAGATGTGCTTAAAAAAATCTATATAAGAGCCTTGATTCATCCCATATGACCAATGAACACTAAATGCATTAAGTCATCCTAAATACCTAATACAAATATTAACATTACAATGCTATTAGTGGTTAAGCTATAACTTCTAGTAGCCAGCATAACAGAAATATTTAATTGTGTTCATCCAATTGTTACTCAAATTGCAGTCATGTTTGGAATGATTTAAAAAAAAAACATTTTGGTATTTCAAATAGTATGCAGAGGGTGTGGAAATGTTGCATAATCAAATGGATTAAGTTGCTCTTCATCTTCCAGCTTCTCCCTGTCGTTAGGAGCTTCATTTGTTTCTGCTACATGTGGTGCTCATTAGTCACGTCCATTTTTATTTTGTCTCTGTTTCTTCTCCATGGCTAAAGGTCTGGTGTGTTGGATTCGGTACCAGCTAGCTGTACGGCTGCTGATTCCATCCAATCCAAACTACAGTCAGGTGATTGACTTTACCATAGCTTTGGCTAAAAGTGGAAACAGGGTGAAAATATGAGGTAGCCCGGCCCTGTCAGTGGTACAGAATTATAACCAATATAAATCAGAAACCCCATAAGCGGGCGTGTCATCCGGGTTGTACCCCGCCTCTCGCCCGTGGCCAGCTGGGATATCCAGCAGACCCGTGCACCTCAAGACAGATAAGCCACTGTAGATGGAGAATTGTCTCATCTACAAGAAGATGGAAGGATGTTCAGGCTCATTTTTTAACTCAATGTCTTACCAGGAACTTCTGTGCTCTTTATCCTCACTGGTTTTCCAGGTTCACCCCTCATCTATCCACCAGCTGGGGTCCTGCTTCCTTCTTTCATCATCATCATCATGCCTTTTATACAATCAATATGCCAACAGATGACTTCTGTTGTGATTTGGCGCTATATAAATAAAATCTGATTTGACTTGATTTAGTTTTCATGTGCTGACAAGCAGTTTTGTAAATCTTGAAAAAGCAGCGCTCAGCAAACCTTCTGCTGGTTCTGGTACTGGATTGATTTTCACTGCTCAGCATTGATTTTCCAAAATGTTGAATGTTATTTTATGTGAACTAATGCTACAGGCAAAAAAAAGTTAAAACATAATGTTTGCATTTCTGTCAACTTTTTTATTTACTTCTTAATAACAGCAAAATCTTGTCTCATCTCCAAAATGTATTTGGTGCAGAGAAAAGTGCATGAAACGGATGACTGCTAATCAATTGAACAAAAACACTTAGTGTAAGAGGTTTTACACTAAAATGTTAAGTACAACCACTTCTTGACAATTTTAAATTAAGGTTTAATTTCATAGGAACAGTTGTGATGTTATGATAAAAGTCACAGGGTGAAAAGCCTCCAAAAAAGCCATTGCGATCGGTCTTGTTTTGACATTATCTTTTTCAAACTAATATTTCCAAGGTCAGGAACATCCATAAAATATCGAGCCAACCCAAAGCCCACTTGAGTTTTTTCTTTCAGAACATTTGAACTTGCAATGTCTTGAGCAGATTCAACAATCGTGTCAAACTGAATAAACGTGTGCAAGATTTCAAATCATTATGTAAGATCCATGAGCTAAAACACTCAAACCTCATTGTTTTTAATTATGCATCATTTCTGTCATTCCGCATAATTGGATTAAATGCTGTAAATGATCAAATGAACTGTGATTCAGCGCTTGCTGCACACACGTTTTTACAATGAGGACACCAGCTGAGACCTCCGAGGACAAACTCCATCTCAGCACGACCATGACAGTAATGATTAAAACAAGCTCCACAACGACGCACAAAGCCAGATTTCCACCCCCAGCGCAGCTCTTCTCATTCCAGCCGCATGACATAAATCAGGGGAAAGCTGCAGTGGGAATGGAAGAGTCCCTGAAGCGTCACAGGAATCACGTGACCACGCGTTCGCTAACGAGCATCTGTTAATTACCTCCATCAACTTCAAACCGCGTTGTGTAATCAACACAGATGTTGTGTAATCACGACACCAGATTAAGATTAGAGCTAATCCTAACATGTCGGAACAGGAAAGTGGATGTATGTCATCTTTACTTTCTTCTGACTATAGAAAGTTAGTGCATCCACCAACCCGAGGATCATGACTCAGCACTAAATCTGCTGACAGACAGCTGCTCATATTTACAGTGACGAACTTTTACCACCTATCGTTGCGTAGTTATCCTCGTTTTTTTTTTTTAAAGAAAAGTCTTAAAAACGTTTTTACTGTTGTAAAAGGTTCGAACAGGCGCGTTTATCACGTCATAACTATTCAAAACGACACCAAATATCTCCCTAAACGTTTACGTCAGAAGAGCTGCGGAGCGCTTACCGTGTGGCGTCCGGTCATCACTGCGCTGCGTCTCGCGCTCGCAGCACGCGGGCTCCGCTTCCCACGGTCAGAGCGCAGCTCCGCGCGTCGCGAGCCCCATTTCTGCGTCCGCCTCCGTGCGCGCGCACACGCCCGCGCACGGAACTGTTTTGTTTTTTTGTTTTTTTTTAAAATCTATTTTACTGGACAGACAATTGGCTGCAGATGAATCAATGAACTGAATGGAAGTGTTTGCCTTCATTTATTCCTCCTATGTATAAATAAAGAAACTACTTCACCACTGATGCATGTTATTTTAATTTGCTTTAACTTGATGTTTTAACGTTTTTTTGGTTTATTCCAGTAGTTCACCTTCAAACAAAAACTTCAGCTGTCAAGTTATAACTATAGCCTACTTTAACTGTTGATTTTAATAACTTTCCAGCCATTCAAAAGAGCTAGATTAAGATATACAATGTGCTATGGCCCACACAACACCCTAAAATCATTGGATGATAAATAAACCACAGATTAGGATTATTACATTTTTTATAATTTATTTATTAATATTCAGCATATTGGATAGCAAACTATCATTTACTGTTGGCATGATCACACCCAATGTAAAAGGTTTAAGACATACAAATACTGTAGTGACTTTCCAGAATTTTTTTTTACATTTCTTGAAACTAAAATAGATCTCCATTTTTTTTTTTCATTTCAAAAGTTTAACAGCTGGACGCAATCTGTTTTCTACATCACAACCATTGGGTTTATCGAAGGTTTCAGGTTTCCACATCAACTTGTGTAATTTTCACACTGGATTTCGATTGGCCCACAAATGTAATGTTCTAAAACCATGTCTGTATGTTTGTGGAACTTACACTGAAGATGAGAGCACAGAAAGTCTCCTCCAGCAGCACGCATGTTAGGCAACAAGACATAAGATGTTTGTGGTCCGATAGATCCTTCTGATGCATCTATTTTGATAACACAATAGGAGCTTTTGCATTTTAGTAATACCTGTGCAATGCCATTGAGATATCTTAAATAAAATAGTACAATAATGATTTGATTTCAACAGCAGCACAAGCCAAACATAAGAGTGAACACCACTGCTCTTACTATACTTAATTTAGAAGAAAGCGGTGAATGTGGAAAACTGGTGAAAGCTTCTGTCTGTTATGAAGCAAATGCTTAGAGGTTGAACATCCATAAGAGGGAAAATTTATCACAAAATTGCTCCAAATATATCCAGAATGATTACATTCATCAAACCAACATAGTAGCCCAATACACTGCAGCATCTGTGCAGTGGTTTACTAGTATTTCCTTATAATAGTGACATCTTAATAGTGAGTCCGATTCCATTTCATGCTGTTTTTTTTAGTGGTGACCCTGTGTTGCAGCACAGTATATAGATTACATATGTTTTTATGTTGTTTAACTCTTCACTAACATGAACTGTATAAAGAATGCCAGGGTAAAGACTATACTAAAAAAAAAAGCCTTTCTCTGTCTCCCACATTTGTATAAGTCCCACTAAATTTGGGCATATTTTTTGACTGCCTGTCAAACATCTGGACCCTTCTTTACACTGATAAGACCTACATAAATACACAAAGGAGGCAAACAAGCAGAGAAACCTTTTATCTGTCTATCTGATTACACAATGAAACTGCAAGTCGGAGTTGTATTTCTGATTCCCGCAATGATGCACAGAGCTGTAAACAAATCCTCTGGGACGGCACTCCAAACCGAACCAGATGGATGAAAACAATTCACAAAAGGACTTATTCTCCAAGAAAACTTGGGACATTGTTCGAGTTTGATCCGTTAACGAAATACAGAAAACAGCTGCTGTTGGTTTGTTCTGTTTGCCCTCCTCTCTGTTTGCCCTCCACCTGCAGGAGAGTCATTCACAAATAATAACGTTTTATATGTTTCATAGCAGTGTTGTTGTCAATAAAATTAAATCAAGAGTTATTAATATACTAAATGCTAAATAATAAAAATAAAACACCAAACACTGGGAAAAGAAACACTTAATTCCTTTCAAATTCCTTTACAAATGTTTGATAATGAGATTAATGCACATCACTAAGATACGAAAACAGCAAGAGATGGATAATTAACATAAGAAAGATGAAGAACTACTACTACTTATAATAATAATAATACTGTAATTTTTTAATTATTCTACAGTATTATATTATTTTTATAACCATATATACTCGTTTTCTCCTTTTCCTCATCCTCCTTACTGCACTGTGGCTTTGCTCCTGTTTCACTAAATTTGCACACCTATATTGCCAAACATGACGTCTGGCTGAGCTGGAACAGTGTGGCTCAGGGCTCCGTTAGTGCCAACGTTCTCTGGAAAAGTTGTAGCTTCATCCCAAAGGCCTTGATGTGTGCAGATAGTTGGATCACCAGTGCGTCTTTTCCTTGAAGGTTGGCATTCAATGCATTCAAATGTTCTGTCAACCAAAAAACCCAAGTCTGCCATCCATTCAGTGTTTGACAGTTTTTGCATCGGTTGTAACTTTTTAGATAAAAACTGTCCAATTTCCCCATTAGAAGAAAAAAAAATCACCCCAGTGTGGCTCTCCTGTGGAGCCCCCTCACACTGCTGTGATAGATTATATCTCCATATCCAGCCTGTATCTGACTTCCTTCATTGTGCAACAAGGTCGATCTGGGATTGTTTTTAATATGTATTAACATGTACAGGGATTAACAGTATTAGTACTGACAAGGAAACACTCTCACGGTCAATCTGACAGACAATTTTTCTGCATTTAATGAATAAAGATTGTGCTTGGTTTGTGCACCATAGTGTGTGTCAAATATAACACATATTCAGGCAGAACACACATGGCCACAAGCTTGTTTTCAGAAGACATAAGGATCATTCTGAAGGATGCCACAGTTGCCAAAATTATATTTGATATAGAATAAAATAAAGCCTCTGGGCTCAATCCGAACATCACTGGGTGCTTTGTCCACATAGCATGTGAACGGGGAACAAATCATGTACGTTTCATTCTCAATACTTTTAAAGTCTTGTAAATTCAGTGTTGGGCAAGTGTGTGAAAAGGTTGTAATTTAATTGGTTTAAGAGACGCTACAACATTCTCATAAACGCCTTTACCAAGCACCAATGATCCACTCTATATGGACCACATGTGTCATGTTGCTGGGAATTACTTCCACCTTTTCTAATATTGAAAGCTTTAGCGATTTATTTAACAATTAAACAAAGGGTATTTTGTTTTTAAAAAAAATTATATTTAAATTATGCATTTGAGCACAAAACAAGACTTCGATCTTCAGAAGTGTCAAACATGAAAAAAATTCAAGAGCCGATAATGAAAATTGAAATCTCCACGGTGACCATTAACAGATATCAAGATATATCAAATATAGTTACATAAAACCATCAATCCCAAAATCCATTTTACTTTGATAAACACGGCATCTACCTGCTGACAGCATCCATCCTGCACTACAGGACGCTCGAATATCTACTGCAGTCCACCCTCAGGTTGTCTTTGTGGCAATGAGAGCACTGCCCCCCCCTGGCTGATTGTGGTAGCACAACAGTCATCTGCACCTTTCCAAATGAATGCAGTAATTGATAGCGTTGGAAAAAAGATCAACAATGTGGTTTACAATTGTATTGACATGAATGAAAATGTCACAAGTTGAAGATTAATAGTTACCCTGTTGTTGCGTTAATATTTCAAGTGAAACCTAATTCTAACCACATAAAGTCATAATCAATAATCTGAAGATGACTGACAATAAAATATGAACGTATGACTCATAGACAATAAAGAACTAACCATACGTTCATTTTTGTAAGGAATGATTGTCATTGTCAATGTTGATCATTCAAATGTCTGGAGTTTTTAAGGGTGACGTAACTGTAAATTGTCTCTATTTACATCTCATTTCACCGTTAGCTTGTCTAAATTTAAATTCAGGACTCATCAAAATCAAAATACTGTGTCTAAAACGTGAACAAGTCGCGTTTAAAGGCAGAATTACTTTTCCAAGACAACAGCTGCGTACAGTTTAAATTGCAGGTCACACCGGAGTCTGTAGTATTCTACTCGCTATATATTTGCGATTAACTCCTCTCCCTTTGACTACTCTGCGATACAAATCGAGCGCCCCTCTCCGTCAATGCGCCAACTCAATACGTTATCTCGGTGGCTACAGTAGAGCTAGCTTGTTGCTCAGGGGCTCGAATCACTTGTGCACAAACAGTGCGCCACATTTGACCTAAATCAGGTCATTTTACTCGCAAACATCGCGGTGAGTATTTTGGTCCCAAACAAATTTTCGTTTTTCCTTCCTTTTTCTTTTGGAGTTTTTCCCGACGATGCTTCTTTTTTCATTTTACCAGCGGACAGAACATAATACGCTAGCCAACAACATAGCTAGCTGGGCTAATTTGGGACGCGCACTCGGAGAAAACAAAACGCTGGATATGGTTTTGCAAATAACTATTTGGATCATTTTAAGCCAGAGTTTAATATATTTTTGCAAGACTAAGGTGATTTTGTTTTTGTAGCATTTATGACCGCCTTGATGGCACTGATATGTCTGCACGCTCTCATCCAACCTCTAGCTAAGTTAGCGCTAGCTAACAATATCAGAGTGTCTCCTGGTTTCATAATTGTGGCACAATCCTTGCCCTCATCGATTTCCCAATATCTATCCAAAAGTCAAGACAATCCTGCAGTGTTTTTTTTCAAGCAGATGAGCTGGCTTGGCGGCGTTGTATTTTTGTGCTTTTAATTTGGTGGTTGGCTAACGTCATCCAGGGCCTGTGTCTCTCACGACAGCCTGTTGGGGGCGCTGTCGACTTTCCACGCTGGTGTGTTGTCCATGGTTTAGGTAATTTTAAATAATCCCCAGATTCTACTTTTCTGCACCATACGGCCAAGTCTGTATTTATTTTTGTTTTTTTTGCTATGTAGATTTTTCACGTGTTTTTCTCATGATGATTTTTTTCCTGATTTTTGGAAGCCCTGACTTGTCATTGCCGTCATTTTTTATTGCATAATATTGTATATTATTAATCAAGCATTTATCAAAGAATATGACTATTTGCCTGCATCTATTTCTACTGCCTTTTTTTACACAAATGCTTGAGGCATCTTAACCCTTCCAAGATTACAGTCGCATCAGGCAATACAAAGATTTTTTAAAGGGAAAACATTAAGAAAGTCATGTGAAACACTAAAGAGGGCACTCATACACTCATGTACAAAATACACACGTATCCCAGTCTTTATTACCAGGTGCTATTGTTGCAATCGTCATCAAAAAGCCTGTCTGCATATTTTAGGAAAAATCTTGAGTCCCTCCATGATTTTAGTGCAAAAAGGGTCAAAAGTATAACAGTTAATAAAGGAAATTAATTTTTTCTTCATAATTACACAACAAGTCAACAAGGATTAATACATTGATTGTCCTCAAGATCATATAATTTGATCTATAATTTGTTTCAATAATTTGGTATATTTTCTTGTCACCACAGTGTACATCGTGAGGGGCGACGGTGAAGGTCGGGACACCAGCCCAAACTGTTCCTAGACCACATTGTCAGACGACATCCCATCACACAGACGCGATGGAGTGAGTGATGAATTTTTGACCCGCTGTCTTACCGGGGAGCGTTCCCCTTGAGGCTGTTTTTCTGTTTGTTAAATGGAACTCTCTTCCCATCCAAATTTGCACAAACCTCTTAAGTTTCATGGGATGCTCACGAAACCCTTCGTGTCATTTCCAGTTATAGTTGTCCATCCTGTTCTCTGGACGTTGAAAGTAGGTCGTACACAAGTCTGATATTTCTATGGAAAGGATTGAGGAAAATGGATTTTGACGGACAAAGTAGCACCACATGAAAAGTAACGTCCGTAATAAGAAGTGAAAATGCAGCTACGCTTAGTGCTTCTGAATTTGGTGTAAACACCGAAACTTTGCCCGAGAGATTTCTGACGGTTATTCATTTTTTGAAGTGATGCCAGAGCATCAAATTTAAGATTTAACAGTGAGTTACAAGCTTGATGATGATAGTTTTTCAGTCATTTTCAGACTGAAATGTCAAATATTATTCGGTTCCAATTGATTAAATACAAAATAAGGTAAATGTTGACTTGGGCATTTGGGTTCTTTGTTGGTCTAAAGAAGTAATGACTTTTTTTTTTTCACTTTTTGACACATATTAGCTCAAATTTATCTAATTAAGCTGCTTTATCATGATAGATTAATCATGAAAATAATCATTACTTGCAATCAAATATTAATCTGTTGAATTGTGCTTTATCCACCTATAACGCCTCTAACCTCCTCCTTCAACAGTACTTTTCCATATTTTATTTTAATATTTTTTCCAGGAAAACCTGCTGGTTCTGTCCAATCTGCTCCTGATTTGCTGGGAAAACTGACTTGGACTCGTTCTTCTATTAAATGTTGCACTCCTTTTTGTCTCCCTGTCAGTCGTTCCGCCAGCCTGATGGCCAGCAGCAACGTCACCAACAAGACGGACCCACGCTCCCTCAACTCGCGGGTCTTCATCGGCAACCTGAACACCCTGCTGGTCACCAAGGCAGATGTCGAGGCCATCTTCTCCAAATACGGAAAGATTGTAGGTTGTTCCATCCACAAAGGCTACGCCTTTGTTCAGTACGCCAACGAGAGGAACGCCCGGGCCGCCGTCGGGGGGGAGGACGGGAGGATGATCGTCGGACAAGTGCTTGGTAAGCTGTTCTTTGTTGTACTATCTATACAAAGGATCAGTTCTCAATGGGACATGTGCAGTACATATTTTGTTTAATCTTATTTAAATTGATTTCACTAATAAGCAAATATAGACTATTGCAAACTGAAACTTCCACTAAGAAACTTGTTGACACAAATTTCTGACCGGTGGTTTGATCATCTTACTTAAAGTCACTAAATTCAAACAAGGAAATTAATCTACTTAAACCTAAAATTAAAGTTCTGGTGCACCTTTAATACAGTTGTCGTGCAGACAAATTCCTTAGCGCAATTAGAGAAACTGCAGAGAGTCATCCGCTTCCTGCTCATGAAAGCCAACATTGAGTCACCGGGGATTTTAAACCCTTATTATTGTTTTTCTAAGCTGCATATTTGGTTTTTGTTAATTGGAGCATCTTAAATTCCAGTGCGTACAGTCATGTTAAACCTGCGTTCTTTAGATGAGGGTATGAGTTCATGGACCTCAAGGCTCCACTTATAAATTACGTGTTCTGGAAATGAAGCCCAAACTTCAAGACAAGGAAGCAATTTTGAATAAATGCTATTGCTACAAAAATCCCTAATGCATCTGGACCCAGTATTCCATTGTACCTAAAATAGTCACATGATGGTTTGACGCTATTAATGCAACTTCTGGATCAAAACCTGCTGCTACAGGTTTTTTTTTAGTTTGATATTTGTTTAAGATGATATTTTTCTCCAGTATGTACTTCAGTAACTTTTGCAGATTGGTCAACTTTTTACACGTGACTGATTCAGTGCAGCTTCAGCTACAATTTGATCTTAAAGGGTGTTTACTCATCAGTTTAAAGGTTTTTCCTGCGTTAGAAGGTTGGATCTGAAACCCTCTCGTTCGTGTGTTTTTTTTGTCAGACATCAACCTGGCTGGTGAACCCAAACCCCACCGGTCAAAACCAACTAAACGTTCAGCTGGAGACATGTTCAGGTCAGTCACAACAGTTTGCTGCTAACATGAAGCATGAGAACCATCAATCAAGACGTTAAACCGGAGAAATAAATGTATGTTATTTAGTTAATGACTGGTTTTCTCACCTCCGTATTTCCTGGTTTGGCCTCATTCTCCCTCTTTAGCAGCAGTTCGTCCTTTGACCTGGACTACGACTTTCAGAGAGATTATTATGACAGGTGAGTGTCAGAATGTCATTCGCTTTGAAAGAAACAGACAGGTCACCTGTCACCTGTGGGTCACTCTATGCTCTATTTGTTGGATTTCTGCTCGTGACGATCAAAGTGTTGATGTGAGTCATTTCAGTGTTCACGAGTCGCTGACCTTCAGTCGTCGCCTCCATTCAGTAAAAACTAGAGCAGCGACACAGGTTAGAATCCAGGGCAGAGTTTCACCTTCTCTCTCGTTCTCCTGTCCTTGAAACTAGAATGTACTCGTACCCATCCCGGGTTCCCGCTCCCCCTCCCGCCTTGTCTCGGGCCGTGATCCCACCCAAGCGCCCGCGGATGAGCATGAGCGGAGGAAGCAGCCGGCGCACCAAGAGCAGCTTCTCATCTTCCTCTAAGAGCAGTCCGAGGATCTCCTCGTCCAAACAGAGTAAATGTTCCGACTGCATGTAAAAATCAACAGAAGCTTTTCCCCAAACGCGTCTGGGACCTTAGGGTCGGGTAGCGGCAAAGGAAACTGGTTTGAAACTGGCGTGCTTGTAGTTGAAAAACAAAAAGATCTATGATACTGGATATGATAAATTAGTAAGTTTTAATGTTACACTGGGACTAAAAAGTACTTGAAAGCAGGATCTGCAAAACGATAAATGTTTTCATCATCCATATTTAAATGTTAAGTCCTTTTATTTTTTAATGATGTCATTTAGACAAACCACCTGTCTATACCACTTACAGTCTTAATGTCGTCGAGAGTAATTTAAACTGGTCATGTGACCTGTTCTCGTCAACCACTTTGTTGGGGAGTAAACTCAGAACCTGGTATGTAGTTTGACATGTTTTCTCCTGTTGTGACACTTTGTGCCCACATGACTTCCAAACTACTTCCACCCTTGATGAAGAGTCCACTGTGTTTTTTTTGGGGGGGGGGTGGTTGATGGTAATTGTCTCACCTCTGCCAACCATGCATGTGTGACGGTAACGCCCACTGTACTGTCTGGCAGGCAGCAGGGATGTCTTTAGTGTTGTTCTTTAAATTCCTGCGGCTCCATTTGCCAATCCAACAATTATTTGAATTATTCACACAAACGTGAATTTAGTTTATCAGCTGATCTTTGTGGAGAAACAATTTGAGAGTTGATCTACTGCATTTCTCTCTTTGTCAGTAAACAAGCAAAACGGTCCGGTGTTTTGTTTTGTTTGTTGTTGTGTTTCTGCCGTACCTGACTCGAGGTGTGTTGCTACCATTGACACTCTCACTCTTTTCTCTGTAGTAAAATCGGACGAGTTGCAGACAATCAAGCGGGAGTTGACCCAAATCAAAAGCAAGGTGGACGACCTGCTAGATTGCCTGGAGCGCATGGAGAAAGACCACAGCAAGAAGTCTGGTAGGGGGGAACGGTGTTGAATGAGTAGCCGTCTACTGCATGGGTTATAAACTAAACCTACAGAACCGATAGAACTGTCGTGTTTCACAAATAAAAGGAGAATGAAATGTTTGAAACAACCAACCAAAGTTCACTTTCATGTTTGGCAGAAGTTAAGAGCATAAAAACTGAGCCGGGAGAAGTGACCTCACCTCCACACCCCAGCAACAAGAAAGACGACGGGCTGAAGAGAGACAGAGAGAGCCAGGTGCTGAACGACTCGGATGACGATGAAGACGATGACGAGGAGGAGGGAGACCTGCTGGAAGAGGAGGAGGTGAAGTGGAATGACAAAACGGATTTAATTTGTTGTTGTTTTTTTATATGCAGGTGATGCGAGGGTATATTTGTGTCATTTTGAAATTGATCTTTTCACAAGTACTTTATAAACCATCTAACATCTTCCACCTGCAGGTAAAGAGTCAAGATCGAGAGGATGAAGATGAAGAGGAGGAAGGAGAGCACGTGGAAGGTGACAACGACGGCGACAGCATCAACGGTGAGGACGACTCGTAGAGCGCGCCGCCGCCTCCTGCAGCGAAACACACCACTTCCAAAAGGATCATGGACTCCAGTTTTAACACTTGTAGATATAAAAAGCAGCGAAGCGGTGCGCACACGCACACACACTCTCCAACTGTCCCGAAGCGCTTTCGTTTTGATTGTCCGATGTTACTGTAGCGGCGATGACTAGCTGTAGGTTTGGGTTTGTGTTCTCACTGCGTCGTTACCGGACCGCGAGAGACGGCAGAAATGACGGACTGTTATTGGCTCTCGAGAACGCGGCTCCATGGACACGAGGATGAACGAAAAATCAGCTCCGAAACGGCCGTTTTTACTTTCAACGTGTTTTCAACAGTCAGTTTGAACTTGTGTGTCTGTATGTTGTCAGTTTTTTATACTGTTCGGTTTCAATTTAACTATAAAGGAATGAATTGCAATAAAATATTAAAAGAGTTTTTTTCATTCATTTATTTTGCCACATACAATATTTATAAATCATTGTGTGACAAATGTGGATTGTAGTAAAATGAAACTGAATTGATGTACATTATCTACATCGGAATCTTCTTCAGAAGGAATCCACTCAGTCTTCGATTCATTGTCAGACGCTGGAGTGATTGTTCATGCGTCTACAGCCCGGGTTCCAACCCCTGACCCCGTCATGTCTCGGATCCCACCAGCATCACGTTGGTTTCCTCTGGTTGATCTTGTGCTTTTTTTTCTTCTCGGTTCCAGTTTCATCCTGATTCACAGTTCTACTTCAAGAAATACAGAAATCTATAGAAATAGGGCGGCAGCTGGAACACCACCTATTAGTAAAAGTTACTTCACGTTCATGATGGCAGTAAAATATCAGGAGCTTCTGATCTGAGGATTCATAACCCCGTCTTTCTATATCAGACACCAGGAGGGGATACGACCAGCAGAACTAACCCACCACGCTACCGATTCCTTCACACTCGGATCTTTTCTCTGCGTGAATTTGTCTTCAACATTCAGGAAACAGCCTGAAAAATGATGGAATGAGGGAGATTTGAACCTATAATGTCTGAACACCTGTTCAGCATCTTAACAGGCTGAGCTACCTGAAGGAAATGGTTGGATGTTGTGTTTATCATTCACAACACTCTAGAGAAATT
This sequence comes from Antennarius striatus, assembly GCF_040054535.1. Lineage (NCBI taxonomy): Eukaryota > Metazoa > Chordata > Actinopteri > Lophiiformes > Antennariidae > Antennarius > Antennarius striatus. The sequence continues at coordinate 18,994,111 of NC_090793.1, read as the reverse complement.
CTAAAACCCAGTGGAGGGATTTGATCCTATAACCTCAACCTGAGTCCCTCCTCTCATCTCTGAGCTAAACCTTCAGCTGCTATGATTTGGTTTGGAACTTGTGTTTCAGGGGTTCAGAGCCCTGAGGAGGAACCAGAACATCATGACCTCAAGACTTCTTCATCCTCACCGTCTAGGAAGAAATGGAAAGTTCCCACAGGTGGAGGAAACATGAACAAAATGTTTCTGTAACCAGTTTAAGAACCAATTCCCCACAAGAATGACAAGCTGGGTGTGTCCTCTCACCCTCCTCCACACCTATGATCAGTTTAGTTCACCTGTAGTGCATGTTTTTGGAGACGCCAGACAAATGGAGAACATGCAAACTCCTCACAGAGAGGACCTCAGTGGGATTTGAACCCCAGACCTCCTGAATGAGTCGACAGCGTTACCTTTTGGGTTTTTTTAATAGTTGCACTATTTTGCTGGACTAACTTCTACTTTATTTGAAAATGTTTGAACCTTTTTGGTTTTGACCAGATTTAACACACAACTTTCTGGAAGACAATAAACCCCTGAGATTTCTGTTGCAATCTGAGTGCCCCCCCCCCATTAGAGAAGGGACAAGTTATGTGACCCTTACAGGCAAAAGTTTGGAGGCCCCTGGTTTAAAGTGGTCCTGGTGAGAAGGCTGTGCTTACCTCCAGGATGTGGATGATCTTCTCATGGCTGCCCCTACAAACAAACAGTGTGAATGTGACACCATCAGCTTCCCTGTTCAAGTCCACTTTGTTCCTCAATGGGACGCCTTCCTGGGACACGTTGTGACCCCAGAGGGCAAACATTTGCCACCATCAATGGTCCCAAACAGCTTCTGTCCTTTTTGGGTGTGTTCTCATTGTTTCTAATCTACAAAACCTGACGTAACCTCACGTCTGGTCTTCTACTCCTCAGGAATACCTCTGCGTTGGTCTGTTGCAGGGGTCGGCAACCTTAAAGGTTCAAAGAGCCAAATTGAACCAAAAAAACTAAAATCAAACCTGTCGGGAGCTGCAAAAAATTATACGCTTATATGAAGGCAACACAAGGTCTAAGTGTCTATATTAGCTACATTAGCCTATTATCAAATTGATTAACTAGTCATAGTTAATGCATAATGAGATTCATTATTTTCCATGTTTACATACCTGCTGAACAGCCTGTCTGTTCACTATCGATCACATCACATGACTCCTCACGTTTAATTGATAATGCAGGAGTTGAATTAATGTCCTATATTGTCTGATTGATGTTGCATCCTTTCCTTCACTGTCTTTGCAGAGAGAAGCAGGTCTAACTTTCTGTATTGTTTTGTTTTCATTATTTTAATGAGTCCTCCGTGTAATCACCACCTATGGGAGATATAATCGGGGGGACTGTGTGTGTTGGAACCCCCTTATCCACAGCGGTAACTCCGGTCAGAGAGCAGACACCACACAGGGAACAGCTGATTTCTGGCATTTAATCAGTAACTTGCAGCATGACAGACCATAATTTCATGAACAACTGTTTTGTAGTTCACCGGCACTTCTCTGGTCCCGATTTCACCCCCTACCAGAAAAACCTGCCCCGCAGACAGGCCATACATACATAATATTACACATAATAAGGCTGAACAAACCCAAACAGGAACACACTTTTCTGGATTAATGATAATAACTACAGGATCCACATCTCTATTATTAACAGTCGATTAGCAGCCGGCATGGCTGGAGCCATCCACGTGACCAGACCAGACCAGCCTCACTAGCACGGCTAGCCCGATTAGCGCGACTTTCAATTCCCGTCTAATCTGTATGAATAAATGTATCCTGAATGGCCGCAGCGCTGCTTCCTTTATTAAATAGAATGTGGAATCCTTGTGACTCTCTCTCCCAACCTGACGCAGTCCAACAGTCCTCCAGGACAGAGTGGTAGAGCCGCGGCTGAGGGCAAGGAGTAGACCCGGGTAGACCTGCCCTCAGGTGGCCAGAGATACCGGGAGTCTCACCCGATTGGTCAGGATTCATGTAACATCACTCACCACCCGCCCACTGTACTGCCAACCAAACAGCACTGCTTTCTAAAGCCAGGGAAAAAACTGCCTAGGACCACACAGTGTATCTGAGCTGTACTAAAAGGAGCCTGACTAAATTTTTAAATAACACGATAACTATGATAATGTAATAAAGTGTAGGAAATTTACAACAATAAAGTTTATTTTTTTCAAAGATTTTTAGCTATAAGTAGAATATCTATTTTTTTCTGTTAAGTATTATTTTTTATTTTGTGATTAATGTCCAGGGAGCTGCAAGGGAGGCACTAAAGAGCCGCATGCGGCTCCGGAGCCGCAGGTTGCAGACCCCTAATCTGTTGAATCAATATAAACCAGTTTGATTCTTGCTGTTTTTAAGGAATTACTATAAACTTCTGCACTCTGAACCCAAACCAGTGGTGGGCGGTCAGGGCCAGCAAGGCCGTCTCTGCTGTTCTAACATAACCAGAGATCATGATAACATTTATGATGAAAGTTAATTATATTTTATTGCCTTTTCCTTAAATATATTAAAATATATGTATTCCCAAAGAAGTTCAGCTCAGCATTCAACACAATCGTCCCCCAGCAGCTCATCTATAAACTGGACCAGCTTGGACTCAAAACCTCCATACGCAACTGGCTGCTGGACCTCCTGACAGGGAGGCCACAGGCAGTTCGAGGTGGTAACAACACCTCCAGCACCATCACGCTGAACACGGGAGTCCCCCAAGGATGTGTACTGAGCCCCCTCCTCTTCACTCTGTTGACCCACGACTGCACACCAACTTTCAGCTCCAACCTCTTCATAAAGTTTGCAGACGACACGACTGTGGTGGTGTCTCACCAACAACAACGACAGGAATGAGGTGGTTCTCCTGGCTATGTGGTGCAAGGACAACAATCTCCATCTGAATGTGGAGAAGATGAAGGAGATACTTGTGGACTTTAGGAGAACACGCACCCAGCATGCTCCACTAACCACCAACGGTGCTGCAGTGGACAGGGTCAGCAGCACCAAGGTGTGGGTGTGAACATCTCCGAGGACCTGTCCTGGGGCCGCAACACCTCATCGCTGGCCAAAAAAGCCCATCAACGCCTCTACTACCTCCGCAAAACTGAGGAGAGCAAGAGCCCCACCCCCCATCATGCTGACTTTCTACAGAAGCACCATCGAGAGCATCCTGACCAGCTGCATCACCGTGTGGTACGGCGCCTGAACCGTTTCCTGCTGCAAGACCATGCAGCGCATCGTGGGAGCAGCTGAAAAGATCACTGGTGTCTCTCTCCCTTCCCTCACAGACATTTATAAACACCCGCCTCACCCGCAAAGCCATCAGCGGGTGAAGCAAAGTCACCCACCCCTCTCACAGCCTTTTCAGCCTGCTGCCATCAGGTAGGAGACCTGTTCTAGCTGACCTGTTCTAGCTAGTGGAGTGTTCTTGAGGAATGAAAGGAGAATGGATTTTGTGTTTAAATAAGCCATTTGAAGAGTTGTTTCGGTGAGTACAAACATTTCATTTGTCTAATTTTTCATATTTAATGTTTTTGTACTCAATGGTGGGGGAGTCTGAGTACCCAAATGATCCCAGGAGCTATGTTGCCAGGGGCTTTACGCTCCTGCTAGTATCTCCCTTGGCAAACAGGTCCTGGGTGATGGGCCAGAAGAAGAGCAGGACAAAAACCTCTATGATGAGTACAAAATCAAGGAAAATGAAGTTGCCAAGATATTTGACTCGAAATGAATTGGAAGTCAACAAGTCTTCCTCTTGATAGATATCTGGCAGTAATTTTGAGCCTCTGCCAACTTCTAATCTTCAAGAAGGTAGGGAAACTCCCTTCAATATCAGTCATAGTTATGATCATCATCAGAGAATGAGCCGGAGTGGTCAGACAGGTTTTACTGTGTTCAGGATACTAATAATGTAGTCAAACCTTACGACTAAAACACGACAAGTTGACGCAAGTGAATTATTTGTAGATTTTATTAACAGTAAGTACGAATTAAGCATTTCAACCATCCCATAAAAATATTTTCACTCGCTAAATGTACATGTAAATATTCAAATATACCCATCCTGGTTGGGGTTTAATGGATCCAGGATGAAAGTAGACTTGTTCCATTGAAGTTCATATTTGCAAAAACTGCTTGTGGCATCAGATGGGAATGTTTAGGCTACATTTCAACAAGTTCAAGAGCAGAAGATCTGCTTTCTATCATCCTCGGTAGAAACCTAAGAATTGCTCTCTAATCCCCAGAAGTGTTTGCAAATGGGATTTTTTTTTTTTTTATCACAGAGTGTCAAAATATAAAAGTGCAAAACCATGTCAATAGATCCATTAAAATATACAGTTTGACACTCATGCGTAAAATCCAGCGCATAAGGCATCTTCATCGTATCAAACTGGCTAGATCAGAAGAACTCAGACTCCAAGCAGGGGGGACAGTGAGAAGACGGCCAGCAGGATCAGGAAAGCTAGATGAGAAAGAGACACAAAAAAGGTGCAAAATTCAAATACCATGAGTGATTCACACATTTCTGCAGCGACACGGCTCATTAGAGCCGATACATGCAACAGCTCACAGGAAGTGTTTACTCAGTAGAAGGTCAGGCCAGTCAAACCCGTCTTTCAGGACAGACGTGTTGCCTCTGAGTTCTTTTCTCTTTGTCAATCTTCTGACAACCACATGAGATATTTTATGTTGAGTCGGAGAAATGATCAATTATCTCAAATGTGGATAAATAAAACTAAAGTCATACACCTTTTAAATAAAAACGCGTTTGCCTGATTCCTATTTGTTTACAGGTCACAGGTGGCATGGATCACAGAATAAACTAGCATATAGATGTTGTTTTTGAATTGTTCTACAGTTAATCACATCAGAAGTCCCATAACATCTCAAATTCAACTGTTTCCAAATGTATATGGTCAATAAAAAATATGTATAATAAATTCAATTCTTTCTCAGTTCTGTTGCGTTGTGTTCTCAAAGGCTGCACCGCGTCCCTCTAGGCCACCATGTAAAAATGAAAGGCCAGCTCTTGAATCTTGTGAATTAACGCTTCCAAGGCCTTAAAATAAAAACCAATCTGACATGTTAGTTACTCACCGTTGCAGAGAAGCCCATTGGCAGCTGATGATGCGGTGGTGTTGGTGGGAGCGGCTGTGGTGCTGTTGGTGGTGCTGTTGGTGCTGGTGGTGCTGTTGGTGCTGGTGGTGCTGTTAGTGTTGGTGGTGTTGCTGCCCAAGGTTGGATCAGCCAGGTTCAGAGAACCGGCGGCCAGCTGGACCATGGGGGAGCCAAGATCTGTACATTTACACAGATGGGGGGGTAGATAAAGCAGTGAAAGGTTACATTCAATTCTGTGAGACAGACTCACAATCAAATTCATTCGATTCACCTCATTTCCAGGTGAAAGCGAAGGTTTTAAAAACAACAGTAAATCTGTCATCTGTGTATTTAATATGGGCGGGGTTCAAGGAATTCATTTATCGGTTTATTATCTGTGTTTATTAACTTAAATTCAAAACATTTCACTCTGAGAGTAAGTTTTTTAAAATGTCTAATCGCTCTATAAACTTCTCTATAAACTCTCCCCACTCTTGATGATGAGGAAACAGAATAAATGACTACTACTCATGAACTGAATGGTTGGAGTGTGTGTGTGTGTGTGTGTGTGTGTGTGTGTGTGTGTGTGTGTGTGTGTGTGTGTGTGTGTGTGTGTGTGTGTGTGTGTGTGTGTGTGTGTGTGTCTGCTTACTGGTTCCATCAAACGTTCCACTGGTGAGGGTGACCCCGAAGGTGGTGTCGGCTGCTCTGGCTGTGGTGGCGTTTACATTTGGGATGGCGTACTGACACTGGACCAGCATTCCACTCCACTTGTATCGAATATTTGTGACACGCTAATAAATAAAAGTGATACAAAATATTACATTACAAAATTATTATTATTATTAATCTCATTATTATTATTATTATTATTAGTAGTAGTAGTGGTAGTAGTGGTAGTGGCAGTAGTAGTGGTAGTGGTAGCAGTAGTAGTAGTAGTAGTAATAGTAGTAGTAGTAGTTGGAGAAGTAGTAATAGTAGTAGTAGTAATAGTAGTAGTAGTACTAGTACTACTAGTAGTAGTATTAATAGTAGTAGTAGTAGTTGGAGTAGTAGTAGTGGTAATAGTAGTAGTAGTAGTAATAGTAGTAGTAGTACTAGTAATAGTAGTAGTAGTAGTAACAGCAGTAGTAGTAGTAGTTGGAGTAGTAGTAGGAGTTGTAGTGGTAATAGTAGTAGTAGTAGTAATAGCAGTAGTAGTAGTAGTAGTAATAGTAGTTGGAGTAGTATTAGTAGTGGTAGCAGTAGTAGTAGTAATAGTAGTAGTGGTAGTAGTAATAGTAGTAGTAATAATAGTAGTAGTAGTAGTTGGAGTAGAAGTAGTAATAATACTAGTTGTAGTAGTAACAGTAGTTGTAGTAATGGTAGTAGTAGTAGTAGTAGTAGTAGTTGCTGTTGTAGTTGTAGTAGTAATAGGGGGACAACAGTAAAACAAACTGCGGTAACCATACTATCTGTGAAGTGAATGAAGTCGTTTCTTTAAGTTGACCTTTCTTTAACCTGGTCAGTCAGCTGAGAGCCCGACCTCCGTCTCACCCTCATTCAGTCCTGGGGTCAATCTTACAATCTCCAATTCACATGTTTTGCCTCCTGTTTTTGGAGGAACCCGGAGAGAACCTCAGAAAGGCCCTCCGTTGGATTTGAACTTGAGACCTTCTTCCAATGGGATGCGACCCCATAAAGGATTTGTGTGCATCAAACTCAGAATAAGACAATATGTTTCAAAGATTCCATCCTGAGATGTTTAATGTTGGGTTTTGAATTTATTAGTCTGTTTCTCGGACGGATTTCGGATTTAAAAATATGAACGCTAAACTTTGTCGACTGTGGGCGGAATGTGAGATCTCACCCTCTCCACATTATTGGTCATGTTGCTCGTGGCGTTCCGCTCCGCGGTCACAAACATGAACGTGTCGTTGATCCGAGCGCAGGCGAAGATCTGGGTGATGTTCTGGAGAGAGAATCAGAGGTGAAGGAATGAGGACATAAAACTCCTACGAGAACGGATTTCACAACAGTTCCCCGTCCGGTCTTTCTCGTTTCTGGGAGTTCACCTGTGAATACTTTGGCAACCATTATCCTGTTTTTTGTTTTTTTTTGTTTTTTACTTGCGCTACCTGGTTGTGCGGTGATTGATTCTCTTTTGTGCTCGTGTCGACCTCTCAGACAAAAGGCTGAGTCATTCACGCCGCATAGGATGACAAAGTCAACATGTCTCCAGAGGATAAACCCAGCTTTGACAAACGGGTTCATTTTCGCGAGCGGCATAGCAACGATGACTCAGCGTCTGCATGTCGCCTCCGTCCCTTATGCTAGCTGCTAGCATGACGGTTAGCATCAATTCCTGCAGGCGTTTCTGTGTCTCTGTGCAGTAATCCATTGCGCATCAACGCTCGCGACTTCACCAAAAAAATCGCAGATTTTTTTGGTAGGCAGTCACGTGATTCCGTAGTCGCATTCTATTGGCCGACGACATCCGGAAGTGCGTTACGTTCTGTGAGTCTCGCACTTCCGTGAGACACAAATGTGTTTTAAACAGTCTATCAGAGTGTGGGGAAAGGTCATGCAGATAGCAGGTGGTTTAATATCAGTGTGGGGGGGGGTTCATAAACGTTTAAATTACCGTAAATAATATAATAAAGGTTGTCGCTCTATCACGGAATTCGTTAATCACGAGGAACTGTATATACATACTGTACATCTCGGGTCACAGCGTTGCTAGAGCCTACACTAGCAGACTTGGGGCGTGAAGCAGGGTACACTCCGGGCATGACGCCAGTGCACCGTGGTCCATATCTCTAGTTCAACAGTTTTATTTAGAACCAATTTTGCCAGTTTTACGGAAAAAAAAAGCAATAACATCACTTGAGATCTTGTAATTCGTGTCATGTGGCTGAAGTGAACATGATGTAAATGAGAGCTCTTTGCTCCTGAGGTGAGGTGGAACGTATTTGTATTATCGCATAATTCAATATTTACCAAGTGTCTGTCATTATGATAATCATCATTAATCTTATTAACCTGCGTTGGTGGAAATGTTTTACTTGGTAAGACAGCGGCCGTCTGAAACAACAACAGATCTGACGCGTTTCCGTCCGGACTAGCGTCATGTTGGTTTCTCATGTTGGTCACATGGCCGGGGGGGTGGGGGTGGGGACCTGTCCTTGATTTGAAACAATAGAATGTTTGCTTTTGGAGGTGCATTACCGGGTTGGCAGCTGATACAAGTTCCAACGCAACGTATCCCTCGGTGGGTCCTGAGCGTTCGAGGTTGAGCGTGGAACCATTGGGAGGCATCGCCATGTCAGATCGAAAAGACGCAAACTGACAGGTGTTGTTGGCAGGCGCCGGGTCGCATTGAGTTGGGGATTCGGTACACAGTTTGGTCGTTCCACAGCCATCCCGAGTCACGTTTGCCTGGAAGACACACCAAAACAACTTCATTTCCGTTTTCTCTCGCTGGATTGGATGCAGTTGTCCAATTCCAGGTTTTGGACAGTATGTTTAGATAAATTTACAACTAATTTACTTCTCAAGAAATTTCTGTGAAGATTCCTGATCTGAAATATAGATTGAAACATACTAAATCAAGTCAAACATATAAAAAGTATGATGATGATTCATGATGATTTATTTCAGATTCAGGAGGATTTATTTTTGTTTCGTCATTTCAAAAGCAATCATTAGTTTTCTGTCAGAAATACGAAGATCAGGGTGATATTTACACTGATAGGATAAAACTGAAATAAAGCCAACCTGTGTAGTGTTGTCAAAAGATAAATGAGAACTTCCATGGACGGCCGGGGCCACCACGATCATCATCAGCAGTACCAAAGTGTATTCCATTCCTGACAGGAAGGAATAGGAAATGGTAAAAAAAAAAAACGGTTCCTGTTACAAATATTCCAGTTTTTTTTTTGTGTTTCAAAAAATATTATTGGAAATAAGACGACCAACTCCGGCAATGTTAACAGTCACCGCTTCAGATTATTTTCCACAACAATATTAAAAAAAATACTATATCTACTCTATGTATGTAATATACACTAAACAGATGTTGAGGAACAGGAATAAATTCTAATGAGTTTTTATCTTTTTCCAACCTTGTGAAAAAAAAAATTAACCAATAAACTATAACTTCTCCAAACCAGATCATATCAAAGGTTTTTTTTAAGCTATTTCATGTAATATATTTATAAATCATCCTATTATATGTAGAACAAAATACAAAAAAATTAACCTCTTTAAATGAATCCGATTAAAAGTAGTCCGATTATGGATTACTGAATTAAAATTAATATTAACACAATTAGAATGTAATGACTTATTAATAATAAAGGAGCTATTTGTTCAGGTGTTATTCCATAGCGGCATCACTCACCTGGGCTTTGAGTATCACACGTTGAGCTATTAGAATATTCTGCGCCGGTCGTTTCTGCTTCTCTGAGCTCCTGACTCCTGCGGGGGGTTGATTTAAGTCAGCGAATGTCAGCAGTGATGCTGAGAGGGATGAGCATTAGCGAGGAGAGGGCGTTACCTTTTGAGAATGAGTGCCTGGAAGGTGTCTGCGTCAGGATGTGCTTTGTAGACAAGGTGTTGTCTTGTTTCTTGAACTTTAGATTACTGTGCTCTGGACTGACCATGTTCCATAGCCTGGAACACACTAGAATCAGATTAGAAATATGGCCTCTGTTCTCTGTCTACACAACAAAAAAATTATTATTTATACATGTAGTAAAAAAAAAAGACTAAAAATGTTGTACCATTACTAATGTCAGATGGAAATTCACCATAAGATTAACAATTATATGTAATCTAAGAGAGGTTTTTATGTGTTTTAACATTTTCTTACACAACTCATCGAACATCTGCACATTAAATACAACAGCAATGACTTTTCTTTGGACATCTTTCTTTGTGTTGTGCAACTGATGAGATGACAGAATGATGCCACCAGTATCACAGGTTTAGGAGGTGCGTAATATGAGATCTAACATGTCCTGTGTGTGTGTGTGTGTGTGTGTAAGCAGGAAACATTGTCGCCAGTCCAGTCTGTTGAGTTTCACCGTGTAACTAATGATTGCAATTATCACTTCATCCATTGTATGGAGTATAAGCTAAGTGAAACATTGTTGTTGTTGTTTTTACTCTGGAGTGAAACTTTGATGATGTGAGCTGTGATTATAACAAGGTCGTCATCTGATCCATTAGTGCCCGATTCATCCACTTGATAACTCTTAACAATAACTCCAAAGAAAACGTGTTGCTAAAAAAGCAACGTTCACTTCCTGTGAAACTGAATCCCCAGGAGGAACCTGTCCTTACCTGAGTCACACCTGCTGCGCTATCAATGCAGGGGATGACACAATCCATACCTATAGAACACAGCGTACATAGATGGCGCTATAAGAAGATACAACACCGATTCTAAAAAGTTGAATGGATCAAAAATGCATCAAATGTGACGTGAAGACTTCAAAATATTTGTTGACTTACAGGTAAATTGAAGTCAGTACACAGTCAATCAATCTGAAGTTGAGACAGGGTACATCCTGGATGAGACGCCAGCTCATCGTGAGCCCAATGTCACAATAAAAGCATAATTCATAAGGGACACGACATTGGCTCAGCCTTGAGTACACCCTCCAGGCCGTGTCGCCCACGTTTGGACTTCCTGGTTGTAATTTAAACCAATCCATTTTCAGACAAGAGCCAGGATGCAGGTCAGACCTTCATCTCTGGAGACTCTCTGGTGATATCCTACTGGTGTCATCTTTATCGTTACTTCTGTGATATTGACTTTAAGACAGGTCCTCTGATCAAACAGACCGCGGGGCAACGCAGCGTCCCAGCTTCCCAGCCGGGCAATTCTGTTTGCTTTGTGGGTTTTAACTGTTTGATGAAAATACACACCTTAAACATACTTTAACATTACTTCGTTTCTCTGAGTGGTTCGTAAGGAAAAGACAAAACTAGAGAATCTTTATTCACGAACGATGTTCGTAACGCCGTGTCGCTGATCGGCACGATTTTTGGATGAGTTTGTAAAAATTCCCTAACCTCAGATTTAAGAGAGGGACGTGGGGATAGATAGATAGATAGATAGATAGATAGATAGATAGATAGATAGATAGATAGATAGATAGATAGATAGATAGATAGATAGATAGATAGATAGATAGATAGATAGATAGATAGATAGATAGATAGATAGATAGATAGATAGATAGATAGATAGATAGATATAATGTTGTATACCACAATTCCTTTTGGACAATCAATTTAATTAAAAACAGCACAAAGACATATTTTAAGTTGTACTTCATTTATTTTCAGAACTATATGCTTATTCTAGTTCGAATCCCCTATGTTCTCTGCGTGTCTGCGTGGGTCTGCAGTGCACTGGCGTTGCACACAGAGTACACCCTGCTTCACACCCTTAGTTTTTCTGATGGATTTCAATCCCCTGAGTCGTGCAGTTGGATCATTGTGCAGGTTAAGACGTTCTTGCATAACAGATGATAGAAGCGTGACTCAGGGGAAAACCGCAAAGCGATCAGGAATTCACCAACAAAGAAAGTTTCACCCCTTAAACGGGAGTTCAAGTTCTTCCAGCTGCAGGTTGACATCTACTCTGGAAGGCCAAAAAAAATCTGAAAACCGGGAAATGTCTGCACTGAGGGTGTAAGTATGAGGTGTAAGTACTGTGTTGCTCGGCCCCTCAGGCATCACTACTAAAAACCAACGCTAGCCTATTGGGGCAGGAAGGCGCACAAAGGCGCCATTTAGAATAACATCGTCGGTAAACAGTTCAATGCGTCTAAAACTAAAAGTCAAGACACAACCACGTTATGTCGAGTGTCAACGACATTCTCAAGTGGACGTGGTTGACACGCGTTCACGTTTTTAAAGAGTTTTCGGAAATCATGAGCTTGGATCGCTTTCAATGGTGTTGGTGTTGGGATGGTGTGAAGGTCTTACAACTAAAACTAATGGCAGCCAAGTTCTATAACTTCACATATCTACGGTTTATCAGTGTTGTGACTTCAGGAGAGCTATGTGAGTGACAAATTGAACTGTCAAGTCATTGACGTCACGCAGTTAATCTCCAGATTATTTTTTTGCACAGAAATTCTGTGGCTCAAGTCCCATTTCCCTTCATCTAAATGCTGATGTAACTATGAGCAAGGTACTTTACACTTAGTTACTCCGCTGGTGCCTGAAGGTCTGTCAGTTGGCAAATGCAAGAAAGGCATTGACAACATTGTTCTATGACAGGATGGGTGCAGAATTCAAAGGCATTCAACACATTTCTTAAGTCCATTTTGTGGTCCCCACTTGGAATCAAAAGTACGCTGCCAGTCACACAGCTTGCTGGTGATTTCCACAAGCAGAACAGGTTTTACCAAGCGTGTTCTCCAGATATGATAAGAACATATTAAGAGAAGAGTCATCTTGGAGCACATTATATGGGTCAAGGTTTCATTATTGACATCTTCACATCTAAAGGCTGAGTTTTGAAACAGTCATACACGGTAAAACCGATAAAGAACATAAAATGGTAACACAAATGACGAACAATAAAAATGCTAAATTCAGAAATTCACATTTAATATTTATAGCAGTGAGACTGTTAGCCTGTTACAGTACATGATCAGTGTCAGACTGTTCTGTTCATTCTAAACTGAAATGTTTCAGTACCGACTGGATCGTACCGAACCCGACATTCCAACAGGAACAAAAACACGGCGGCGTTTTGCAACAGACAGAAACCTTGAGTAGGTCCAAGACTTAATTGGGAGATATCTATCTATCTATATATCTATCTATTGATTGATCTTCCTCTAGTTGCTGTCGTCAGAGAACAACTTTAATGTTCAGGTTTATCTGCTTTTCTGGTTTGTCTGCGGCAAAACATCTTTTGCTTCATTATATGCTGTAGCATATTATATTGCATATATTATATTAAGGAAAGTCTCACAGGTTTGTAATTAAGTAAAATATTTGAGTAAATATTTCGAATTATTTTACACAACTGGACGCTTAAAAAAATATGAACAGCAAAAGCAAGAAACACAATTGATGGTTGCAAACCAGAGAAAGACATTAGATTTATAAAATATACACTCATACTTACAATTCTTGATCTAAATATGTCAATTGATTTTATATATATATATATATATATATATATATATATATATATATATATATATATATATAATATAAATAAGGCTCTTTTTGTTCCTACTTTTTAAGAGTTGAAATAAACGAACTAAGATCTTTTTATATGCATAAAATGTGTATTTTTCTCTGATTATCTGAAAAACACGAAAATAAAATCAAGCACAAATGAATCGGTATTTCACTTTGTCAGATCATCAATCTGCCTGTCAGGCGTGGCGTATTAAGGTGTGGTTGTTAGGGCTGTCACACAGAGATTATAATAAAATGTAAAGTCTATCACACACACAATGCCATCGCTGTCATGAGTTTCGAGGGAGTGTGTGACTGACACATCAGAAGCAGCAAAATCAACAGGGCTGCTGAACTTGAGCTAAAAGGTTCATTGAATTCATTCTTTCCCCTGAGATGACACCATTAAAAAAAAATAAAAAATTAATCAAATAATTAAAACACAAATGTAATCCTAGTCTAATTCTGGTTCCAATGTTTCCGGATTTTTTCACATCAGGTGAGGAGTTTCCAGCTCTGCACCTTTTTGTTTGTTCGGCTGTGCGCTTTACGCTCGGTTTGAATAAGGTTGCAGATTTCCACAACATTTTGTCAGACAATGGGGCGTGGGGCTAGAAAGCATCAGTAGAATTTCATGTTAATCTGGATTAAGATCTTTCGGGTGGTGTCTGCATTCTTCATCATTTTTTAGAAACTTATTTTTTAATCGCTGTTTCTGCAAACGCAGATCACAAGTGAGTTGCTGGAGTAGATTCCAGCGGACGCACGGAAGAAAGGCAGGGGACACTCTAGGGGAACGCCAGTTTATGACCAGATTTCCAGTTAGAGGAGTGAAAATTCCATTTCGTGATTTCACCCTTGTTCACAAATTAGATCGGTAGATATAAAGATATAATTGTGAACTTAAAATGTTTTCTTGTTTAGAAGAAAAGAGAACATTCACGTATCTAATAATTTATTTATTCAAAAGTTAACCAGCACCATAGAAAATATTTTTCCACTTAAAATCACATAGTAAACATACAACAAACAACATATGACAGAGAACTGCGTGTACCTTGTATAGTATTTCAGACACTTGGAAGCCGTTACATAAAACCCGAGACACAAAACATGAGGAAGCAAACACCTGATTCAAGTTCACCAAGAGAAAACTGTGACAGATTACATTACAGAACTAAAATCTGATTTAATCTCAAGGATGTTCCTCCGTTTCCCAGCATTTAAAAAAACCCCACCATGTTCACATGCGTTAAATTAACACATCAATCACATGTTATTACCACTAGTCACTGTCATAAAGTGTTCACACACTACTAGCAGCCTCTCTATGTGACATTAATTAGCAGGATTTATTTAGAAATAGTAAAATTCTACTTATAAAAGCAAATGGAGATTCAGCCCCGAACTACAAAAAATGAGTCTGAGTCAGTTACCTACTTCCTGTAATATTCAAAGCATTTTCCAGCAACCAAAAACATAATTAATCTAGGAAATAAAAAGTTTCCCATGATGGTGAAAAATTTCCACACATATTTACTGAACATACACACACTGACAACCTTTAATAACAAACTAGAGTGCACTTAAATGCTGCTGGCAGCTGTAATCCAGGTCATGCCAGCTGGGAGGGAATAACTTTAGTCAAATAAAAAGAAAATGAACACGTGTTCCAACCTGAGGCGTTAGAATCAAAAAATTAGTCCTTGAACCTTTTAAAAATAGGAATCAAATTTAAAAAATTAAAATCTAATAAAAAGTATTTTCCTTTATGTTAGAAACACTTTGATTAATAAAAACTACCTGAAGATCTTGTTGAATGTCGGTCGATGGGAATAATCTGAGAATGGACTAAAGGAGAAGATGGACTTTCATGACCCGTGGTGGAACATTCGGACATGAACCATCACATTTTGCTATATTACTATACTTTTTATGTTCTTTAACCATCATGTAAACAGCTTTTTTTGGAGGACTAGAATTTGGATCAGGGTTGAATCTGACGAAACGGATGTGAGTCTGTGGTGGAGGTGTGCCCTCTCCTTGTTTGTGGAAAAACTGTCTCGACTCGGCAAAAGTTGCTTCAACTTTTGAGCACAAACGACAAGACTGTCCTGCTTTACACACAGAGTGAGGGTCAGCTTCATTGTCTGCTTCATCATCATCATCATCATCATCATCATCACGTGTCCTACTGGTTCAGACGTCCCTCCACATTCCTGAGCAAATTTTGCAACACCTTTTATTCATAGTCGGGTATTTTTCCTTACCTAATCTTTTGTTTCCATCTGTGCAGGTCATTGAGGAAACAGAAAAATAATTCCGCTGAAGCAGAAACTTTTCCGACACACACGCGCGCACACACACACGCACACACACACACACACACATGTTGTGTTAACTGAGAATATAAAAATCCCTTTAGTCGTCACTATGATGTTATTGTTAGTCTGTAAAGGGATAATAGCGGTAAGGTAACACCTTCCGAACTAAATATTTAATCCCTCTTCCAGCAGCTTCCTGGATTGCCTTCTAGACCCGCGACTGTGATGATGATGATGATGATGATGATAATCCAGGTCTCCATCGTTTGCCCTCACGTCTCTGTCGCTCTTCCCCCTCTCCTCCGGCGGGCTCCTGGTGCTCTCCCTCCTGGGCCCTCCTCTCTCGTCCCTCATCTGCGTCGGGTCGTCCTGGGGGGCCGCCCCCCTCCCGTGGTGACTCCTCTTCCTCTCGGATTCGTCCGTCCTGCCTCCCGTCTCCCTCTCCGAACGCTCCCTCACCCACGACGCCTCGTGCCGCTCCATCCCCGTGGTTTGCCTCCCGTGATCCTCCCTGCTCGTCTTCCTCGTGGATTCTCTCCGTTCGTCGCCGCCCTCCTCGGTTCTCCTCCAGCTCGCCGTCCGGTGTCGGTGGCTCTCTCTCTCCTCATCTACTCCTCTGCTTCCGTGCTTGCTCTCTCTTTCGCTCCTGGGGGGCTTTTCTTTGTCACTACTGCTGCTGCTGTGCCTCCAAATAGGACCACTCCCCACCTTTTCCTCCTTATTCGTCACTCCTTCACCCTCTCTCCTGCTTTCCTTCTCAGTCTTCTCAGAGTGAAGGTTTCCCCTCCACTCCTCCAGCTTTGATTTACTTGATCTGGTCTTTATTTCCTCGGGTTCCTTCCCGCTTTTATTCCACTCTCTTTCCTTCTCATCCGTCTTGGTTTTTGCTCCACTTTCTTTTGGAATGTCTTTCTTGCTCTGATTCTCTTCTTTTCCAGCAGTAGCGCGATTCTCAGATTCTTTTTCCTTCTTCCTGTTTTTGTCAGATTGTTCTTTTAAATCCTCTTCTTTGGCCGCTTTGATTGGATTATCTTTCTGCTCCTTATCCTTCTCTAATTTTGAATCATGCTTGCTTTTGCCTTCTCCCTTCTTCTCTGATTTCTTGTCATCCCCTTTTTTCTCCTCATTCTTCTTATCTTTCGGCTCTTTGGTTTCTTCCAAGCTCTTCCCTTCGTTTTCCTCTTTATTCTTTAGATTTTGCTTCTCCGTCTCTTCTTTGTTCTTCTTCTGCTCCTCCTCAACCTTCTTGTCTAGTTTCTCCTCCATGAGGTCCAGCTCCTGTTCCAGCTCCGCCAGCTTCTCCGGATCAGACTCAAAGTCATGGTCGACTTCCACCTCCACCTCCTCGATCTCCTCGTACTCCTCCACCTCGATGCCGTCCATGGTCTTCTGCAGCTGCGTCTTCACCTTGTTTAACTCCAGGAGGCCGTCCTGGAGCTCCTTACATACATCCCTGATCTTGGTGGCAAACTTAGTTTTGGCACCTTTGCGAAGCTCGTGGGAATCTTTGGCGAGAAAGAAAACATCGAGGGCCAGGAAGAGGGCCGACATGACCCCCGTGGTGACGCTGATGGCCTGGGCGGCTTTGGCGGCCCCTCCGGCGGCCCCTAGAATCTGCACTGTGCTGATGAGCTTATCGGTGTTGATCATCAGGGCTTTTCCAGCGCGGCCTCCTTCCTTCATCACATGCTTGAGGTTGTGGTTAAGAGCCTTTTTGGTAGCGCTTTGGGAGTATTTCTCAAAGTCCCACTCCTCTAGGGTGTCCATACCCGCCTAGAGACACACAGAGACGACACAGGTGGGTGAAAATGATTCAATAGGTGTCTGTTTGGCTAGAAAACAGCACTTGGTCAGTCACGTAGTCTACTGAGACAAGCCTAGATACCAAGCGTTTGGCATCTAGGCTCCAACCTCATCACTACCCATTCAAGTTGTTATATATAGATTATTGGGAGTGATGTGGGGATTGATAAAAGTAGATGCTGGTTTGGGTGGTGACAGCAGAAGGATTGATATGCAGAGAGAGGGATGGTAGATTAATAGCATCTCTTTCCTAATGAGTTACGTCTACATTTGGACAAAAGCTCAACTTTTATTCATTAGAAATCCTTTTGCCAGTGACATTTCTAAACCTGACGTCAGTCACTTTTGTCACTGATGACTTTTATGAACAGCTATTTGTCCATCAAAGAAAACAACATGGTGTTTTCTACATAAGAAATGAAACACCTTGGGGTGGGCATTCATTAGCCATTTTCTTGCATTTCATAATCAAAGCTAAAAAATAAACTGAATAAATATGAAAGATAATTCACAGATTTTTTAAAATCTTCATTTATATCTAGTTTATGATCTTGTAACTGTGATGTATTTCTATAATACAACGTTTCCACCGTAGCTATTTCATGATTTGGGACGTTTCCTCACCTGCACAAACTCCATACACTCTCTGATGACTTTGATTTCATCCTGGTAGCCCTGGATCATCTTCTCCAGCTTCTTGCGGTCCATGTTGGAGTGAACCGTGTCTGTGATATTGGCTGTGGCTGAGGTGATGCTGCCCGCCGTGGCCACGCCGATACCCACGGCCGTCACGATGATGGACGCACCGAAGGTGAACGGCGCCAGGATGAGACCGGTGATTGTCGCCAAGCTGCCCGCCACGCTGGCCACCCCTCCGCCCACAGCCGCTGACACCGTTTTCTTGTGGAACTGATCTGAAGCGTCCGCCAGAGCTAAAAGCTCCAGGATACGATGCTGCAAGGACGCCCCCCGCTGGTTGAACAGACGCACAAACAGCCGTGCTGCCATGTACACTCTGTCGGCAGCCTGCTCCATCGCCCTGCAAAAATATGAAATAATAATAACATATTACAAAAACAACTATTTTAATTTCTCTTTGGCTGCCTAAAAGAAAAGAATCTATTCTCACATTTCTTCTTCATCCTCGTGGAAATTGGACGTCTCGTTCCATTCTGCCCAACCTGGACGACAAAATTATAAAATATTATATGTTGAGTGGAAAGAGGACCCCCAGATCAATAAACCAATACTGCAGACTGATTGATAGATTTTTCTCTACATTGTAAATTGATACTGAAGACATCCAAACTAAGGGAGCACATGTGGAATTATATATTACCTAAAAAAAAACCCCAGACGTTAGATTTTACATTTTGAAAAGTATACATTCATTACTACTTTGCACACACTTGGTATCGTCTGGATGAGCTTCAAAACCTCAGATTTATTTCCTTTCATTTGATATAAAAAAGAGTTTTAAAAAGAGAAAAGTCTATTTGGTTCAGACAAACAATAATACAAACCTTTGACTGTATTCCACCATTCCATCAGCTCATCGGTTTCCTGTAACATAAAAACACAATCTGTGTTATTTGTTTGGTATGTAGAGAAAAACAGTTTCCACACCTGACTAACCAGAGACAGCATAACGGTGTTCGTCGTTCTCATGGTGTGTGGTGTGAAGGAAAGCAAATCAACCTCACATGATCTGTAAGATGATTTTAGGAGGTTTTAAACTGAATTAATCCACCTGTGAAGGATTTAATCTGATACATCCCACAGATGCTCCTGTTGCATCCTGACCCTTCCGTTTCTTCAGACACACACCAGGCAGCTGATCTGCACTCCAACATGCAGGTCGACGTAAATCAAAACCCAGAAGGTGTCTTAGATTTTACATTTTGCAAAGAATGTTTTGCAAAATTTTAAAAGCAGTAAAAATGCTGTAAGTGAAGGAAATAGGATTCTCCTCATGATCCTGCTGACACTAAAAGAGCCTCATCAGCATCTGTCCACATCACTTCATTTTGGTTCGTTTCTAAACAGAGAAATGGAGCAGAACGGGTCACACACACCTCAGGTTCAGCGGGGTCGTGTTCCGTCGGGTACGCTGCCATCTCAACAGGTTGGACCAGCAGCTCCTCTGAACTCTCCTGGAAATCAAACAGAAGCATCAAGTTCAAGCCTCCACGTCTGTCAGAGCATCAAAATCAGTCCTGATGTTCAGCTGATGGGCAGAAAAAGGTTCCGTCTCTTGTATTTACTGATAAACCGAAATCCACAATGGATGACGCTCAATTTGTTTCGTGATCTTTACAAACAATCGGATCAAACAAACATTTAAATGATTCTGGAATCTTATTCCTCTCCTATGTATGCATGACAAACGCATCTTCATCTTCCTTTGTTCCATCACACGTATTTATTTACACAGATTAGATTCCGTCTTGTCGTTGTGAACTGGATCGATCCTATCACAAATGGAACACATCAAACCAACTGTTCATTTAGATTCACATCCAGTTGGAGTTTTGATGAGACCAGATTTGTAAATCTCTCTATCTCACTACTTTTGTCTGTTTGTATTAAGAACATCGTGATGTTGACCTGTGATTTGTTCAGATCCCGCATCTCAACAGCCTCCTCCTCAATAGCCGGCATCTTGTCTGAACCCTGTGGAGGTCAGAAATAAAGAAATATAAAGTAAAAGGAACAGAATGTAATAAAAGAGGTTCAATCATTCTTACAGTTTGAGTTAGGGCTCAGAGAGCACCGCTGTGTCCGGTGTCAGTGAACACATTTCAGTTTAATATATGTTGTTTTGCAATAATTAGAGGCCAGGCATGCTATTTATTTAACATTAAGCCACATTTAAACAATCAAATTTATTATTTTTTAAAAAGGCACATATTAAGCATGCTGATGTCTGTAACAAGTTTAAGACCCACAAAAATGAACTGTCAGAATTAATGAATGAAGCTCAGTGACACATCAGTACGTACCAGGGTCACATCAAACTTGGGTGTTGGGGTTTTCTTGACTCGGAAAGACACGACCTAAGAAACCAAGCAAGAAGAAAATGTAGGAAGAAGGTTGAGTTATCTTAACATCATAGTTTGTGTCCTGTGTGTCATGTCTCTCTGTTTCTGTAGAGAAACAACCCACTCGTGTTTTCTTCTTGATGGTTCTTTTACGTTTCAGACCGCCTCCTTCTGAGCCCTCAGTGTCTTTACTTTCCTGTAGCAGCAAACAGAGAACAGCAGACTTTCAGGTAGAGATGGTTCAACTGAACAGAGAACTTATTATGTGACATCACTAATCATTAACGGATCACACAACAATAACGCTTGATTAATGACTTTTTACGAACACTATCTTTATGCCACCACAGAGATAATTCACTTCAATCTTTACGTCTCAGTGCCTTTTGAACAAACATTTTGAGAATAAATTGTGACTTCTGATGCACAATCCTTATTATTTTATCAATGAATGATTTAAAATAATTTAAATGTATATTTATTTCTTTGTTACAATTTTTAAAAAAACTCAGGAGATCAACATGCTGTCTATGCCGTTTCCATACACATCAGAATTGTATTAAAGTTACTGCTACTTCCTCTAATTAATAATGATCAATAGTCTTGATGCTTTTCAGTCCTGATGGTGTCCACACCTGTTGATCAGTTGATTTAGGAGTCCTCCTGAAAAGTCCAAATCCTCCTTTTTTCTCCTGCAAAACAAAAAAGCATGATATAAAGGATGGAGACAAACTGCACACGACTCTACCAGACTGTAGACGACTCACCTTTGTGTTGGCTGCTCCTTCAGAAAGATTCTCATTACTGGCTGATAGTTCACCGACACCACCCTATAAGTTAAAAAAAAATTTAAATCATCACATGTGAAGCCTGTGGGGAAGCTGAAACATACAAAAGAGCTCAACGCAGGGTCAAAAACCTGCTCATTCATTGAAAAGATAATAAAAATGTAAATTACAGTACAAACCTGCACTCAAAAATCTACTTTTATAGAACTGTTGATGGAGATTCAAGAGGAACAAAACTTGGTTTGATTTATTTAAGTACCGCTGTGTGTTTTGTGTGTGTATCCTGTCTTTCTGTATTGTTCGTTATTCTGGCCGTCAACACCAGTACTGAGGTCACACACTAACACTCCTGACTGCTTCCAGCGCCCCTCACCTGTCCAGGTTCTACGAGGCTGTCCCAGCTGGAGGACAGTTCCATCGTGTCCTGGAGAGGATCCTGGAGAACAACACACACGCTTTGGTTGGATGTGATGAAGGCCAAAGTGAGCTTTTACAACAACCACAGTGCAGCTAACCAAACCACAGACAACACAAAAAAAATGAGTTAATGTAGTCACCGTGGTAGCGACTGAACGTGGAGCCGGTTTGGGAGACTTTTTGAAGATCCCCGTCAGACCTCCTTTCTTCTCCTGAAACAGACCAAAGTCTAATCAATACTTGATAATCATAGGAGCACCTTGCTCAGTTTTCTTGTTCTTTTTGTCTTGTGTTTTAGTAGAAACTAGAATCCTTATATGACTCCTTGCTTTCACTGTTGAAGCCTTCTTTGCTGATTTATTCTTAATCATGCCATTAAAAATAGTTTTCCTGGCCTTTAAGAAAGTAAAACCTCCAGCAGACGTTTCTGATACAACAATGAAACGACAGCGTCGGCGTGTTCAGCCTTGTTTTTAAGTAAACGCTGCTACGTGTTCCTAACAGGCTCTTCACACCTTTGTGCTCTCTGGCAAACTGTCCACACTTCCTGTCAGCTCCTTCCAGTCGTCTTTGTCCTGAGAAAACAACAAGTACAGTAAACAACAAGTACAGTAAACAACAAGTACAGTAAACAACACACACGACAACAGCTCACACACTCACATCAGCCTCAGGATCAGACGTTTTAGTTTTCTTCTTCAACCCGCTGAACAACCCACCTTTCTGCTGATGAATAGGAGGTCAAAGACGATTATTCACGGTTTAATTTAGGCCGTTGTGTTCACATAATAATAATAATAATAATATGATCTCTATCTGTTCATGCTGAGTGTAAAAGAAGTCAGAACAATTGTGATTGTCACGTGTGATCTCCAGCGGTGTGACCACACTGACCTCCTCAAACATGTTTTCGATGCTGGCTGATCTTTTGAAGATTCCACCCAGACCTCCTCCCTTCTTCTCCTAAAAGGACAGTTGTGTGTTACAATGTGACAGGAACTAGAACGACAGTCGATCAGCTGACAGTCGAGCTGAATCGATCTTCATCTTTTGCACACACAGCCTAAATTCATTGGTTTTTAAGAAACACAACAACTTAATGTTTAAAATCCGTACTTTGTGGTTTGGAATTCCTCTGCTTCTTCTCCAGTCTGGTGGGAACTGATTCTGATTTTGTTCCTAAAACTCTACACAAACTAACTGCCTAATAAATAAGGGGTTAAAAACTTAACCTTGTTGTCCAAAAAAATGTCAGATGAGCTTCGCTTACTCCCAAAGTTCAGAAGTTACACCAAGTTCTTTGATGAAATCGTAACATTTGTTAAGAAAATTTCTAAAACAGAATGTTATGATGGAGACAAACAGGAAATTATGCATTTTTATCTGGTTGAGTTTAACGTCTTTCTTGACATTTTCAACAGTCAAATTGATCCAGGCATGGACCCGACCTACAATTATCACTGGCTTGTGGCCCCGTAGGGCTGCAGATGGCGGGGTTTGGACCCCTCAGCTACAACAATCACAAATGCTTCACTCCAGAAGCCACGAGGCAGAAAATCGAGATCAAGTATTCTTTAAGTACCTTCAAAGGTGCGTTTGACAGATTCTCACAGCTACGAGACAGATTCTCACTGGGCATCAACTGCTCCTGAATTCAAACAGGAAAAAAAAACAAATATTATCTCCATCAAGCAATACAGATGATTTAAAACCCGATTTAATCAAATAAATTAAATAGAAGTAAAAGCAGTACCTTGTCTGCTGCAGCGCTCTCTGCTGGTTTCTGTGGTTTCTTAAACATATTGCTAAAAATGTTTTTCTCCTGAAAAATAAAGTTTTCATTGAATAACAGTAAAGAAACTAGTCTGTTTGTGCTGCATTCTGCTCACCTTAGTGGTGTTATTCTCAGACAGGTCGTCAGCGCTGCTCGCCAACTCTTTCTGAGCCTCGTTGTCCTGAAAAAAGAACAAATTAATCAAATTAAACCACCTGCAAACCAACTCAGTTCACACCCAGGAAACGTTCACCCACCTGTATCTCTGTCTTCTCTCCAGATGCTTTAGGAGTCTTCTTCAGGAGTCCGCTGAAGAACCCTCCACCTTTCTCCTGATGGGATGAACAAGAAACATGCACTCTAGTGTTTCTGAATGAGTGTTTTTTATTTTAAAACTCATTGTGAAGGAAACTCACTGACCTCTTTGTTCTCGGATATGTTTTCGTTGCTCCTTGAGAGACCGTCATCGGGTGATTCTTCCTGTTGATGGAAGTGGTGGTCAGAGGAAAATGATAAACTGGAAAACTGAGGAAATAGTTTCCGTCCTCTCACTAATCAAAGGTTGTGATTAATTTCATTGACACTATCCTTTTACTGAATAATCCTGATTAAAATTAAAATCAAAAATTCCAAATAATAACAGCTTGTAGAAAATATTTCACTGACTTCTACGCATTATTGTGGCGGAAATACAGAAACAACCACCAGATCCATGAGTCAAATCTTTAGTAAAGTGTGTTTTACAAGAGCAAAAATGTTTAAAATGCACAATATAGAGAAACCTTTACAAATAAATACAGATTATGCAAAACAGCTGTTAAAAAAAGCTGATATTCCTTCTTTTCCCACTCAATCTGAAAACTAATTGGTTTCTCAGAAATTAAATATTATTGCCAAAGACATCTGAGAGTGACTTAAAAGTAAAATCAGATGTGATTTTGCTGGAAACAGCAGTTGTACCTCTTCAGATCCAGAAGGTTCTTCAAGTTTGGGAGTCTTCTTGAATAATCCACTAAATATTCCTCCTTTCTCCTGAACATAAAGATTCAAACAATGAATTCCCTTTCTTAAGGTTACGTAATTTTTCAGATTTATTCTTAAAGCAAGTTAAAACAACTCACTTTGGTGTCCAGAGCTTCAGTGCTGCCTGAGAGCTCAGTGCCTGGTTTCTCCTGAGAACAGACGACAACACAGACTCTTGGATCACAGACATGACACAAAACTCCACCAATCTGAATAAGTAATATCTGTCTAGAAAGTTTTACATTTGTGTGAAGTGATATTGACTTCTGGGATTAAAACCAGCAACCTAGAAGGCCTGTGTCTACTTTGCTAGACATTCTGGCAACATGGTTTTGATTCTATGAACGGTCCCAAAAAAATAGCCTGCATTAAGTTCATTGTTGTTTCAGTGTGATGTAGTCAGAGACTGAAATGAATTATATGTAACTCTAAAGCTGGATGTTTTCATCTGGAAAGTGAAAAGAAGAAAAGACAATAATCTTCTATCTATCGTGAGCAAACAGGAGGATCCTGCTCTCTTTTTTTTTTTTTTGCCTGGGGTGAGACTTCAGGAAATGAACTGGTCAGCAGAAAAGCAATCCAGTCTCACTGGTTTATGGAAAATTGATCAAGGTAATGAGTAATAATTCAAAAATATTTGTTCTTCTAAAAACCCTCCATCGATTTTAAATAAAGGTACAGTATTTGCAAAAACTCGAGTGACGTGTAAGAAACTGACCTTGGTGTTGGAAGCTTTAGAGAGATTTTCATTGCTGTCTGACGGATCCTTCAGCGCTGACGGATTCTCCTGAAACACATTCCAGCATGTTCACAAGACAAAAATTTCTGTCTGACGTTTCCTAGATTACTGACTTCCATGTATCATGTTGGGTCTATTTTATTTTGTCATGCTCACATGCTCATGCTTTTTTTTCTACACGAGATTCACACTGAAGCAGGTAGCCTGTCTGAATAATGAGTCAGCTGGATGTTCCCTAAGTAGCTCCTTCAGCTATTGTGTGTTATCACAGTGTTTTAGCATTGTGTGTCATCATTGTGTGTTATCATAGTGTGTTAGCATTGTGAAAAGCAGCCGTTGTACCTCTCCAGGCGCTTTGGGAGTCTTCCTGAGGAGTCCACCAAACAAGCTGCCTTTCTCCTAAAGCGCAGAGAACACATTCAAGGGATCTGAATACTTTTTTTTTTTTAATTATAAAATAAAAAATATGACGATCTGTTTTTTTGTTTTTTTTGCACTGTTTTATCAAGCCAGAAGCGATGAGTCATGTGTCGCTGCCACAGGGCGGGAGGTGGACTCACCTTGTTCTCCGTCAGGCTGTCGGTGCTGGCAGACAGCTCTTTCTGCAGCGACGCGGCGCCCTCCACATGACAAACACGTTACTCATCATGTCAAAACGTGAATATTCAATGTGACTGCAGGTGAGTGGCAGTTTGTTCAGAAATGCTTTACCTCCTCCAGTCTGGGGGCCTCGGACAGTTTGGGAGATTTCTTAAACATACCGCTGAAAATGCCTCCTTTCTCCTGTTGATTAAAGGAAAACCAAACTTTATAAAAGAAAAAAATCATTTGTTTGCTTTAGTTACTGTTTGCATTTGGATAAAATTGCTTCCGTGTTTTGACTGTGCTAAAACAGCAACGGAAGTCATTTTATTGCTCCAGATTTACCGTTCTTCATGTCAGACTGACTGAAAAGATGCAAATAATAAATAATGTGCACCTGTGACCAAAAGGCTGCAAAAAAACCATGCTTTTATAATCATTCACAATGACCGAATTAAAACAGGAAGTAGAAACAAAATAGACTTAAGATGGGTTATTATTGGAGGTGTAGATGATCCATACTTTACTGGGGGCGTTCTCAGGAGGCTCAGCTCCGTCTGGTGGGTCTGTTTGCAGCAGCTGTTTACCAGTAAACAAAGATCAACAGTTACAACATGGTTTGATAAAATGACAGAAATCCATCAAATAAAGCCTGAGTGGTTTGATTTTCTGCTCCCTTTCTTTACACACACAACTTTTATACACTTTCTACTTTTTATTCAATTCGGTTCATTTAAAAAAAACTGCAAAAGACGGGATTGGTGCACAAAAATGAAATGCAGAGTGCAAAGAGCAAAAATCAGATTCAACACACAGAAAACCAACACTAACACTAAAATACAAAATAAAGAGATATGTACAATATAAACAAGTATGTGGAATGAGATAGTTAATACATAAAAGACTGTGGAAATTCAAAAACTACAACGTTATCCGGCAGACCCTTCATTTCGTGGCAGAGTTATGTGTGTTGGTATGAACAGTGTAATCAGTGTAAACATAAACACTGTTTAACACTGATACACCACACTGATAACTGGATGTATGAAATGTGAGGAACACATTTTTACCTTGTCAGATTCTTCCTCTTTTTGTATCTTGGGAGACTTTCGCATGATCCCACCAAAAAATCCTCCTTTCTCCTGGCAACACAAAGACGATTAAATCACACAGTCAGTCCCACGACCACTCAGTGAATCCACTCAGTTCACAGACGAACATTTCTGAACTCACCTTTGAGTTCTCAGACAGATTATCGTTACTGCCTGATAGATTTTCCCGTGCAGACTGTTGGTTGTAAAACACAAACAAACTGGTTCAATGGGATCACCTGACTGCTGGACTGAAGTTCTCACACTGGAAGGTTTTTCCTCACCTTGTCACTCTGAGCCGCTTCTGCTGGTTTGGGAGATTTCCTGAACATCCCACCAAATATTCCACCTTTCTCCTGAAGCAGAAGCGCGTCCACACATCAGCTAAGGTGGATTTATTTTGACCAGGAACAGGAAAATGTGCTTTTTTTTTGGATGGGTGATCTATAAGTCTGTGTGATTGGACTCATCTGTTCTCAAACACAAAGGATTCTCACCTTACTGCTGTTTTCAGACAGACTGTCGTTGCTGGCAGACAGTTCAGTGTTTATAGTCAGATTCTCCTGAAACACCAACATGAAAAAAGGGGAATTTCAAATACAACAAATTCCATAATTATTATTTTTATGAGATGAAAAATGAAGCCATCTTTGACACAGACCTTTGCCTCATCTGTTGACTTATGGGAATGTTTAGACTTGCTAGAGTATAAGCCTCTCGCTTCCTGTAGTAAAAAGGACAGTGTCGGACATAACGATGAAGCTCGAATCAAAAGGTATGTTTGTGATCATAAAATTAAATAAGACAGACCATAAATCTATTGCATGCTACAGATGCCACACAAAACCACAAAATGACCTACATGGGACTTTTCAGAGCTTTTCTCTTCAGCTTCTTCTGCCTCTTCAGGATCGCTGCTTGCTTTGCCCTAAAAATTCACAATAAATAATGAATATGAGGCACTGAGGGACAAAGTGTGATGAATGAATCATCAGAAGCATTGACGTTACTGGTTTTTCTTTGGGAGTCCTCCGGAAAATTCCAGCAATTAGATCTCCTATGTCCTGAGAAAAAACAGTGAGAGAAAACCCAAATTATATGAGTTCATGTTAAAGGATGTTCCTAAATGTGAGAATTAGGTTCAGTCATCAATAGAATATCTTGAAGATTACACTTCCTGCCTCGTGCGTCTACAGGTCTCGCAGAAAAATAATGTTGAACAATCTGTTTTCCATTTCTGCCTGCAGAAGTGTGCATTGTTATACATTTAAATATTAAAATATC
The DNA here is from genome assembly GCF_040054535.1 of Antennarius striatus. NCBI lineage: Eukaryota > Metazoa > Chordata > Actinopteri > Lophiiformes > Antennariidae > Antennarius > Antennarius striatus. Next base: position 18,965,905 of record NC_090793.1, on the reverse strand, counting down.
GGATTTCCCAGTGTCTTTTAAAAGGAAGTGCATTTCAATCGTAAACTGATTTTGAAAAGGACGTATCTACATGGTTGTTCCTTTTCACGGACGAAGTGTTAATGTTAGTTTTGTGTCTTACCTGTTTAGGTTCTGCATATTTTTCCTGCTTGTTCTCCTCTGTGGATGGTTCCTTTTCTGTGCTCGGTTTCTCTGTGCTGGGGTCAGGACCCAGTTCCCCCTTAGCCTTTGAGGAAATCAGATTGACAATCTTCAATCCATGAAAGTTTCAATTAATAATAATAAAAAACTTAAGATATAAAATCATAGATGCTTCGCTGCTAAATAAAAAAATCACAAATGTGAATCAATTACATAAATACATTCAAAACAAATGGATGTGTACGAAATTGGGAAACTGAAGGTTTTAAAAGCTGACATGGACATAAACCCCTCAGTAAAGTTTATCGCTAACGGCGCTTCTCTAGTACGAGATATATTAACCTACTTTCAAGTTTCACAAAATCACTTTTTAATGAACCCACCACTATGTAAAACACACAACCACTAGTAATTCCATGTAAAAAGTAAACATTGTAAAATACTGCAGCCACTACACAGAAAATACCAGAACACTAAATGTTCTACCTTTGCAACTCTTTCATTACTTTGGTCAAAGCACTCTGTCAACATCAAGGTCACATGTCGTCGCCATCAGCATTAAAACACACACAGGAACCCTGAGTGTTGTAGCGTTTTTTATTGCCCCTTACTTCAACACAACAACCACAGTCCCACCCTGACCTCATCTTAAACTCACCGATCAAACAAAGTCTGAACCCTCAAGCTGCCTTTTAATGTGATGACCATTCAAAATGTCTTTAAAACAGATTTTAAAGAGAGTAAATACCAGAATGTACTCGTAACCCACAAATACACAAAATCCCACACACACCAGTTTGCTGCCAGGAGCCTGTTTGTTCAGGGCATCAGATTTTCCTTCTTCATCACCATCGTCCATCACATAACTCTGAGATGGGAAAAAAAATGGAAATTCAAGACCCGCAGCAAAACAGATTCCAGGCAGAAAGACAACCCAACAAGTGTTGTAACGGATCTGGAAAAGAGGAACGATTAGAGGAACTTTCGTCCAGTTCCTCTGAAATAGGAAGATCAAAATGTTGTACCCAAAAACTATTCAAGAAAGTTCCTGAAGCCCCTGTTGACAGATCGAGCCTCTGGTGAGCTCACAGACAAGCAGAACTGGTCTGGGTGTGTAAATTCACACCTATACAAATTTAAGAGTCTTAATCAACACAATCTTTACAGAAGTCGTGAAAAGTCAACAAGGTTTCAGGATTTGAAAGAGTGTCATCCCCTTCAGTTGGTGTGTGACAGCATCCAGTGAGGGTAGAAACACACACACATCAGAGTTACACGTCTAGACACCAATTCAGAGAGGCTGTGGGCTTACAGTGAACGACGGAGAGTTCTCTTTTTTGCTCCGCTGAAATAATCCAGTAAAAAATGTCTGACTATTCTACGAACAGAGCACAAGTAAATGAGGATGATGTCACTTTTTGTACAGAATTACTTCAGAGCTGCTTGGAGGTTAACGTCAAATACCTGCTTCAAGTCTGCTTCTTCCCTGGAGCTCTGATGTGAGAGGAAAAGTTTCTGTCATCAAGTACGCAAATAAGAACAGCATATCTCATTGTGTGTGTGTGTGTGTGTGTGTGTGTGTGTGTGTGTGTGTGTGTGTGTGTGTGTGTGTGTGTGTGTGTGTGTGTGTGTGTGTACCTGTGTGTTCTCAGCTGGCGCGCTACGGTGTTGGCTGGATCGAGTCGGGGCTTTCGGCTCCTAAATGCACACAAGCACAAAACAAAGACACAAAAAGACACACAGGAAAAATCTTTAGTATCGTGTCAGGATATGGAATCTAAAAATAAATAAATAAATAAATGATGTTTTGAAACCCCATAATAATAATATGGAAATAACTAAATTAATAGAACCTGTCAAAGAAAATGAAATCAAAGAAATTACTGCTAAACTTAAAAATAACAAATAACCAGTAGTAGATGGAATTATATTACATTTCTGGGTTAGGGTTAGGGTGCTGGGGCAATGAGGTGCTGCAGCTGTTCTGTGTGGAACCAGAGCAGTCAGACTTTTTCTCCTCTGTCAAAGGAAAAAGCTGATAAGATCCTTGAGAACTGGTATCACAGAGTTTGGGCAGGGCTGCACAATCTGCACTTTCAGCACTGACATTGTTGTTTGTCCATGTGCACTAGTCACGTTTCACAGGGACATGCAACGTCAAGTAAGGAAATTTTTTTTTTTTTAACCACACAACAGTTCATTTTGCAGCTGGATTAAAGATCATTTTCCTGAATGATCTACAGGGAAGTCTGTATCTCCAACACGTACATTAAGTATACGTTTGAATATAACTGTAGAGTTGGATCATCCAGGATTCATTTATTATAGGAATCCTTAGTAGAACAGGCAGGAGTTGCCTTGATGGGAGGTAATGTGCTGAAAAGAAAATTATATCACCCCTAAAACACAAGAATGATGTCCTGCATACTTTGTACAATGAAAAGAGATCTTCTCTGCTCTATAAATACTTTAGCTCAGTAAACATCTCATTTACAGCCTCCAGTGTCATTGTTCGTGTGTCTGTGTCAGTGTGTCAGTGTGGGTGGAGCGCTTTGTTTCTACCGTCTCTACAACTCACTGCTGAACACAGCAGCTCTCAGAAGACGTCCCCAAACCGGACAGAGAACCACATCCGACACGACACGGGAAACTGGAGACGTTAGCCACGCGACCGCTGGTTGCTGCATGACATCAGCTGGCGAGCGGCGCTACGTTCAACACTGGCTGGAAACTCACTCTTCAACCACTCCTGACCTTTGACCTCCAAACATCTCTCTATTCTGTCCAGAACTCGACCTCGATGTTTCTAAAAGCCTTCATGTGGCCACACCTGGAGCAGATGCTAATACGACATTAGCGCCCTCAAACCCTTTGCAAAGAGTTTGTGAATGCAGGATGAACTTCCATCTAGCCTATAAATGTAATATGTGCCTTTTCTTGAACAGTTACCTCTTTGTTGGTGGCTGCTGTGTTTTTAATCCGGTACTGTGTGTGGCTCAGCTCCTAAACAGGAAACAAAATTCTGTTTAAAATCACTGGCTGTCTTTGCAAATCTTTAAAGTGTTGTTTTTTTTTTTTTTGCTCTCCTTTTGTCTTCAGTAACTATATCCTGATTTTAAAAAAGAGAAACTTCTTCTTTCCTTTTCTTTCTTCTCTTTTTACAGCGGGTTCGTATTAGTTTTGATTTTACAGTGCTGTCAGAGGATATATTAGAGGTTTGCAGATATAAACATTTTAATACTAATATTAAATAGGTAGTTAAAATCAGGCAAAAGAAAAATCTGCATCCTAATTTACTTGCATCAACAAGATCATTAAGAACAGCATCAGCTAAAGAGAAATGTTGCTGCTCCATGAAGGATCACTTACAGCATCTGAGGGTCGTGAAGGCACCAGAGGAGTCGGCTTCTCTGATCGTGAAGGCATCAGAGGAGTCGGTTTCTCTTGTCGTGAAGGCACCAGAGCAGCTGGTTTCTCTGATCGTGAAGGCATCAGAGCAGTCGGTTTCTGTTGTCGTGAAGGCACCAGAGGAGCTGGTTTGTCTGATCGTGAAGGCACCAGAGGACTCGGTTTCTCTGGATCATTTCTTTTCATCTATAATGATGTATAATCAAGCCTGCAGCCTTTACAGCAGTAATAAGTCATAAAAACCTCCAGATGACTTTATACTTCAGTCAACAATCAAACATCTAATAATGTCATGTCAGAGCTCATTGTGGGGTTTACGGTACCTCTGGAGGCTTCGGAGGAGGTTTAGGCTGTAAACAGAGAAGAACATATGAGACCTGAGGTGGTTCTCTACACATGATTCAGTAGGAAACTGTTTCTTTACTTTCTCTACGGATTGCAATCTTCAGACTGTTGTGTATTAGTTCTGTTGTGTGTTTTTGATGTAAATGTGCTCACCGGCCTTTGTCTCTTTTTGGCTTCTGGTCTCATCATACTTGCCTCCATCTTGCCTGTATGAGAGACAGAAAGCGAGATATTAGTTAAACAGGATCAGACGCAGGTTTGCTCCGCTTAGCGGGTGAAGGTCTCCTCAAATAACTGGCCCAGATTAATTCATTATTATAAGTATATTATAAAATCATTTTTGTGCTTGAATCATTTAGTCGTTTTAAAAAAATTCAGAAATAAACACACAAAAAGAGAAAATCCTTAAAACAAGCAGTTTTAACTGAATTTATTAATTAATTATAAAAATAAAGGTACGAAAAAGCAACTGTATTTTCTTTCCCATTCAGTCAGAATGCTGCACCAGGTTTTACTTCAGGTACGTTTTTGATAATAAGAGAAATTATCTTCTGTATTAAAGAAAGACAAAAAAAAAAAACCGATGGAAATACACATTTCTAAATATATTTTAAACATGTAATGTATGATATTCACGTCATTGTTCCATTTCTTCATTTGTCACACAAAAACATCAGCAGGTCCAGTTCACTTAACATAGATCAGCTGCTTTGACCTCTGACCCTAACCCTTTTCTTGAACTCCGACATTAACTACTTGGTTTCAGTGTGTCAACTAAATTCAATAAAACTCCATTATTTTAGTGACTTTTTTACTTGACTTAAATAAGAAAAAACCTCCAGATTCCAGCTCCTTAGTGTTTGATTATTACGTCCATCAGGAGATTCCATTTCAAGTTCTTTGTCGGTGGGATGTCAAGATGTTAATTAAACCGGTTGGAGGTCTAGTTTCAGTTTGCTTTCATAAAGCCAAACACCAACTTCTTAGATCACAACTATAAACATGCAATACAACCATTTAACAAAATGTTATTGTCTTCCATAACAGTAGAAATAAACTTGAGTGGCTCTTAGTCTAACAAGGCCAATTCAATCAGGATTATCAAAAGCCAGACTACAGCTGTAAACATCATTTAATGGATGCAGGTCTTTAGATTAGAGCCAACCCCCTAAAACACACCTGATTTTTTAATTATACCTGAGAACTGAACGAAAGTGATCTGGTGTGAAAGAAAGTGGCACAAAAATATTTAAATCTTTGGTGGAAATAAAGTTGTTTGTTCGACAGTGCGAGAAAAGTGAGTGAGTTTTGTTTAATTATCATAAATTGATAATTTTTTAATAAATATTTATTTATTTGTTTATTTTTAATATTTAGCGAGCTAACGCTAGCTAAAAGATAACAATGCACTTTCGTGTTTAATGAGCGGTGAATGAAAAGTTGTCAATAACTAAAAGTTTCTCCGTCTAGCTCGGCCTGATGTCGGTCGGTAACCTACCGGACTGTCGGTCGGTAACCTACCGGACTACCAGGGTGTCACCTACCGAACTTCTGACGGCCGTTCACGGACTCTTGACGTGACGTCTGGACCGACGAACAACACATCAGCTGTGAAACGTCACGCGCCACGCCCGCACGAACAGCTGCATACACGAGGCATTCAGGGAGCCCCCTCGCAGCTCGGAAATCCCAAATATAAATGGAGCGTTTTCGTTTGTTTTAGTTGTCAGCGGCAGACTTTAACGTTTCATGTTCACCTTATCTATTCTTTGTTTTTGCTTTGTACTAATCGTATGATACTGCATACATCGCGTTTTACATGAATTAAGTCATATCTTATCTTATTTTATCTAATCATACCACATTACATGTGAGATAGATCTGGAAAATCAGGTCTTTCGATCGTTAAAGGAAATTTAATAAAACGTTCGTATTATTAATTTTTTTTTAAAATTTAGAAATCGTTGATTCGGCGTCCAGTCTCCATCAACACGTCTCATTACTAATCAAAACTCACAAATACTCTGTCCATTTGTGGTGTTTTCAAGTTTCTCATTTGATGTTATTTACCTTTACCGGAGGTAATGTTAACATTTCCGACATCACCCAAAGGCAGCATTACTTCCAGGTCGAACAAAGCATCTTGAACAAACGCACCTGTCACAGACCCTCTGTTGTACAACCAGGTGAGTTAACGTCACCAAAAAGACCCCAGTCATCAAACACTATCCCATAATGATTTCAAAAAGGACGCACAGAGCTGAAAGACAAATATCTCACCTGGTTTCGTGCCGTGGGCGCGGATGCGAGGCCCCTGAGCTTTGAGGTGTTCGTGGACTCACCTGGGAATGGGGCGGGGCCGCTGAAGTCTACCTGAGACTGTGGGAGTGACAGAAACGCGTTTCCTAGTATGAAACTGACTCAACAGATTCTCAAACATCAGCAAAAGCTAATTAAAGGACATAAGGTGGGAGTTGTTTCAACAATATAAAGGTAAACATAAATATAAAAATAAATAAAAATATAAAAATATATGTAAATATAAATATATAGACGTAAATGCAGAGTGATCATCTGGCTTCTGATTCATTGTGAAATAAGAGATGAGGAATCAATTCGCTTGATTGGGCTCAAATTATAATTTTTTTCATTTAATCTAGCAAGTCGGTTATATTTTCTGACCTTTTCTCTCTCTCTAAATAATCATCATAGATACGCTAAATGCACTTTTGGGAGTAACAGCACACTAAACCATACAGACAACAACTAATGACCAACTTCCCATGGATAATTCCGGATATTCCATTACAGAATAGTTTGGAATTATACTAAGGGAAGAAAAATATCAGTACACTGTGTGTTGAAGAATCCTGAGATGAAACTATAGCAAAAAAATTTCTAGTAGATGAGGTTGTAAGGTTTTTATAAGTAAAATGTGGGGAAAATGGCACAATTTTGACAATTTTTTGTAGTCTTAATACGAATTTAACCATTATCATTCATACTGGTTATATGAAATCAAACTAAACCTTAAAACTTCTCAGGTAGCAGACTTCAATCTCAATTTGTCTCAGAAAAGTTCGACTACAATTTATTCGATAGAAGGAAAGAAATTTTCCAAAACCATGAGACCATGGTTCTATCGCTTGTCATTCTAGCTCTGGTGTAGACCACATATCACATTATGAATGAGAATAAACTGTGTTGTGGACAAGCTGGTGCAGTCCCTGATGTGTGCCGTGCTGGTGACTCAGTAAAGGACCATTTCACACCTGTACCTGAACTTACTGGACTTCTGAAAGAAAACAAATCCTTCATTTATACCTCCATTAATGAAGTTCTGTCTCCATGTCAGTCTGGATGTCTGTAAACATGATTCCTCACAAAGTAATCATTGTTTTCCTTCATTATGAAGGCACATGAGTAAGAGAACAAAATCTTTCATGCAAAGCATGTGAAAGGTGAAATAACAAAGTCCAGAATTACTTAGCACATGTTCCTTTAATAACGTTAAAATGCATAAAATCATAAATATGAATAAGATAAATCACTGAATCATATTTTCTTGATCGACATTAGGGCAGTTTTACACAATGAAATAACTGAGAAGCATAAATGATACTCTATAAATCTAAGAACACAGATTCTCACTGTAGTGTAAATGCTGTTTCAAATCAACAAGTCCATCCCGGAACAAAAGCCCGTCAAGTTGGAGAAAAACAACATATTAAAATAGATCTAACTGTAGTTTGACATTTTTAAGAAACTGGAAAAGCAGTTTTGAGCTGGCACTGAGAAAAACACTAAAAATGTTCTGTGATGGAGCGACTAATGACTGAATCTTCCCAGGACTAAAGCCCAGTTCAAGGCCTTCACCGTTTCTGAGTCTCTGTTAAACAAAGTCTCGACTCTCAATGTCTTTTTTGATGGCTTTCTTAATGCGGTCGATTTCATCTTCATCTGAACTGTCATATTTGTGATCTTTCTCTTTCTTCTCCCCGTCCAGAGCAGCCGTCTCGTTGGCGCCGTCGTTGCCTTCTGGCGTGGTGGACTGCAGCTCCTCTCGGATGGTGTTGAGCTCCACCAGACCATCATGCAGCTGCGTCGCCACCTCCCTGATTTTGGCTGCGAACTCAGACTTGGCCCCTTTTTTAAGTTCTTTGGAGTCTTTGGCCACGAAGTAGATATCCATTCCCACAAAAAGCCCAGTAAGCACCCCAGTAGCCATACTGGCAATCTGGACGGCTCTGGCTGCTGTGCTTCCCGCCACATTGGCGATCTGCACCACACGCATGATCTCATTGGCGTTGATGAGGATGGCCTTTCCTGCCATGGCGCCGTCCTCGTAGAAACTACTACTGAGCACAGGAAAGTCACGATTGTAGGCGTGTTTCTTCATCTTGATCAGGTCAAACTTCTTCAGGTTCTCGATACCCTGCTTGATGAATTTCAGGCACTTGTTGAGGTCGACCATTTTCTCTTGATAGTCTTGCACAATCTTCTCCACCTTCTTACGGTCCATGGAATTGTTCACCTGATTGGAGATGCCGGCGCCGGCTGAAGTCAGACCACCCGCTGTGGCGACGCCTAAACCCACCGCCGTCACGATCAAGGACGTGCCGAAGGTGACCGGAGCCAGAGCGAGACCGGCGATGGTGGCGACGCCCCCAATGGCGCTCGTGGACCCGCCAGTGATCTGAGCAATCTTAGTGTTTTTGCTGAACTTGTCCAGTCCGTCTGCGATGCTGTTGAGGTCGATGACGTGCTGCCAGAGGCTCTCGGCCCGTTCTGAAAACAGTTTGTTGAAGACGCGGATGCCCTTTTGGACTCTTTCTGCCGTCACTGCAAACGCTCTGAGAAGAGCAAAAGAGTCAGATGAGCCAATTTTAAACTGTCCATCTCATCAAATATTCATGGTGACATTAAATAACATAAATGGAATATATCTTATTTTCAACAACTCTGGATTTCTTAAAATTGAAGCAGTTTGATAAATATCCACAGAAATATAAGAAAAAGCGACCGGATGAGGGACTGATAAACTTATTGGACCCTTCACTTACTTGGCCTCTTCTTTCTCTGTCATGTCATCATCTTGAGGCGTGTCTTCCCATGCTGAGGAAGTAGTAAGGAATGATATTTAACATTATTTATTTATTTAGCTTTCTTATAATATTAAAAATATGATGAACACCTTAAAATCGATAATTTCCAAAAGCGATACTAAGCTCCTCCTGGCTTGTAGGTCGTTGCTCTGCTTAGCTTGAAATTTTGGAAACACTGTTCTCTAAAATGTGTGTAAAATATGCAAAAAAAATTTATTGTGACCTAGGAACACTCGGGTCGGGTCAGGGATGTTGAGAAACTAAGCAAAGGATTTCCAGCTGCTAAAAGATGATATAAATCCTTAGAAGATAAGAAAAACAGAATGAAAAAACTGTTGATTTGTCACTTACACTCCACTGAGTTCCACCAATCCATAAGATTTTCCACAGCCTAAAAAAAGACACCATTAGATGAACACGTTTGAATGTGTTTGGTTAGTGTTTGGTTAATAATATGGGATCAGATTATCCTGGAATGTGACGACGGTGACACATCTTATTTCAGACACCAACCTCTCCATCTTCAGACTCTGCCGGGCCGATACGGAAATCCTCCAGCTGGTCAAACAAGGACCTGTTTGCCCCTTCATTCTAAAGAAACATAAATCATATGGTTTGAAACCAAATATTGATCCAGATAATTGTCTAAGATAAAACCCACATCCTTATTTTGGACATGTACATGCTGCAGACAGAGAGGAGGAAGTAGCTGTTAGAGGATATGGTTTTGTTTTCAGAAGTAAAAAGGACCAACATTTTATAGAAACTCTGAAAAAGGAAGCAGAAAGACGAGTCTGGCCACATTCTAATCTAAACTAAACTGGCTATGGGCATGTCCCAGCACGGTGTGGTGGAGTGCAGGTGAGGGGGGTGGGTGTGTGGAGGAAAAAACAGGTCACATGGTGACTATTATAGCCTCTGCTTGGAAGTGAACAGAGGCCCTGGAGACAGAAGACAGAGGCCATTTAAGGGTGGGTCAGGAGACTGAAACAAACATTTTGCAATCATAAACCACAGTATGAAAGACTGCAGCCTTTCCTTCAGAAGCACAAACACTCTGACACCCAGTTAGACGCCGCTGGAACAGTAAGACAGAGTGGCCAATGAGGGTTTTAGTTTCTCTACCTCTTCTGCGTTGCTTTCATCCTCTTCTTTTTTCTGGACAATTTTGGCCTGAAGGTCAAACAAAGCACACAAAAAAAGACAAGAATGACAATGTGGTTTTTGTGTTGTCTTCAATGATGTATAATGACTGAAAGGCTGAGGGAAAAGTGGAGTAAGGAAGTGTGGAAAAGACAACAAATGTTACGGCAAACGTCAGACACAACTACCGTAAACTCCGGACTATAAGCCGCTACTTTTTTCACACGCTTTGAACCCTGCGGATTCAACAACAATGTGGCTAATCCATTGATTTTTACAAAGTTTTTGTCTTTTAAAATGTAGTTGGTGCGGCTTATATTCAGATGTCCTCTGGGTTTTACGGTAGTTTTCACACATCATGGCTGAACGTTACCTTGACCCGAGGCATGAATGGGTTGAACCGCTTGGGTTTCTTGACCTTTGTCTACAAATATAAAAGATATAATTATGAAAGGAGGAATTAGACTGAAATTAGCTCTTTGTGGTTTTCGCATTAACAGTCAAATTTACAAGGAAGCGAAAAGCAAGACGTAAAAAATGAACAAAAGGACCTCCTCTGTTGTGTCTTTGGATTCATCTTTCTTTTCCTCCTGGGCTGCAGAATCATCTTCGTCTTTCAGGCCTTCATCATCAGACGGAGCCTGAAGTGAAGAACAATTATGTGGCTGTCATAACGGAATGAATTAATAATGTAATTCTAACCTATGAAGTACATAGAAGAGGAAAATAACTATGTTTCTGCACTGATTTCACAAAAAGCACACGTCACATACCTTGGCCAGAGTACGCTGTAAAAATGGATTTGGGCCTTTAGATTTCTTCAACCGGGTCTGTTACAGAGATTGCAGAGAATGTTAGCAGACATTAAAAAACGCTGAGGCGATCACGATTAGAGAACAATTTGTGCTCAGGAATATTGGAATCTTCACTGCTCAGAATTTGAAGGACTTTTTATGACGGCCATCATGTCGCTCTGACAAGATTTTGTTGTTATTTCTCAACTATTTCTAAGTTTTTTTTTCCCCCACTGTGATTTATAACATTGAACTCATGCAATCTGCTTAGAAAACTGCTCTTTTCCTCGCGTTCAGACCGATCCAAAATGGTTGTGCAGTGACTTTGGAGTTTAGGAAATTTTTGTCTGTTCTCAGAGTTGGACCAGCGCTTTACATTTCATCAGACATCAGCAGACGTTCAGTCATTGTTCAGCTGTAGGTAAATAAAGGAAGCATATCTCGCTCCACCGTCTACTCAGACAGACATAAAGCTGTGTAAACACACACATTTTAACTTCTATGTACTCTGTATTATCATTAGCTGTTGTGTAAAGTCATCATCTAGTCCTTTCACGGATATATTTGCTAATCTGACACCTTAACCAGACGACACCATCAGATGCTGTGGTCAGCAAGGATAGCCCTATCATTCATAACTGGTGATAACTGGATGTTTGTTAACGATATATGAAGAGTCTCTATGTTCTGCTGCAGACACAGATCACAAGAGATGACAACAAAAAGGTTCCATCATGCACACATGTAGCGTGATTGATAAAAATATTGAGGATAATTCTTTGATCATGCATTTGAACGCCTCATAAATGTCACTGTTCAGATCCAGCAGTAATTAAAACATCTCTGGAATGAAGGAACTTTATAAGAAGGAAGCAGCAACCACAACATTTAGATCCTGGCAGAGCGACTCCGACAAATAACGTGGAGTCATGTTTGATTTCATCTACATGAAGCAGGTGAAAACAGAATAGTCACATTTAGACTCACGCTGAGGAACAGGAACGTCTACAGGATGACATCAGTGATGAAGGCTGAAACTCACCGTGGTGCTTTCTGGACGCTTTGCCTCTGAATCCTCATTTTTGATGCCTTCATCATCTGATTGGTTCTGCAGCAGATTGGATTCATTACATTTTCATGACAATAATTTAGGTTTCCCTCACACCATCATTAGTCCATTAATGTGTACATGTTAGTACCTGCAGGTTGCTCTTCTGCTGTTTCCAACCAAAAACTACACAAACAGATATGATTCTCTCGACCGCAAAACATAGTAGAGGTTAAAGATATCATTTTTTCCTAAAATGTCTGGAAAGGATTATTATTGGATTTGTTTTTTCCTTATAATCATACGACAAAATAGTGCTTTTTATAACCTTTGTGAAAGCATGAAATTCAAATGTAAGGTGGATAACTTCAAAACTTTCTTCTCGTTCACTGAAAAATAATTGTTAACTGATTCACTGACTGATATCATCTCATATGTTCAAATTCTCACCACCAGACGCGTTCAGACAACACACAGATGATTTCAGAAATATTACCGGTTTATCTTCAGTTCCTCTTGGCTGTGCTTTGCTGTAAGTGGACGTCTGTTTCATTTCCTGTGGACAGATCACAGCTCTAACAACGACAGAAGGGACACAGAATCAGGAGTACGGACGCGTGTGGCTTCAAACCTCGTCCGCTGGTCTGGGGGGGATCTGTGGAGTTTCACTTCTTTCCTTCTTCTCTCGCTGGTTCATCTTGCTTTTGACCTGACAAAAACACCAAAAACACACACACAGAGTCACACACTGAGGTGAAGCAGGAGGACCAGAGGCCTCGGCAAATAACAACTGGATCTAAAGACAGAAGATAAAGAGGAGGAGCGTAAGCATTGACAGAAATGTTTAACAGAGTGGATCAGCCGTGTGTGTGTGTGTGTGTGTGTGTATGAGTTCATTGATGACTCATGAGTGATGTGAAAACACACTGACCACATTCGGCTTCTCCCCCGCTGGCGTTTCATCGTTCTTGACACTCTCAGGGTCTTTATTGTCTTTCTGGACAAAGAGTTTTAAATGTGAACAATTAAACAAGATCAACCAAAAACAGATTCATGATTTAATTTCAGGACCACGCTACTTTGTGATGGATTTGTGATGGAAATAATTAGAAATTAATTATGATGTCAGTTCTAATGTATGCAGGACACAAACAGGAAGGAGTAAAGGTCTCCACACCTTCTTCTTGGCTGATGTGTCGCTGCTCACCAGCAGCTCGTCCTCTGAGGCCGCCGGCTTCTCGTTCTGCAGGGAGAGAACACAAATCATCCTTCAATGAGAACAAAAGACGCTTATTCAGTCCAGATCCAATCTAAACTTCCTCACTTTGTTTCCATATCGAAACGGATTCAGCTTCGTCATTGCCTCGGCAAATTTACTCTGAATTTAGAATTTTTAAAAAAAGAAAAAGAAGGAAAGATCAATAAAACCAATTTAAATGTAAAGATAAAAGATTTGCATTTAAAACCATGAAGCAAAACGTTACCGACCGGTTTGTGAGACGGATGATTCTCTCCGTTTTCTGACGTCTCCTCAGAGTCTGACCCAGAGTCCTTCTGCAGATGAAACCCAATTTACCATTAAATACAACCATTAGCACGTAGTGGTGAAAAATAGCCCCAGTTTTATGATGTTAATGATGGATGGGAAAGTCTTTTGTAAAATTAATGATGGAATTAAGCACAACTCACTTCACCTTTTGGGTATAAAACATTTCTTCATCATTTGAGTGAAACTTTGTTATAATTAGTGTATTACTTCTTGACTTATTGCCCAAGGTGTTTTTTGGTGGGGTCACATGAACTTTGGTATTCAGGCTATTTGAATAAATTCCATCAAGGTGAGCTGATGACACTCAGCACTGCTCTGTCTCTAGAACACGTGTCCTACCTGTTTGTCGGTGTAGAATGTGCTCCTTGTTGCGCTGAAACTCTCCTAAATCGAATTAGTGAGAGAAAAGTGCAGATTTTAACTAATCTAGTCAACTTGAAAAATGTTAATGAATACATTTTTCTGTCTTAACAATAGTAATTAGCGATGGCGCGGCCTCTCTGTCGTACATCAGACTCTGAACACACCTGCTTGACTTCAAGCTTCTTTGTCGTGGAGCTGCTGTCCTTTGAGCCTCCTGACTGCTCAGACTTCACTTTTTCCTGTAAAATCAGATTAAATCATGTCACTTATTCCAGAGCCCAACACTGTTATACACTGGATGAAGGGAAGTTGACCAGCAGAAGACGTCACACACACACAAAAAATCTGTTCTCACCTTTGAAGACCATTCTATGAGATTGTTGCTGCTTGCAGAACGTTTGCCTTCCACAGACAGATCATCCTGCACAGAATGATGAAGACAAAAAGCTAAAAAGTCAGATAAATAAAGACATTCAAGATATTTTCTGAAGTGAATTCCCAGTATGTGACTGTAAAGGCTTTTTATGTGATCATCTCGATTTATTAGTTCTAGTCTCATATTTCTAACGTCTCCCGGCTGGAGTCAGGAGAGGTTCCCCAAGTCAGGAACTGTTTATGAATTCTAGATAGGAATGTCCCTCGACAACCAACTCAACAAATGCAATGACAAATGAATAATGAATCATAGTTTCAGGACTTGACAGAAAACATCTGCATCTTATTTTGAAAACCTGCACCTGAGAGATCTGTGCGTCTTACCTGAGATGGAGATTTAGACACTTTCTTTCTGAACACACCACTAAAGAATCCTCCTTTTTCCTGACAAAACAATCGGAAAACAAAACTGAAGTTACTGCAGTTTGTTTTCATTATGGGATGGTTTTATCAAAATGTACCTTGGTGCCGCCGCTCTCAGACAGATAGTCGCTGCTGTCTGAGAGTTCGCCGTGTGCAGATAAATCATCCTGATGTTGAGGCGACGGTGGAAAAATTATGTTAAACATGTTTTTATATTTTATTGTAATACAGCTTCATGGTATGATCACAGAAATATGACATGAGTCTTACCTGGGATTGTGTCCTCAGTCCATTGGACTTCGGGGATTTTCTGAACACCCCACTGAAAATCCCTCCTGTCTCCTGAATTCAAGATTATATGATGCTGATTTTATCAATAACAGAAAAATTCAGTGAAATATTCCTCTGCTTTGACAACTCCACCTTAGTACCGCTGTTCACAGACAGATTGTCAGTGCTGCCCGACAGCTCTCTGGGTGCAGACAGGTCATCCTAGAAGTGATAAAACATCAGTTTTATTATTATATTATTATAATTATCACCTCTTAATAGTTTAATACAGGTGTAAACAATTCAGATGATCTCACCTGAGATTGCGTTCTCCCTCCAAAAGTCTTTTTAATCCCGCTGATCAATCCTCCACTCTCCTGAGAGAAAATGCATAATCAAATATAATAATGACTGATAATTTAAATACTAAAAAAAACCTCAAATAAGTTATGCATTTTTTTAAATTGAAGCAGTCGTTTGCTTGTGTTTGATGTCACCAGACATTTGATTTGTGTTTGATTGATGAGACTCACTTTTGTGGTATTTTTTTCAGGCAGAGCGTTGATTCCTGGTGGGAACTCAATCTCCAGAAAATCCTAAACACATAATAATCAGTCAGACTTCATGACCTTTAGCAGCTCATTGTGTTCTCCTGACATGCAGCAGAGGACAGAGCTTTACCTGTGAAGCCCTCCGGACGTGTCCTGGTTTAGGAGATCGCTTCAGTATTCCACCAAAAACACCAGATTTTTCCTTCAGAGAAAAAAGCAGAATCTGATTTATTGTCTCTGAGAAAAGCAAAAAGATGTCTGCAGGAGGAAACCAAACCATCAATTACAGTAAACTGACCTTGGATGATTTATTGTCTGTTATGTTTTCACTACTGGCAGATAGTCCAGGATTGGCAGAGGTGAGGCTGTCCTATAAAAAACAGTATATTTCAATAAAACTATAGAAACAACTTTTTAAACAACATAAAAAGTTGTTTAAAGACATAAAAACACACAATTATAATAGTAATAACCATATACAAACATATCTACACTCAAGTTAAGGTAATGTTAGGTATTAATGAAATTAATGCACAAAAAAATACTAACCTGGACCGGAGCCTCTTTGGAAGATTTGGTCGTCTTCTTGAACATTCCTTTAAACACACCTCCTTTCTCCTGAAATAAGAACGAAGTCTGACTAAAGGCTGAAGAGACATCACACAGATTCACATCAGCTAGCGATGATAACAAATCTGACGAGACTGGAAATCAAAGAAAAAACATAATAATGTGGAGGACATTTGGTGAGCGTCACCGTGGTGCTGCTGTCGGTCAGGCTGTCGCTGCTCTTGGAGAATTCCGTCTTGGATAAACTGTTCTGTTTCAAAACACAAATGGAAAATATCTATTTTATAAAACAACACTTACTGCAATTACACCGATATGGGTTATATCTGAGTATTTTGGTTAAGTAGTTTTAAATTTCTCAGATTAATAATACTACATTACCTGTGTGTGGATGGACGGCTCTGCCGACTTGTGGGATTTTTTGAAAATCCCACTGAATAATGATGGTTTTTGCTAAATCAGGAGTGGAAAACATTGAAAATTAAACTACGACAACCTAATTCAGTAAATTAAAAAACTGTTGTGAAACATATTTAGGATTAAAAGACTAATCTCTTCTGTGGCTTTAACTCTACAGAAAGTAAGCACGAGTCAGCAGCATAAATGTGCCTTTATATAGAAGCAAAACAATAAATTACTAATTATTATATATTATCATATAAATAAAAAAAGACAGTCGGAAATGCTGTTGACGCTCGACTGAACTGAGAAGTAAAACAAGTAAATTCGGTCTAAAGTTTAGTTTTTATAAGTTGTCATCTTATGCAAACTCATGTGTTTCAGAAAATTCTGAGCCAATCGTGACAAAATTTGAAATCATCAGTAGCAACATGCTCGTATTAACCTTTATCTTCAATAAAACGTGAATCTGAAATGTCTAAAATAACTATGTCAGAGGTCATCTGCTGACGGTGGGTTCTGTTCTCGGTGTTCTCTACAGTCAGCTCTTCATTTGATCATTGTTGGACGTGGACTCCATTGTTCTGGAGGATAAAGCAGGACAACAGGACCCACAGCAGGAAGTGGACCGAGCTAAGCCACGCCCACTGAGGTCAGGACGGTCAGAACCCAAAAACAACAGTCAGACAACAACAGTCAGACATTAGCAGTCAGACAGCAACAGTCAAACAACAGTCAAACAACAACTGTCAACACTGTCAGACAACAGTCAGACAACAGTCCACACCATCACACAACAACAGTCAGACAACAACAGTCCACACCGTCAGACAACAACAGTCAGACAAAAACAGTCCACACCGTCAGACAACAACAGTCAGACAAAAACAGTCCACACCGTCAGACAACAACAGTCAGACAAATGTCCACACCATCACATAACAACAGTCAGACAACAAAAGTCTGACAACAGTCCACACTGTCAGACAACAACAGTCAAACAACAGTCCACACGTCACAAAACAACAGTCCACACCTGTGTACAATAAGTCAGACAACAGTCAAACAACAGTCCACACCATCAGACAACAACAGTCAGACAACAACAGTAAACACGTTAGAAAACAACAGTCCACACCTGTGTACAATAAGTCAGACAACAGTCAGATAACAACAGTCTATACTGCCATACAGCAACAGTCAGACAACAACAGTAAACACAGTCAGACAACAACAGTCAGACTACCCCCACCTGTACAACACCTTCAGTTAAAGCTGTACTTCATCAAACACAGGAACACTTACGTCATCTCCGGCCTCACAGTCCAGGTCCAGGTCCAGGTTTTCGTACCGATCCTGTCAGACGTGTTTCTTTATTCTCACAAACATTCATCTCCTTGACATGAAACCCTGACCCGGTTTGTCCCGGGCAGGAACGACAGACAGGAATCAAACCGAACGCTAACGAGCATCAACTCACCATGACCACGTCTAGGTCAGCTGTGTGTTCGTGTTTACTTGTTGTTTGTTGTTTTGTTGTTGTCTCCTCTCAGCACTTCTTTTCTGTCTCCGTCGTTTCTCTCACTTCTTCGTGTTGAAGTCAAAAGTCCTCCCCCCGGAAAGAAGACAGCCTCCCCAGCTCAGATGTCTGACCTCCGTGGGCTGTCATGATCCTCCACGGAACCGGATCATCCAGTTTTCTTCTCTTACCTGCGTGGAGTCGCCCAGGAGGGGCGTGTCCGTCCCACACACCTGGGAGTCTGACGACAGGCCCGTGCTGCGTTCAAGTGCTGCTGAGGAACGTCGTAAACTCAGGCATTCACATCCCCAGTGCTAAACGTTGACTAGTGGTGCGTTCAAGTGACGCACTGCTACAGTTTTTCCCTTATTCAGTTTGTGAGACAGAGCTTTGTGATAAATACCAACATCTAGAACAATCTAAAACATCCAAAGACAAACTTTAAAATATGTTCAAGATCTGGTAGGAAAATGTGCTACTGTAAGATCTGTGACTAGAAGAGATGAATTTGTAATTTGTTTCTGAAATAGTTCACATTAAATGTGTAATTTCTCTTGACTATCAAGCAAATAATGATCGAAATGTCATTCCATCTTCTGGAGGCAGATCTGCGAGGTTCAGGGTCATGAAACTCAAACTGTGGTGGTTGTCAGACATTTTTTAATCCACTTAGTTACACCATTTAATAATATTTTTTTCACAACAGAGTATGTTGATGTGCCAAAGCCTGAATCTAAAACCCCACAGCCGTCTCATGCTGAAAACTGAAATATGTTTGTAAAAGCACAACGCTTCTGTTTCTGCTTAGGTTATAAAGATATTAAAACACAAAATATCATTGCAGTCACGAGAACATTAATATCCTTCAGCTATGTTATGTGATCCTAGCCCCATGGAGCGTCATGTTTCTGTTAGATTACACTGCAAATCACTTCACGTTATATGGACTTAAATGGAGTTATATGTGGCTTGTGTCAACACAACAGAAGCACCACGGTGCAGATAAGAGCCGTAAAAGGTGTTGCTGATAAGCTGTATTTACCTTTGTCTGCCATTCATGTTTCTGAGCTGCCTTTACACAACTTAAAAGAAAACCTGGATGAAATTGTAATTCCAACTAACTTTCAGATGGGTTGATGCATTTAAATTGAGAACCATTCACAAACACCTGCCAAAATAAAGGTTATCCTCATTATACTCATTAGATCCAAAATCCTGTTTCATCGAGACATCAAACAGAAAATCTGTTGGGAAATCCACATTCTCTCGATTCATTCTTGAGAAAAACAAGAACAAAGTTCTGTTTTGAAGACGACTTTAATGTCAAACAAAAGATCATTCACGGTTCCTGTAAAACATTTCCATATCCCTCATTACTCATTACATTCATAAACCTCATCACTTATGATTCAAACAAAAGAAATAAACACAAACCGATTATATTTTTTTTGAGCTGAAACAAAATTTTTCATGCGCATTTCCTCTGCATGTTTTTAATTCTAATGTCGAGACACACTACAATCATTAACATAGATGTGTATTACCGCTTATATCGTATACCTCTTCTTCTTTTTTCTTTTTTCTTGCACATTATCAAGCAGCGAAGCAAAAAGGAAGCAAAACATTTGCCTTCATTTTTGGTTTATACAGTGTTAAGTGTTTCTATTACATGCTGACTTCACTGTGTATAATCTGTCAGATTATTCCTTCCATGACAGGAAGTAGAGGTTTCCCTGTCCGTCACCACAAACCAGCTCGGTGGGTTTTTTCGGGTTCACTTCCAGATGCACAACAGGTGCTCCACACACAAACATACCCACCTGGACAAAGAGAAGATGAGCAGAGAGGAGCGGTTATAAAAGGAAGCGTCAGAAATCAAAGAGAAGTTCGCTGCATGAGAGGAGAGACGGGTTTCCAGTGGGCTAACTTGTTTTCTTACTGACAGCTACATAAGATTGATGTCTTATCATTCAGTTAAATATGAAGCCAGTTAGCTTGACAGAACACATAAATAACTCAGATAGTAATAAACAGCAGTTATTAAAAAAGATTTTTTTTTTAAATTTGCACAAAAACACAAGAATAAACTATTTCAACAGAGCATTTACAGTGAAATAAATGCTATTAGTTTCCTCTGACCTTTGCTAACTTCACGCAGAGCCAGGTTATTTTGACAAAGGTTCACATTCGACACGCAGATACAAAGTGGTTTTAATTTTCTCATCCAACAAGCAGCCAAAGAAGGAAAAAGCTGCCATTGTCAAACATCAAATTGTTCTGAAGTACCTGTTTTTTGGTGTTCCTGTCCCAGAGCTTCACCGTCCGGTCGTAGGAGCCTGAGATGATGGTGCGCTCAGTGAGCCTCAGTACGCTGATCCGATCACTGTGGGCCTGTGGATCACACACGGTCATTAAAACACCAGCCTTATCCCCATCCCACCAGCCTTATCCTCCTTCAGCAATGCTTCCTGTTGCTCTTACAGGTTTTCTGCTGCTCCATGTGGAAGGCTCAGGCGGCTGGATAAACCACATGTTGCCCGTCGTGTCACCGCACACAACCAAATCTGAAAGAACGGAAAACACACCGGGTCATCACAATGAACTAAAACTGGATTGTGTTTTTAGCTGATGTTTTTTTTTTTAACCTCTGTTCACAGTGACAGCTGATATCAGGCTGCCCTTCTTCTCTTCCTCATCAGTCTCCAGGGTGATGGAGCTGAAAGCTGAATTGACTCCATTTTTGGGGCCCATAGCAAACTGAGGAACAAGACATCAGTGTTTTACTAAAACCTGTGTGATATAACACACCTGAACGAGTTCATTACTGTAGAAATACACACGCTGCTCGGATAGTTAGGAGTGTTGTCTATTTAACAAATAAAACTCTCTAAACAAGAAAAAAATTATTTATTTTTACAAAAAGTCAAGCAGTATTATGAAATTAGCAAATGTTTAATTTTATCTAAACATACGATAAGTACTCATATTTATTGTTCTTAGGTCTTGAATGATGCTATTTAGAAACTAACCATGAAGCCGATTTGAACTTCACCCTGTGTTTCGCCGACCAGCCACATGCTTTTCTCATCGTTAGGGATCAACCCCAAAACTCTGACTCTTTCCTCCAAACTGCAAAAAGAGAGATCAAAGAAACCCCTCTCACTGCATAAGAAAAATCTGGGACTGTTATATCTTGAGCTTAGCTAAACTTTAAATAAATGTAATAAACATTAATTTTAATATTATTGGGGCTGTGAAAAATATCCACAATCAGGATGGATTTATAATGCCAACAAAACCATTAACAGCAATATTCTGGAAAGTTTCATAAACTGGTCATTGAATGAATTCATAATTTTAACAAGTTATTCCTCTGAAAAGGTTGAACACTTCAGCCAGATGATGAAAATTCTCTGGAAATCTTCTGTTATTCACGAATAATATCTAATAATCTGCTCCAATCTACAAGGACTGATTAACATAACCCTGAATATAAAGCACAGAATGGAACTTTACCAAGTCATGCTCATTTTCCAGATGACTTTCTCCTTGCAGTTGACGTCATATAATTTGCCACTGTGAGTCAAACCCATCAGGACGGAGCAGTAGTAGAGGCCAACCACTGGTTGCTTCACTTTGCAGGTATTGACCTTCACCAGGCTGGACACGGGGACACAGGAAAGAACAGGACAGCTAGATGTGACCACTTCAGGTATATAAGAATCAAGGTGGCTGATTTAAAGTGTGTATCACTCTTAACACAGGTTGTGTTGCCATTCTGCAGCATCACGTTGGCCCTTCAACATTTGCCTCACAATGATTGGATAAAACAAAAGGCTTGTTTATTATCAGCTTAGAAATACCTCCTGGTGACGTCTGGTCGATAAACTGAGCTTTGATGAGATGATTTAGTCTCTTTGAGACATACATCTTAAATATTAGGTCATGTTTGCATACAAGAACTAGTTCTCAAACGCTTTGCTTGGTAAAATAAAATTCTTTTTCTTCTTCTTCTATTCTATCATCCATCCACTCATTTTCTTGTAGATGAGACGATCAGGATCCGCTTCTTCCACCTTAGTGGTCACAATTTTCTAAAGGACAATTCAGAGGGATGGTCCATCTAAGCTGAGTGAGGTGGGAGGAAGCTGGAGTACCCACAGAGATGCTGTGTATTACTGCTTTAAAATAAATAAACATTTAAGGTGCAAAAACAAAGAAAAAAGTAAAATCACCATGTTGCATCATTAACATATCCTGTGTTTAAATCTTTTGATTGTTTTTTTCCCCAGGTGTTTATTTTACTTGACAGTTTGACTGTTTTTCATTCGTCTTGATCGAATTTAAGTTGGGTTTTCTTGTTGTTTACCTCGCGCTGCTACCCTGTTGATTCCACACCAGTTTCCACACGTTGAGGGAAGGTTTCATGCAGCTGACAGCAAACTGGTTCCCGGGCATGGAGCAGATGGATGCGATGCTGCTGTCTGACGCCTGACACATGGACATACACACACACACACACACACACACACACACAATGTAATGACACAAACATGAGCTGCTCAGGAAACAGCACTCTTCTGGTGTGTGTCTTCACCTGCTTGTGGCCGATCACGGCATTGTTCTTCCACAACTCCAGCAAACCGGATTCATAAGCAGCGAGAAGCAGATCGTGTTCCGGGGAGAAGCAGAGGGCTGTGACGGAGCCTCTCTGAGTGGGGGATCTCTCTGGAAACACACGACACGTGTGAGCGGGGATGTGAACACATGAAAAAAAAAGATCCACAGTCTGAAAAAAACATTTTTTCGCTAGAAAATCCTTGATACTTTTTATTATAAAGTGTTGAATATTTATGACAAAAAAAACAAAACAAGCAGCCCCAAAACAAGTTAAAATTTCATGTTTGAAAAAAAGAGAAATATATCTTCTTCAAGACACAGTGAGAGGGATGAAGGTCTGGTCCAGATCCACCGTCTGGAAGAACAACCAGAAGACGAAACCTGGAGCTATCATGTCTTACCTGTTGTCCAAGTCCAGCATCGTAAAGAACAATCCTCTGACACTGAAAGGAATTCTGGGAGACCTTCTTTGCGAACGACTCCACATATGGCACCGCTGTGACCCTGGAAGGTGCTGAAGTGCTCCACCTTTACGTAGGAAAACAGAAACGAGACAGATGGGACGAAATGGATAAATATGCGTGTGTATTCGTGTATAACAGCTAACAATCAGTAAATGATACGACGGAAAAAAAACATTAGTAAGTCAAAACACTTGACTAGAAATGCTTAAAACCCCCTTTCTTGTTTCACTGTGACTGACTGACCTGTAATGGTTTCAGGAACTGAACGGTGCCGTCATCGGAAGCAGTGACAACAGTCATTTCTTCTGGGTTCACTTCTTTCATCTCGCCTTAAAAACGATGGAAAGAATTTAAAAATATTTAAACATCTATACACTTTTTTTATATATGTCTGTGTGTGAAAATAAATGTGTGTTTTCCACAAAGTGAACCTTTCATTGGCAGGACTGAGCAGTAGTGGATGGACTGTTTGTGTGCAGCGATGTGGCAAATCTCAGAGTTGGTATCCCAGGTCCAGACATGCAGCGACCCCTCTGAACAGCTGGCAACCACATAGGGCCCCTACACACACAAACACACACACACACACACACCAAAAACACCCCAATTAAACATTTCTAGAAAAATTACCACATTAACTTAGGGTTTCATGAGAGAAAGAAGCAACACACAGTGTGTGTGATGTGTGTTTGCTCACCAGAGAGCTGACGGATGTCAGAGGATTCCTCCAGTAGATTTCTTTGAGGCATTCTCCGTCCTCCAGGTCCCAGACGCGAACCTTTCCATCATTTGAAGAACTAATCTGGAATGGAGTTGAAAGGCTGCTAAAGACTAGGAATCAGAATAGAAATACGACATCCCCTCACAAAACGAACGGGTTGAGGATTTACCACCAAGTCTGGAGTCCAAATACAGTCGGTGACCCAGTCTCTGTGGGCGTGAGGGATGGACTTTGATTGATCAGCAGGAGAGATGCTCACATCCCACACCATCAGGGCCTGGAAGGAGCACAAAGCCAGTGCTGCAGTCATTACTGACAAAGTCATGAGCATCTCCTCTAAAATTCTGGTACTAGAATGTGTTTCCTGTATATTAAAACAAAAAATCCTGACTTTGTCCCAACACACAAAGAACAAACCGATCATACATGATCTTTCCCACCAGACAGCAGCTTTTCACCGTCAGGGCTGAAAGCCAGACAGGTGACCCCTCCAGTGTGGCCCCTCAGGAACACCTGGGGCTCCATACAGGGAACCTGGGCTAAATCACTCAGCAGCCACAGAGTGATGGTGCAGTCGTCTGTGTCAGCAGAACAAAACAGTGATTAGCAGTGATTAGTCACCTTTTCACTTTACTATCAACGACACCAACCTGAAGCTGTGGCCAGGTAAGTGTCATTTCGCGCCATCGCCAGGATGACACCTGATTGTGCACCGAAGTGGCCCCACATTTTCAGGCCTCCCAGCATTCCCACTTCTCCTTCATTTTTCTTCCAGACCTTCACGCGGTTGTAACTTTCTCCAGACAACAGCAGGTTTGGTTCGTTGTGGTCGCCATCCAGGGAGACCCACAGCAGGCACTGCACCGACACAGAGCGATCCTTCGAGGCCCAAATCTGCTTGGCTACAGTTGAAAAAAATAGAGCTGATCTGATTCATCATTTTTTTTGAGCCAGTAACTTTATTTTATGCAGAATTAAAATAAAAGGGAGCAGACAAATGTATTTGCGTTTCAGTGGATGTGAGTTACGTATTTGACCTACGTAGCTCCAGAACAAATCTGAAAACCAAGAGAAGAAACAAAACCTCCAAGACATGACGGTCTAAATCAATGGCCATTTTTTCTGACGTTTTCATACTGATAAAACTGCTGGAGAACAAATATAAATAAACTGTACAATTATAAGTTAAGATGTGATTCCACTTCTTGTTATTTTTCTCCATGTGTTCTTCCAGTGGTTCAATCAAGCTCTGGAGATATTTTATTTGACTCCATAAACACACCTGATTCAATACTGAAGAGTTTCAGACCGTCACCATGGTAACCCACTGCAGCATAGTCTCCATTAACGGCCACGCACAGAGCAGGTGGCTTAGAGCTTGCAGACTTCTGTTTCTTCAGAGGAGGCTCTCGCTCGCACTGAAAGATCAAAATAGAGAAAATGAGAAAACACACTTTTCAGTTAAGCTGGAAATGTTCTTTTACACGCAGAACTAAAAGAGAAATAGCAGGAAGTGATGAATAATATCCAAGAAACGTAAATAAGGAGCTTACGTTGTCACTTTCCAAAGCAGCTACTGAACGTCCAAGTCCTACTGACCAGAGCTGGAGCTGTGTAACAAAAAAGTCAGGTAGAGATCCATCAGGACACTCACAAAGCATGTATGAAATTTCATAAAATTGTGTTTTGTAGTTGTTTAGATGTCCAAATAAAACAAAATAAATCTCCTAAGGTCATGTTTTAATCTGTCAGCTGACATGTGTGATCCAAGCCTCAAATGGAGGATCTTTTCAGTGTTCTAGGGAAACACAGTGATGTCTCACCATGTGATCAGATCCAGCACTGAGCAGCATCTTGCCTTCGTCGAGGAGGGTTAGGGCCTCCGTGGCTCCAGAGTGGGCCTGAAAACAGCCCACACAGGTGGAGGTGGGCACCGACCACACCCTGATCTCTCCACCCATGGAGCCGGAGCAGAGCATGGAGGAGGAGGAAGAGAAGGCGAGAGAGTGCACCGAGCGCCGGTGACCCACCAGCTCCTGACAGAACAAATAAAGAAGAGGACTGTGTTTTAAATAAAAAACCTAATTTACATTAAATCTATCAACTGATGTCTGAATGTCTCTACAGTGGCCTTTAAAGAACACATACGTGTGATCCATGCACATAACACCTTTATGCTGGATTGATATTATCAGCAGAATAAATAATCTGTCGGGTATAAATGTAGCGGTAATTTTGAAATACTCCTGGTTCAGATCACGTCTTCATAAATCTACATCCTCAACCAGCTGACTTCACCTGCAGCAACGTTCAGACTGTTTTCAAATGTGAAGTAATTCTCCCAAACACCTGAAACATGCATGTGTGAAATCAGTGGATTTCTGTTTTAAAATACCGATCCTATAATCTCATTTAGCTCTCATCATTATTAGTTGGATTTTTTTTCATTTAAGTTGGTAGGCAATGACTCACAGCTTGGGTTTTATTATTGAGCCAGTTCCACACAACCACTCTTCCATCCCAGCAGCCAGTTGCCAGCAGGCGATCTTCTGGGTCGAAGGTCACACAGTTCAAAGGACTGGTGGTCTGCATGGTTATTTCCACATGACCTTTAGTGGAGGACCATACCTGGCAGAAGACAATTAAAGTCAGTCAGGGGTCATCGGTCTACGTATACAGTAAAATTCACACATAAAAAAGTACAACCCCATTTCTGAAACAGCTGGAATGCTGTGTGAAATATAAATGGGACATTTTGCTAATATCTTTGAACATGCAGTAAAAAAAACCAGGTAAGACATAAGTAAATACTAATTTTATATGAAATTAACACCTTTGTTTGAAAAGGTTGTACTGATATCACTAGTTTCCCTGGGAAATTTTGTTTCTTTCATAAATAAAATAAAACAAAATTGGATATCAAACATTTCTTGATACAGAGCTGATTATTTAATGGGGTGTCATATACTGTATGTATGACTGTATTTAAAATACTACAGAAGAAAAGGAGCAAAACTGTGAATTAAAAAAAAGACAATTCAGTTTTCAAATGTTACTCGTTTCAGAAAGTGATTTAGACTAACTTTCAACATGCAGTCCAAAGACACAGTAGCAATGAACTTCCTGTCTGTTGTGGTGTCGCTTGCTGTTATCGCATTGGTGTGGGCCTCAATAAGAGCAGTCCTGCAAGAACACAAAAAAACTTTTTTATGTCCTGTGATCTCTTTGTATGACTATTCCCGCTGAGCCCTCTCGCACCTGCAGCCATTCTCAAAGTCCCAGATCTCAATTCTTCCGTTGAAGGAGGTGGTAGCGAGATATTCATCCTTCAGGAAGAGACAGCTGGTGATGCCGTCGCCGCTGCTCACCAGCGACTTCACTTCCTGCATCCATCCAAGACACAGTTCATTTCAAAATCTCTCTAAGCACGCATGAACTTTCATTTTTACATAACATTTATAATCAGAATCTTTACATAATCTACAGTACAATTCCGCAAGAGTTTGATATATTGAAATCTTTTTTTATGTGATCGGTACAGCTTCTACTCATTTTTGTGTAGGTTAAAAAAATAAGTTGGTGTGAGAGAAGAGGATGCAGATGGAGGCAACTGATTCGCTGTGGTGACCACTGAAGGGAAAAGCCGAAAGGAAAAGGAGAAGAAGAAGATAAGGGTGAGCAGAAGAAATCTGGTTTCTAACATTTACAGGGACTTATTACAGTTCATGTGTAGTAAAGTCGTGTTGGAAAGTTTTATTTGTGCATGAAAATGTAATGACAATAAATCAACATGTAAATGTCTATAATCGGACAGACTCGCTCCATATTTACCAAATAGGACCAAAGACAAATCCCAAATCTACAACATGACAAAAGAAAAAGGACATCTGTCCATGAAAACATGTTCATACCTGTCCAGTGTGGGTGCTGATGAAATGCAGAATTCCCTTTTCAGTTCCAACCACCATCAGTTCTCCATCCGAGCTCAAATCCACACAGGTCGGTCCAGAGGAGAACGTTGACACCAGTTTACTGTGATTCAGCACACAAACCCATTAATGTTACCTCACAGCAACGTTCATTTAAAATAAACGCACAAGGATAAAGAAGACAGAAAACATCTTCAAAATGTAATGAGAAAATTGTGAATTTTGGGAACAGACAAGTCGTTTACCTGGTCTCGTGTTGAAGATGATGATTATTGTTTAGCCATTCAACGACACGCACGCTTCCTTTTCCCGTCAGACCTTTTGCCCATGTGTGAGCAGCAGTCTCAGGAGGTTCATTCAGAGCTTGCTGAATGCAAAGAGCTGGCCAGGACGACAGCAGAAGGGCGTGGCGCTCCAAGAAACCCCGGCATTCCTCTAGACGACCCTGGGAACCAACTAAGAGCACAAAGACCACATTTTAAAGGGAATAAAGCGCACCTGGAAGGAATTTTCATATATTTAAACACTTACATGAAGGAGCAGATTCACGCTTGTTATCTACAGAAAATGTACAGGATGCACATGTTAAGTATTATTGGGTTGGTTACCTTTTATCAAATGGGAATTTGAAGAGTAACAAATCAACAGTAAAATATCAAATACTTATTCATGTGCATATAAGAAAACATCAAAAATTAAAGGGACGAATCAAAACGTGTCAAACCATCAGACGGTAATGACATTCATCATCAACTTCATCAAGCATTCTCACCATACGAGCTGTAGGTTTCCAGGAGGTGGTGCAGGAGACCGTGGCGAACATTAGCACACAGGAAATAGTAGTTGGAAAGAAGGGACTGGAGGGCGTCCAACTGGCCGCTCTGAATCTGGACAAGAAGAGTGAAAAATATCACAAGTTACTGCAGTTCACAGGATGTCAGAGGTGAAATAAGAACAGATAAATATTATAAGTCCTATTGGAACTTTTGATGATGACGCAGAAGTTTTATCAACACACCATCAGGTGGACCATCATTACATTTAATGCTTCTCAAAGAGAGTTTATTTATTGGTGAATAGAAATGCAGAAATGCTGTTTTCCATATTGCAAAATATATGTGTATAGTTTGTATATTTGTACATTTCTGATGCTGCATTACTTTTATTTGATGTGTGGTGACAGAAGCTGACTAACCAAGGAGGAAGGCAGGTGTAAGACAGTATCGGCCTCACAGTGAAGGAAGGTATCCATGCCATGTTGGTCAGCTAGTGCCCACAAATGACCTGTGATAATATAGTAATACCAGTGTAATTAAAATATACAGGATCACATATATATACTTGAAACATAGCAGCCTGTGAGTACTTCACCTGCCAAAACAAGGTGAGCTCTACTTCTGTCACTTTCTGCCGGGAGGAAAAAGTCCTCAAAGGTGCTCCTTATGTCTGGATTGGTCAGAGTCAGCTCATTGTCAGTTGTGTGGTAATGAGACGGTCCAATCAGACTGCAGGAAAGACCAGTTACATTTTATTATCTAGCTTAAAAAGATGTACATTCCTTGGAAACTGCAAAATGTTAAAAAAAAAAAAAGAAAAAAGAAAAAGAAAATTTATGAACTGTTTTGGCTGTCAAAATGTTTTTCAAATATTATATTTGTGTTTCAGTGACAAAAGACCTGAAAAATAAGCATTTATACAAACAGTAAGCTACATGTTGTAGAACAGGATTGTAAGATACAACAGACTGTTTCCACACCGCAGCTGTGAGGTGGAAGAACTCTTGCTTACGGTATTAATACCTTTTTAATCTTTGCATTATACAAGAGAATGCTGTCATTGGAATGCGTCCTTGGGGACTCCTGGACAGATGCAGTACTTCCTGCCATGTTAAGTGTCCGTCCAATGAGGATAGGTCACTACAAGTGTTCATTATGGAATACAGGTCGCTCTCCCTCAGGGCTGTTGAGCAAGACGAGAAAATGCCAACAGCATTAAGAAAACTTTAGCATTAACATGTTTTTAATATTATCGTCTCCTCTATTTCTGTACTAGCTGTCAATCTAGCTCTCCAACTAGTTCAAAAATACTGCATCAACTTCTCACCAGCGGTGCTGACGGTGAACGCTGCCAGCGCCCAGCGGAGTCCCAGAATGCCTCTGTACTGCAAGCAGAGTCTGTCGAGGCTGTAGTTCACCAGTTGGCTCAGAGACTGGGGCAAGTCATGGAGGCTCTCCTTCAGCTAAGGCAGAAGCAAATGCCATCATCAATGGTTTAAACACTGTCAAAGTGTTGATTTTACTGCTTTATAATTTATAATATTTAAGTATTTAGAATAGTTAAGTTATGAATGAACAGTTTGAGACACCACCTGCCGGAAACAAATTCCTCGTCTGCTTTTTACAAAGGATGGCCAATAAAGCTGATTCTGATTCTGATTCTGATTCATTTGCAGCTTTCTTTCATACATTAATATATAAATGCCAATTACTGAGATTTAAATTGAACCGACAGTATTAAGGTAAAATATTTCACTGAAAAATAGAGGATATACATGTAAAGCAGTGAGATGTATGCAACTTTGAGCTATGTGATGACTTTTATAGTGCTATTATTGTACTCATGATGTCAAACTGCATCCTAGAGAGACAAATATGTCATTGTTGGTGTTAAAAATCTCCACATTAGTTTGTCTTATACCCTTGGCTCCATGAACAACAAATTAGGAACTTGTCTTCAAATGTTGAAAAGAGGAAAACTACTGATTATCTAATCCTAATCAGATATTAAAAGTAGGTAATTGTTAGTGTCAATTTAAATTCTTAAAGTGTTTAAGAAAGTTGTAAAACCTTGTCAAAGGAGGCAAAGTTCCTCAGGTCTTCACAGGCCAGGTGCAGGTAGAGAGGACTCACAGCTCCTTTCTTCATGATCAGAGTCTGCAGCTGGACGAACAAACACACAGGAACATGTTGGAAAATAAACCCAGGACTAATGAAAGAAGCCTCAAAGGACCAGAATGCAGGATTGCATGCAGCGTTCTATTCTTCACTTCTCTTTCACACCCTCTGCCTGCATACTTTTAATCCCATTCACTTTCATTCCTCTCCGTCTACAAACCTCCACCTCAGCCTACTCCCTACTCTCACCACAGACTACTATGTAATAGTGCATGGAGACTCTTGTATCCTGACTTCCTTCCTTAAGTAACGTCATCATTAATATATAATCACCTGAACTACGAATCATTTTCTTATTGCATCAAATTCTTATATTGGCTCATTTATTGTGGTTCTGATTTTATGACACAGAAATGAAGCCTACGTAGTTCCAGATGTTACTACATATGACCAAGCATTACGGCGCCTTCAGTAACAAATACATCAGAACCTGATTGTTGAAGGCAGAGTCACTGAGCTTCTTCCCGAATGTTTGTAGTGCTTTCTGAACGATGTTCTTCCGTTCAGACATGGTCAGCTGTCCCAGAGTGAACAGGATGGAGTTTCTTCTCTTGGTCAGGGTTGGTAATAGTGCAACTTGGGATGTGATGCTCACAATCAGACAAACACCCTACAACAAGAAGATTGTCTCAGTTTTATTGGTGCAGAGAGGACAGCCACAACAAAAGCAATCAGAATGTGTAAATGTAGGTGAGCTGTTCAGGACACAATCTGAATTTTTTTTAAAAATATGTTTGGTCTTGCTTGTATGTGTATGAATGCACTGTGACTAAATAAGAATAGGTGTGTGTGTTTTCCAAGAGTTTTCCATCTTTGAAACTGACCTGTGGAATCTGTTGCGGTATCCAATCAGAGCTCTGCTGACCTCGGCCGTCTCGTACGAGATCCACCCCATCGACAAGCAACACCAGAGGTTTCTTCTTCACGTCATTCAAAACGGAGTGGAATTCTGACAGCAAATCTCTTTGATTTAAAAAAAAAACAACAACGAAAGAAAAGGCAATAGCCGTGCATGTTTAGATAATACGAGATGAAAATTTTAGCCTCTATGCGTAATGTTTTTCAAGACAACTCAAATTGCAGCTACTTGTAAGAACGGGGAAGAGGTGATTCCTCCTCAGTTTCTTTCATTTTCCGCAACTGCTGAACAAGAAACTGAAGCAACATTTCCACAGAGCTGGCCGACTGGCTGGCAGTGGTCGAGTAGGAGATGACGTTACAGATGAGATTTGACCTCGACTTGACTCCAGTCCTGAGGGCATCTGCTAGAGCAGCCTGTGTGGAGAATTTACATAGTGATTTTACACTCAGTGTAAAATCAGAATCCACCTGCTATCAACAGGCTCCGAGTTGTGACAGCCAATGCAAAGCAACACAATTCATTTGAGGACTTTACCATGAAAACCGTCTTGCCGTGTCCGGGTTCTCCCTCCAGCAGCATCATCCCTCCTTTGATGAGGATCAGCTCCACCATCTCCACGGCGCTGTGCAGCAGCTTCGCCCGGCCAAAGAACTGCCTCTGCAGGGCCTCCTGGTGCACGTCCTGCTCGGTAGCGTTGGACGAAGCGTCTGCCTCGTCGCTCTTCTGCACATGAAGACAAATGTTTGTTTCCATTGTATGTTAGCTATGTAAACACATGTTGTCCTATTGGTGATATTACATGGAGGTGCAAAGAAAACATAAGCACAGGTACCAAAATCCAGTTCTGACATTTCTATCTTAGGTTAATAATATCATAAAACATTATCAGGAAATAATTATTAAATAAAACTTATTCAGCTTCATTTTAACGTGCAAAGTTAATGTATTCATCTTTTTTAAAATCAATGAACAGATTTATTTATTTATTATAGTTTTATTTTCTTTACTTACAGACGTTTCAAATCTAGGAATCTTTCTTGTAAATGTGTTTTTGCAGTGTAGTAAACACTCTATACTATATTTACTTCAGTCATTTCAGCCCTGTTAGTATTTATACTCCATATCTAGCATAACCTGGTTGATGGGTACCTTGAAAATAAAAACTGAATTATCGGAGTGACTAACTTCCACAAATAACTTCACAACAGCCGTCCACAGGTCTTCAAGAACAGCCTTGCCAAAGTCCTCCAGTTTTTCCAGATACGGTTTCCCATCCACGAGACCTCCCCACTCACACGAGTAGCTGAGGAAGAAAAACAGAAGGAAAACATTTTCTGATGCTCTTACAATTGTGTTGTTCTTTCAGAATGCTTTGAGGTAAAGCATCTACAAGATTATGTGAAGAGAATGAGGAATTTTTCTAAAGGAGAAAAACCAGTTGGGTGCTGGTTTTGATCTATGGGGTAGGCCCATAACAGAAGAGAAGCAATGTGTTCCACAGTGAGACATTTCACTGACACTATTCTATGAACTTTATTTAGAATATTAACAAAGTTTTCTCAGAAAAGTATCGCGCTTCTCTGATTAACACTGACAAACCAGAGATAAGGTTGATTTTTTTTCTATTTTTTAAACTACTTTCTCAGAATTAACCTAACTCATCTAACAGTTCGCACTATTGATGCAATTCCAACAGATTCAGCAGTACTGTAAAGTGCTGTATATCTTTACAGATACTTTATTGTAGAGGCAGCACCTTATTTCAGCCCAAAGTTGAATTTCTTAGCTTTCAGGGTCTGTTGGATTTACATTAATAGTGTGAACGGTCACACAGTCAGAGTATTCCTAAGAATGCCATCATTTTCTTTTACTGGTGACAGAATTTGTCTTTGTTGTGTTAAATAACATCTTAAAAACATAGTTGATATATATTAATACCAAAGATTCAGCATTGTAAAGATCACACATGACTCACTTTTCAGTAACCTTGGCTTTGCTGGTCAAGATGTTTCTCTTCAGAGAAGCCATTTTTGATTCAGCCTCTTTTGATTCTGGAACAAAGTCAGATCTCCAAGCCACTGGAATTGATCTGACAAACAATGAAGGGATGTTAAAACTCTTAAGTCAGTTAAATGGAACCACAAATACCTTGAACATACAGCCTATATTCCTCTGTGTTGAAAAATGTCAACTTTGACTTGTAGGAAAACAATGAAGACTTTTTGCCTCTCATTCTAGAAGCTTCCTTTCTGAACAGCTGGTGGGGAGTTTCAGATATTCATTATATCACGCTTCAAAGCGGTGATGTATTGTAACACTATATACCTGTATATGAGGTATTTCCATGACATTCAATATAACTTAACCTTGAACACTCCATAGGACTCCCCACCAGTCGTTCAGAAGAGAAGAAGGAAGAGAAGAAGGCTCTTGGATGAGAAGCAAAACGTCCTCAAGCTTTTCTTACAAGCCATGTTGGCTTCATTCAACACAGACATCTACCAAGACCTGGATGACTGAGAATTTTCAGACATCCTATAAACCTTTTGGAATAAATCTCAAGGAGTTTACACACATCAATGGTTTATTCAGTCAAATATAATGAGTATAAGGAGGGAGGTAGAGTCCAGACACATTGTGACGTACGTACTTTATGATGTTTGGGTCTCTGAAGTAACAGAACATCCGCTGGTCTATGGTGTCTGGGTAAAGAGCCTGGAACTGACGGATCTCCAGCTCAGTGATTGACAGGCCTGCTGGGGCTGACGCCAGCTGAACAGAAGGAATATTATTTTTTATAGATTTTTTATTTTATTTTTATTTCTGTATTTTATTATTCATTGCAAATACATAAGTGTTAATTAGTTTAATTTTTTATTTAGTATATTTTTATATTTCTAATGAAATTTAAAAACTCTCACGTTATTACAATCTCTACAGAAGTCTTGTTAGCATGATCAAGTTTTTATTTCAGGATTGGACCATTTCTACAACTTTATTTGTGGATGGATAATTCGACAACAACATACATTTTAAATCCAATGAGGTAGGACAATATCAGATTATTTCTGGTTTTCTTTCAAGATTGTAATCCCTCATCTTTTTCTTATACTTCAATACTTTTCTGTCGTAAAATGGGAAAACATCAAGTGTGCAAATACATTCCCAGTAACGTCTTACCCATCTGTGCTGTTGCAGGTCAGGTAGGACGGGTTTAGGGGGTGTCAGCCCATACTTCTCTCCCAGCATTCCCACCATCATCTGGCATCGACACACCTCTGACAGGCACAGCTCAGTGGCCCGCCCCGACTCCTCCTCTGTCACCCCCCAACGCAGTTCCACCTCTTGCAAGTAGAGGCAGTGGAAGGCAGCCCGACGCCGGAGCTCCGGGAACACGCTCCTCACTAAGACGTCACGCTCCGCATACATGTCTCTGAAGGTGGAGGAAACAAACACACGCACAGCGCGCCACCTGAGGGCAGAGAAAAGAGTTGGTGTTAAAAGTCAGGGGGAAAATTCAAGATCAAATTCATCATCTTCAATACTAGATGTCAAGTGTGAAAACTGGATAGAAGTGTCAATAAAATTACCTCAACTTAGGGCTTGGTGGTATGGCAACAACGCTGTCGGTGGCCTCAGGGCCTTTAGCTCCCTCGGGTGGGGGGATACTGAACAGTTTGTCTATATGTTCCACATGCTCCAACAGCCTGGATGATCCTCTTTCTGCCACGAACCTGATCAGATGAATGAATGGTTAAATGGTTGCCGAAAACGCACCTGCAAAGTTCAGATATCACTCAGTAGGGAAACTAAAAGCCACAGCTAGAAATCGGTTGACTTGAGTCGGCAAAAAGACCTGTGACAGCTTCCCCGCTGTGTTCAAAAGAAAACAAAGTGCTTGGTCTTTATTTTTACTGAAGTGAGATTGACTTGTAACCTTTAAGGCGAGCTGTGTCTCTGATTCCTGTTGGTTTACAAAGAAATACACTGACTGCAATCTGAATGTTAACATACAGATATAATAATCATCCTTTTATAAATTTTGGCAACCAATTAAAAGACAGATTATTACTGTACTGTAATCAGAAATATGTGTCTTGTTTTTAAGTATAATCAGGAATATGTTTGGGTATTAAAACGAACAACCAGACAGTTTACCTGAGTATCTGTTCGCTGAAACCCATCAGATTGACACAGTTTCTGTCTGAGGGGTACCCTGCTTCTCTGCAAAGCATCAATACAGCGATAAATACATTTCAATTCATCCAAAAAAAAAAAGGGAGTAATAGCAACTACAGCAGAAAAACTGAGTCTTACCGTCCTGACAGGTAGACGTTCACCAAGAGAGCCTTATCGTTTACGTCCTTCCTGTAGTTGTTGATGGCCCATTGAAAACTGTGACGGACCCAGGAATCGGTGACCACAATAATGTTGTCTATCTGAGGTACAAATGGACATAAGGGAAAGCATCTCAAGCCGGGTTCTACAGCAGAGGTTCTCACCTACCTCCTGAGGAATTGTTGGTTATGGTAATTCAGTGTTTTCTTCATAGTTTACATTTTTGATCATGAAGGTAAAAGGTCAAAATCTCAGATTCCGCGCATGAAATGTTCTTGAACTATTGGATTTTTTACTTACGCAGATGTTGCTGCCCATTCTTTATATTTTAATTTTTATTTCTTATACTGATTATAATCCCCGGAGGGAAATTACTAGCACAATCTAGTAGGCAATCGCATGCATATATATTTGTGTACACAGGCCCTGAACAAACACACACACACACACACACACACACACACACACACACACACACACACAAAGGGGCCTGTAGGCATGCAGTGGAAGGTAGAGTGGCTGGAAGCTCCGTCATGGTGCGCCCTAATGGATGGCAGGATTCCATAACTTTTTTAACAGCATTCTTTGTTGCTCCTACCTCAACCCATTCTTCAACTTCAGAAAAACTATTTTTAAAAATTTAAATTGCAATGACATGGCATAATATTGGATAAAAATGTCTTTATACTGTCTTCAAATTTATTGAATGTCGAAAGGATTAGGAAACGGACCTTGGGAGACCAGAATAACGATTTAATAATCAACTTCTTTTCAAAACTTGTTGGAACTCACCTGACAAAATCATAGAAAACAATACCCAAACAAACATAAAAAAATAAGCTGCATACAGTACGCACAAATAAACTGACCTTGATTTTCTTGGTTAACAGTGGGATCTGGAAGTCGCAGTCATTTTCATCTGAAAATATGTCACCCGCCT
Organism: Antennarius striatus; assembly: GCF_040054535.1. Lineage (NCBI taxonomy): Eukaryota > Metazoa > Chordata > Actinopteri > Lophiiformes > Antennariidae > Antennarius > Antennarius striatus. The sequence continues at coordinate 18,929,074 of NC_090793.1, read as the reverse complement.
GTGAACAAGTACATTTCTTATTTGTACAAAAGCTTCCATTTAATCACGCCACATAAACTCATAAGAGTTTCGTTATGGACTAAAAATGGTGCTGACCTTTATTTGTTTCATGACACTCTTGACATTTTCCAAAACACCCCCTGACTCCAGGTGGATTTCCTTGTACCTGTACCAATCAGAGAGGTAGAGCTGAAACTCCTCTGCTCTGTTGCCAATCATCAAGGAGAGCAAAACTGCCACCTCCATCATCTGAACACAAATAAAATGGGGCAATTATTTTTAAAAAACAACATATTTTTCTCGTACACACACATAAAATGCTCAGAATTGTGCTAATAATGAAAACGGTCCCTTACAGTTGGAGTGAGTTTGTCTTTATTTTTCTTCCTTCCTCTCCTCCCATATTCGTTTTCTTCCTCTTCCTCCTCACTGCTCTCCTCCTCTGAGTCTTGTGGTAGACAGAAGTCTTCTTTCAGGTTTATATCATTCCCCATGTTATGGGAGATGAAGATAAGAGTCCGTCCAGGAAGCGGGGGCACATTGTGACAACAGGAGGCCTGAATGGCATCCTCCAGAGCGCTGCGGTACTCGTTCAGCAGAGGAATGGTGAACTTCCTCTCACTGCAACACAGGTAATTACATTACAGTGAGTTTACTGTGTCTTCATTTAAATCCACACTGATGTCAGGCTCTATTTCTTGTCTTCATACTCCTTTTTACTTTCCCCAGTAATACTAAATAGTTTTGTCAACCGAAACAATATAATGAACGAGAAATATATTTTAGTTGTGTTGCAATGACTTCAAACAACAAAACCTGTTAGTTTAGCTTTAAAATGTAAAGAATCTGAAGAATATCGACTAAAAACTTCTAAACTTCATCACATTCCCATACTTGGCCTTTAAGAACTCCGCCTTTTTGAGCCGGTATTGTCGATAGATAAATGGCACTCCAAGTGTTGCCCTGATCCGGCTCCTTGGACTTGTGTCCCAGGTCTGACGACGGAAGCGCCTGCTCTTGGGAATCTTCTTCAGGATGTCCTTCAGGATGTCTTTGACAGGCGGCAGCGCTTCCTGTGATTTTGAGGCTAAAGGATTGAGAAAGAAGAGAAAGTATGTGTTCTCAATTTCCTGCTTGGTTACATCTTAGTTGATGACAATAAACTTAACATTTGAGAGTTGTAGATTAAGACTTGCTATGTGAAGTTGGGGGTGGATTGTTTATACCTATGCTTTATAGACAAAATAATTGACTAATTAAAAAGAAAAATAGCTGGTGGGTTTATTCAGAATGAAAATAATAATCAATATCTTTGTCTTTACATGACATTTGTTGGGGAGTTATGGTAAAAAAATAAATGGTCACCAGCTGTGTCCCTTAAGACAAAGCGACACGTAAAGAGACACGGTTTTAATGTATATTTAACTTTTCCGTTCTATTTTTGAATGGTTTGTAGTCTTTACAGGGATGCTAAATAGGAGGGTTGTGCAAATCCGTCATCCACCACTCGATATGTCTCACCCAGAGCGTGAAGCTGCATGATGACTTTGTAGGCAGTGAGGAATCTGAAGGGAAACAGTCGGCTCTGAATGACTGCTCTCTGGAAACACGTCAAAGAAAGCGTTAGGTAACGCGTCTCACATACAGATTGATATCCCAACTGGGAAATTCACACGTTCATACGGGTTACATTACAACAGAAACCAAAGCAGGCAACTCACATCGTCTCTCAGTCTTTTGAGGATGTAGTCGTGATGAGATTTACCGACGCCTGCAGATATGATGTTCCTCAGATTCCTCAGCATGGCCATGATGGGAAGAGACCTATTATCTGCACACCAGAGACTCATCAATGTATATGATCACAGACATGTATGCGTTAAAGTATTTAGAGCTTGGTTATATGCATATATTTTGTGTGCTTTTGTTAAATCTCTACAAGAAAAATCTAAAAACATATATTTCATTTTTAAAAACAAATACAAGAAACACCTGGAGAATTACAGATTCACTTTGTTACCTATGTATCAAAGGAACATTAAAAAAAATGCGTGTCCAAGTTTTTCACGGACCAATGAGCGTCTCCCAGGTGGCAGCTTTGTTGCCGTCCCGACTCAGCAGCCATTCCCACGTCTGCGGCACTCTGAGCTTCATTCGCTGGCCAGCTCTTTTCCTGTTCCACACACCCTTCAATCCGCTGTAGGTGAATGCCTTCGCGTCAGCAGGATACCTAGAACCATCGTCGGGGAATTTTAGGAAAGAATCCGGACCAGGCCAGTGAAAGCCCACTGCTAAATGTCAACTGTCTCTCGTCTACAATTAATCTTCATTCCCTCATTGACTACTTTTCTATCTTCAGACTGTCTAAACATTAAATAAATAAAATACCAATGATTGCTAGAAATAGAGCTTCCAATAAAAATCTTGATTTCTGATCATTTCATGTAAATCACTCCAGTCTAGGATTTAAAATTTAACTAATTCCATAATGATTTAGTATGAATATCTAAATTATAAATATTCTAGTATATTAAGTCAGTTGATGAAGTGATGAAGAGTGTCCGTGTGGCGTACTTTTTTCCCAGGATGGCCATGACATGTTCAACTGGTTCTTTAATGTGAAGCTTTGCGATCATCTTCTTTATACTGAACTCACTCTGTTTTTTATCCACCACCACTTTGCTGTCTTTTACCTGCAGCTGTCAGCACAGACAGACAGAAAATCCAGAGTCAAACAAGTTCAAGAGGTTCAATCAATAAAATGTCTGCAGCGTTGCACCATCTGCAGTGGAGATGGATGAGAACTAAAAGCCAGCCAACAAATTTTAATCCAACTTCTAAAATGACTTAAGAAAAATAACTCTGAATGTAAAAACACAAAAAAACAAAAGCAATGACACAATGAACTTACAAACTTCGACAGAATAGATGCATCTGATCTAAGCAAGTTCGCCCACTGCTTGAGCTGCTGACCAGTTGGCTTCTGAAAATCAAGGAAAGAGTAAAACAGAAAAAAATTGAGTTTCCAAAGTTGGAACGTTCACTTTAACCAAACAATAAACCAGATGTAACACAGAGCTAAACATAAACCTGTCCCAAGTTCTTTGAACCACGAGGCATTCATAATCGGAATGGGAGCGTATTTATAAAAAACAACCAAGGTCTTCTCTGTGGACTGTACTCAATTGTATTGACGTTAAAGATTTGCATATCACAACATTCTGTTTATCTACATTTTACATGAGGTCCAAACTTATAATAATAATCCTTTCAAACTGAACAGTATTAACTGATTTAACATTGAATTTAATGAACATTTCTGTACCTTGGCTTTGCGCCTGTTGCGGTTGTGTTTACAGCGGTGTTTGCGTGTGTTGTATTTTGCCAGCTGATACTCGCTGAACTGCTTGAATTTGTCAACCATCGCCTTCTTCAGGCACATCGGCAGGGAGCGGCTGAAGCACTGGAAACAGACACACACTGTTAAGACTGGATATTTCCAACAGAGCTGATGCATCCAGTTTACAGCAGTCAATAGGAGCTCAGTAAAACTCACCAAACTATAGATCCGAACCACTTCCAGCCAATCTGAAGGCAGCTGTACTGCTGCACAGAAATACCTGCGGAGATGTGACTTGGTAGACGGTTGATTGGCAGCCAGGGCCAATAAAAAGTTTGCCGTGATGCGGATATTCAACTTCTGTCGGGTGTAAACTGAAACCTGAATGGTAAAGGGGAAGAAAACTGATTATATCTATAATAACTTATCCCATCTATAAGCTTTAATTCCATTCAGGCAGCCCAGGAAACCAACAACCACGTTTTTGTTTCATCTTTCTATCTGCAACGGTTGCGAAGATATTTGGTGGACTGACGGACAAAAAACGAACACACGAACATTGACAATTACAATACATCACCACTTTGAAGCTGGACGTAATAAAATTTAAATGTCACAACCAAGTTTGTGATGCGACTAAAAAATGCTTTCAGGTTGACATGCCTGCTCACACACAGACACACACACTTACCTTGAGAAGAAACTGGGGATCATGAACTGAAATGTCCTTTGCCAGGTTCATGATTTTGATCCAAACACTTTTTTCTGAGTCCCAATCCTTCTGGCCCGGAGCTGTGTTCTTATTGACCAGGGAGCAACACACTTCATTCAGGAGGAGATACTGAGGAGCACAAAGAAAGATAAAGAAGAGTGTGTAACAGCTGAAAGGAGTTATATTCCCTTTAATCAACGCATTACATGAAAGTACCGCTTCAGGGAAATCCAGGACTTGCAAAGACAGCACACAAGAGATTACTTCTACGACAACACGCCCAATGTAAAACGTTTTCTGTTACCTTTTTGTCTTTTAGTTCCTCTTTCATCTTAATATCTCCTCTATCGATCTCAGGGAATTCATCCTGTCTGGTGACCAAAGCTTGTGTAAAGTCCTGGTTGCCAAACTCTGTCTCCTGTACAGATACTTCCATCATCATACTGGCACCATCATGTTCATCGTCCCTCTCCTCCTCGGACCAAGAATCATCGTCCTCGGAATCGGTCTATTGCAGAAAAGGTTACATTAAAGTATTTATAATAAAATATATCTGCAAAATAGGACACAAAACTGGTGTTGGTCAAGTATTTTAAATGTAGATTTTTAATTTGTGCAAACATCAAATGGTAGAAATAGTCAAATGGAATATTTCATGTACCACACTTGTGTCATCAAAGCTGGATAGCATCTCCTCAGACATTTTATCTCCACGTTCATCTCCTCTGTCAATCCTCTTCTGCTCTCCACCCAACCCATGATGTGGGAATGTGAGAGGAGGCTGACGACTGGCTAGTGATGTGCTGATCGTAGAAACATTAGGGACAGTGGCCACGGAGAAAGTGAGAGGTAAATGACTGGTTAAGAGCTTGTTCTCTATGCTGAGAAGAGGAGTGGTGACGGGAGGTGGGACGGAAGAAGTGGAGAGGAGGGAGGATGATGTGGAAGACAGGCGGGAAGGCTGCAGAGAGGGGCATGTGGAAGGTTGTGCTGTAAATCTATGGAGGCTGGATGGCATCAGCGTTGAGGTGTGAGATAAGAGCTTATTCTCCAATCTCGGAGGATTGTAGTTTGAGAGCAAACTTCTCCCACATGAAGCCTGCTGCTGCCCCCCTTGGGCCGCATCGACCTGCTGCAACGCCAGGGATCTCATCTATGGAGAAATACATCAATTAGGATGTCAGAAGAGTAAACCTCTGCAGTCAAAAGGTGTCACACGATACTATTCAGCACCGAGGCAAGCAACCCAGCAGCATATTTGTGCTGTTTGTACAAGCAATGCACTATTATAATGAAGGGTGTGTGGCTCATTGAGAAGCATCCATAAAGGGGGTAAAGTCCAAAGGGCACAAGATAGTTTTTAGAGTTTAATCACACAAAAGGAGAACGTCATGCAAGAGACTTCTTAAGTTCTGAGTGGATGGGGGGGGGGGTTCCAACCCCTGGGAGGTTGGAGTCACCCGGCAGTCGGGATGATGTTGTGTCTTTAGTTTCCCAGAGTCATGCAAATGAAATTTCAGCTTCCTGGGGAGGGAAACACAAACTGCATTGTGTATGGAGGACAGCTGGGGGGGAAATACTTTCTCCTCTGTTGAAGGATGGCTATTTGCATAAATGGCTATCTATGCATTGCTTCTATGTACAATGGAGTAAATGGTTACTGCCCTCGGAAGCTCAAATTCATTTGCATGACTGTTGGAAGCAAACAAACACAACCATCATCCAACCGACTGCATGGTGACCATCAGGGGTCTTCATTGTAAATCCACTTCATGTCATTCAACACAAAAGAAAATCATAATGCTTACATAAAATGCAAAAAAACCCAACAACAAACTATTGATATTGACATCTTGAACAAATATTATGATTAAAACATGCAAGACTAAAGTTATGTTGTGAGAAACGGCAAGGAAGATATAAAATATGATATTACAGAAAATCAGATTTAGAGAAGATGAACATTTTAAGTTGCTCTCCTAAGAATTGTTTTGTGCTTCAAGGCCTTCAAGGTAGCAGTTATTATTCGCGTCTTTTTTAGCGCATTTATGTGTTATAAAAGTAAGTAATTTACGCGTTAAAAGGGGAATAGCAGAAGTACAACGTGATAACCAGGTAATATTTATGTGCTGAAAGCTGCCACACATCCACCCTCAGTCAGTCGCTCCACTTCCGGGTGTCCTGATGGGACAACTTTGTAGGCGTGGTTCGCTGTGAGACAGCCACGGAAAACTCACCGCAGACTCCCCACTTTCACTCATGAGTGGAACGCTGCCTCGAAACAAGATGTTTCCCGTGGGATTTATTGTTTCTGCAAGATGTTTTAAAGTGTTGTCATCTATTTCTGGGGTCTATCGAGCTAGCTTACCGCGGCTACTGCTTACTGTAAATGTCGTCATAGGCGCAGCTGCTTTCCACCTCGGCCCCTGTGCGTTCATTGGTCCGTATTGTTGTGTGCTTTACTTTTACCGTAATAACGGGTACATCAATCCCGACTCCGCAATAATGGAATTTAAATTCAAGAGAAGGCAGCAGAAATAGAATTTCTCATAGAAAAACAATCTTTATTAAGGAGATTAACATGTAAATGAATAGTATTGATTGATACCGGAATTTCTTGGACCCTTTGAGGTTGGGTGGTATTACCGTAACTGTTCGTGTATAGCTCAGACGAGGAAGCGAAACGCCTCATTTCCGCTGCAGCAGTCAGAACAGAAACATCTCCAGCGAAGGGAAAATGTGGACCGCAGATTGAGGCCAGAGTAACCCGCTCTACTTGTTCCATCCACACCGAGCTTTTTGTTCCTTAGGCTCCTTGAAGTTGAAAGAGCAACAGATTAAAGGTCGTTTCGGAGTACAAAAGCGTCCCGTTATTCTTTGTTGTTTCGCCTTGAGGAAGCAGCTCGCTAGCCTGCTGAATCAGTTAGCTAGCTCGCTAGAGATGGGGACGAGAGCAAGTCGCCTCCAGGAAGACCCGCTTCCCCCTGCCTTCGGAAAAGATGACACAAAGCGGGATTCCTACAGGAGACCCCGCTTCACCAGGCCCACCAGCCTAATGGTGGATTTCTCTGGGAGCTTCGAGGACACAGAGACCAGTCGGAGCCGGTCGGAGGAGGGAAGCGACTCGGACCTGGGGCTGCACGGGGCTAGCGCCGACGGCAGCCCCGCTGACCACCACAGCATCCCCGCCAGCATGAGCCAAGCCTCCCCGGCGGACGATAACACCAGCGAGGGGAAGCCCGAAGAAGACGGTAACGTATGCCCAGATCCCCCCGCCGTAGCGGAACATCAGCCTGGAGAAGAGCCAGGCCGCACGCCCCAACGCACTTTCTCCGAGCGGCTGCCCGGGAATCGACACTCGTCCTCGCGCGGCGTCGGTGCCAGGTCTGCCCGGGTACGGGGCTCACACCAGCGGCCAGTGTCGGAGGCTTGGATCGGCCTTTACCGTGTCAACAACCGTCATGGCAGTAAGCGGACGCTGACATACAACGCGGCAGTGTTTCCTTTGTATTTTAAATTTTATTTCACCCACACAGTAGCGGATTTAACATAATAAGCACGAATCTTACATTTTTTTCCACTGAAAACAAGGATGTGTTTCGACTACATTACATTAGACAACAGCTCTGTCAAGATGTCCAGTCTGAAATTACAATGGATTATTAGTGGAATTTACATTCCTGGACAGATAATCTTTCCTCCCGTGATTTCACGGTGAGTAGAGTCATCAGAGAGCCCATTGTGTGAAGCAAAACTGAAAGCGGTCAAACACAAGCTTCCACAAGTCATAAGTGACTGTCACTGGAGAAGTATACAAGAGGTAACCAACCAAGTTTTTGTAAATAAGCATCAAAGTAGGAACACAACTTCATTATGGAAGTGAAAATGCTTTTTTTTTTTTTTTTTTTTGGTATATGGTATAGTCAGACACACAGAAATTGTGTCAGTGATGTGAAGGCAGTCATATGATGATGAATCAAAAGACAACAATGTGGTGGGATTTTCCCAGACAAGTCTTCTGGCATGTGGAGGGAACTGGGTCACGACTCCATCTGCCCTCTCACCCCTGGCAACAAATTCTAAACTAAAGAAAGGGGATATAGGACAACGTCTGTCCCATTCTCTCACTATTTTCTGTCGTTCAAGTTTTAGTAACATCATCCACGCGACCTCTGGAATCAGAATACAGTACAACCTTTACACGACCTGATTGTGTTTCCGTCTGCTCTTTTTGGTTTCGCTGAGTCTGCCTGTGTAATCTAGATGTCCAAACTCAGCGTGTGTGCTCGCTGCGATACGCACATCATCTATCATTTATACGTCAGCTGTGTCACAGTATGTTAATCTCAGCTCTGTTGTGTCTTTGCGCCGCACAGATATCCGCTGTCCTTTCTGCTCCAAGCCCTTCCCAGGGGGGCGGATTGAGGATCACCTGTTGAGCTGCCTCACATCGCCGCCCCTACCTTATAACAGTGTGTATCATGTGATAGAAATCATGCAGATGACTGTTGTGTTGTACGGCTGGAAACTAATGCTTCCTGTGTGTGCGTGTGTGTATGTGTGTGTGTGTACAGCGGATGTTCTCAGTAAAGACAGCGGAGAGTGTTCCATCTGTTTGGAGGATCTGACACAGGGAGAGACCATCGCCAGGCTGGCTTGCCTTTGTGTCTACCACAAGAGGTAACAAAGTTCAGTTGGTGTATTTGCATTACAACAGAGTACAGATGAGTACAAATAGAAAGAGAAGGGCGAAAATTCGATTGATTGCAATCGAGATTGAAACTGTTTTTCTGCACGGGGTAGAAAAAATTAATTTGGCTATATTTAGGGTTACAAATATGATAATGGGGCTAAGCGGTTTGGTGCATAAGGAAATAAAGATTGTTCTGTACAGGATTATATATCATGTTAAATATGATCTGAAAATTAGTGTTAAGGAACTTCCATATAGAAAAAAGATATATTGGATGAGAAAGAGAGGGGAAATTTGTTCTGTTTTTGGTCTGAATATTTCCAACTAGAGCTTCAGAAGTTACATCATCACATTTTACAAGCTTTATGTGACCGACCAAGGACTTCTATAAGCGGGTTAAAGGTCTGGGAAAAAAATAGTCATGACTTAAAAAGGATCTCGAGTAGTTCTGCATGTTTCAGCCTGTTGATGACTGATATTCCGGTCTGAAACACACTGGACCAGAACTTTTGATCTTTGTGTAACGCAACAGTAATTTTATAATCATTTTAATTTAGCATGAGACCCCAGACGCACCATTGCATAAAAATCAATTGTAGACTACAAGTACTGACTTGTCACATTGGTCACATAACTGATCACATCTTGTTTTTTGTCCTGTTTCACTTATTGAGCACATGAACTTTCAGATGTACTAAAAAAAAACTGTAGCAACTATATTTAGTTTGTTTTCACATTGTCAGTTATTGGATTAAAGCATAAAACCCACCATAAAGGTTCTAGTGTATTAAAATAAGCGAATCAAATGTGATGTCATGTCTTTTCCCTGTTCTTTCTCCTGTAGCTGCATTGATTCCTGGTCCAAGGTGAAACCCTGCTGCCCTGAACATCCTTTTGATTGATTCATCAGTCGCATGTTTTCTGCACAGCGACCGACCTGACTCAGGTATGTAGACGGAGACCCCCCCCCCCTTAAATGTCAGGACATTCATTTGGCTTTCATGTCTTCAGACCTGCTTCAAATCCATCCTTTAAGGGACTTTTAAGTGGAACCTGAAGTCCAGCGTTCACCGCTGCCGTGTTCCCTGTTGACATGAGATAAAATGGGACACAGGAGTGTTTCTGGTGATGATGAACAATGAGTCGGTTCATTTGCAGTCATATCAGTTTATTATTTTTATTCAATAAAATATCAGAAATTTTTTTTTCTAAAGTCCAAGAATTATCATGTTATGCCTACATTCCTACAGTTTAAATTTTACTGGAGCGAATGACACTGAAAACAAAAATACACCCAGAGCATTCTCACTAAAATTTAAGCAATCAGGAAATCTTTTCCAGATCGTTACTGCAAAAAACTTTTTTTAAAAGTTAATCAGAAACAAACTGTAATAAAATGAATCGACATAAAGCAATAATTTACATGAAAAAAAGGATCCAATAATTAGAATGTAGTCTGATAAAACAGACCGAATAAATACTTACTTTTTTTTCTTTCCTCCTCCTGGCTCCTGTGATAACGTTTTTGAGAATTCTGGATACGTGATTTCTGATTCACCTCAAAGTGTAATAAACTCTTTGTTGACCTCAAAGTGTAATAAACTCTTTGTTGACCTGTCGCTTCAAAAGAATCCAATCAAAATTCCTTATCGACATTTTGAGAAGTTGGAACCTGTGAATAGTTGGAATTATTTGCCTTCAAAAAGTGAATATTCATTTGGTTATGAAAACATCCAAGTTTTTCTGTGACCTTTTATTAACTTTTTCCTTAAATTATTTTGCTGCTCTTTTTCAGCCTTTGTGATAAAAATTAAAGACGAGATGAGAACAGTGCTGCTGATTGATCTCTGTAGATTAGGACTGAGTGGTTGATGAATAGTTGAAGTCTGACATGTAATCAAATACAATGGAATGTGTTGTGATATAACCATATTGAGTCATTTAATTTGTCAAATTATATTGTTGAACTGTAAATTAACTAGTATTTGGATTTCAAGCACAGCTTGAAGCACAGCTCTGACTGAGGGCCTCTGTGTCTTTCTACTCTTCCAGGAGACTACACTGAATCCAAGAACACCCGAACAAAATAAACGTGATTAAGCTAAAGGCCCACTTGAGGGGGGAACAGGTGATCCGGTTGGGGAAGATCCTGGAAGTTTCACCGCCGAACGACTCTATTTGGATCAGTTCACCTGGACTTTATCTTGGCCATTTCAAGGAGAGGACGTTCCCTTTCTATGTTACAGACTTGGCTTCAAACAGTGGAACTTAAAAAAAAGAAAGAAAGAAAACAAAGATTATTATCCCAGAATGATGGAATTTTGCCCCAGAAAGATCTTGAACTTCGGGATTAATTAAAAAAACAACCCCAAAAGATTTCTTAACTGTGACGGATCCTCTCCAGTGTATTTTTCTCCTTCTGAATGGATTTGATCCTTCTCTCCAGTATTTTTGCAGAAAGCGTTTTGTTCATCGTCATACATTAAACGACTGTTTTCCGTTTCCTCGGGTAAAACCTCGAATGAACCGACCTCTCACCGGGGGGGTATGACCCGTTCCACCTCTTGATTCTGAACCAGCTGGAGGTCGACGGCGTGTTGGTGAACGGGGTTTCCCCATTACCGGGTGTTTTCTTTTTTTTTTCTTTCTTTGCAATTACCTGTAAACATTTCAGGGGGGAGTTGTTGTTTTTTTTGGGGGGGGGGCACTTGTTTTTCTGAGTAGGTCAGCTGAGTGGTTAACATGCTGCTACCTGCTAGAGGCTGGGAAGGGTCGTAGCAGCGTTGGTGTCGGCTTCAATTTGAGCGCTTTTGTCCTTTTTTTTAAGGCGGATTCAAGTGTTTGCTGAGACGACCAAGGACAAGAAATGTCCTGAACTTGACTGAAAGTGTGTTTTTGCGTGGCTTTATGTGTGTTTACTGTAAAATCGCCCAGAGGTCTGCTTGGGTCAAGCGGGTTCATTTTCCTTTTAGTAATGCTAGGTTTTAAGTAGAATCTCTCTGGAGTTGATCCTGTATTCAACCCTCCTCAATCCCAAACACCTCTGGAGTCAATTCTTGAACCACACGCCCCCCCAGGAGACGATTTTTGCCATCTGGCTATATGAATACCAAATTGAGAAGGGGAGGGGGGGTGTATTTCTGGGTCCATGTGGCGTTTGCCTCCCTTTCCAACGCTGGAGGCTACGAACAGCTGATGGTTAATTAATTAATACACAACCAGCTACACACACCCCCCTCTCCATTTTTTTTTTTGGTTAGGATTTTAGATATACGATGACATTGTGAACATTTCTATTCCTAAATGGCTTTCCTTTACCTTGTGTGTGTGTGTGTGTGTTGGTTGCCTTTGCCTGGTGAAGGGATTCTTGTGTAAGCAGGTATTTATAGTGGTTTGTTGTTTTTTTTAGTGACTGACGTAGAACCACAGTAACACGGCTGCTGAGCAGAGGCTGCTTGGTGCCGATCGAACAAGATCCAGGCAAACCGGGGTAAAGAACAAAAAACAGGAATTCAGAAAAACAGAAGCTGATTTCTACGCGTTTGAATCTGTGTTTGAGAGCAGCATAGATCAATGTGGAGGTCTAGTTCGTACACAAACCCCCCCCAAACCCAATCCCTTGTCTGTTCTGGCTCTGGTGTTCTGCAGTCTAAGGTGTAATGACGCGTCCCACCACTAGAGGTCAATCCTGTGCACGTTTCTTTTTTTGTGTGTGTATTGTTGAATAGAAACATATTGCCAAAAGTCTGTTTGTGCTTTTGGGGTGGGGGTGGGGGCATTTTGTTGGAGCGTGGACGACGAGCTGCATTGATTATTAGATGTTCATTTGTTGTGGTGATAAGTTATGATATTGTCTGATTTTGACTGGGAGGGGCTGTGTGTGTGAGCGTGGGAGTGTTTGGGAGTGTTTGGGGGTGGCGGTTGGGTTGTTGATGAAAATGACAGACAATCTAAAAACCCCTATCATACCTTCATTTAATTGCCCCACTCTAAGCTGTGTGGTGCAATACCTCAGTTTTTACCAACGCTAACTAAACGCTCTGTGTGTGTGTGTGTTAAACTCGCTCCTCTGCAACCATGGATGGTATTTTTTTGTATACATTTCCCGAAATCCTTGGTTTTGAATCAGAGGGCATCGACCCCCCCCACCCCTGTGCTTTGTAGCCGAAAGTATTTGATGAGAATGTTTTGTTTTTTTCAAAGAGTCACCACAACTGTACCTGCATCAAGATATGGACAATCTGCCTTTTACTCTGGTATATATAAAAAAAAAAGAAACAAATCGAATTTATTTATTAAATTGTAAATATGTACTGCAATTCAAGAAAAAAAAATGGCTTGGTCTTTGTCTCTTCAATATACTGTTTCTAAGCTCCGATCTTTTGTATGTCTCAGAAATTGTTTTTATATGTATTTTTTACAATAAATATGTGTGAGAAATGTTTTGTGAACGTTTGTGTTTTGAAGTGTCGCTGTTTGGTTTGTGGTTGTTTGTGCTGTTCAGTCAGACCCAAAGCAGTAGAAACACTAAAGTTTTATTTAGCGCTTAACACATCAACATTACCAAGAAATTGCACAAATATTTCTTTATCTGTTCAACTTTTTCTTTGTAGGGTCTATTGTTCACAACAGAAACTGAGTGGACTCTTTTTTTTTTTTTATATATATATAACCTCTGCTCCAAAACTGAAGAATAAATTTGGAATTTTCATATCAAAACACAAGATAGATGTAAAACCTGATTTATTAAAGGTACATATGTGTGTTATTGAATAGTCTGATATCACAAATAGACTGGCTTTGCATTTATTTTTATCTTAAGTTTGAATTTATGAAAAGTCAGACCAGCAAACATTAAAAATGTCTGCTTAGCAACAGCTGACACCGACGTTTCCCATTCCAAATCAGATTATGAGTAATTTCATTTTATGCTGCTTTGACTTTCTACTGCCAAGTCAAAAAGTGACGGTGTGTTTTGGGAGCGGTTCACATGAGGATCCTGACAGCCTCACACAAAGTGAAGAAATAACGGAGTTTCCTATTTCCAAAGTTTTGAGTTCCCTCACATAAGACTTTTTTTGTGCCTTCACGTCAAGCTGACAGGAAGTTAGACTCTATCACATCAGGTTGGCAGAATAAATCACTTCGGTTGTGATCTTCTCTCGGCATCGGACCCTCGCCAGGCTCCACTAGACGACAGCAGAACAAGTAAGTGTGAACCCTTCATTCTCTGTTGAAGAACTTCAGTTATTGTGTGTTAAAGTCGCAAAGATATTATCCTACTGCTTACTTCACTGTGCTTTCTATACTCATGGTAATAACTGCAATAGGATATTAAAGGGTCATTTTCACCCATATCAATATAAATAATATACTAGTATCTACAAAATTCTCTTCATATGAAAAAAAGCTTTTAGTTTCAGGGATATTTTACAGACCTAACTGGGATTATTTGAAGAAACAACTGTTGTTAATGTAATTTAAGGAATATCTACAACATTTAGAGACTCCCTTTCACACTGACAACAACGGAAAGTAATGATGGCTGGATTACTTTTAGTTTTCTTGCTTCTCTCTACGTAACAACTACTGTATATGTGTCTTCAGGGAAAAAGGCCTCATCGTAACTCAGAACATGGATTAAAATGAATGGTTTATTATGGGGCATCCTGACTTTCAGAGGATAAATGAATCTAAAACTTCTTTTTTAGAAATGAAATTGACATGAAACAGGAACGGTTATGCACTTTTTGTGCTGGTGTAAGAGAAGAAGCCCCGCTGTTCGAGTTTTACTTCCTGAAGTTCTTGAGAAACAAGCCAGCAGAGCGGCTGTTGGTGCTGAAACAACAACCGGTGTTTCATAAAATTTAAAAACCCAATAGACAGAGACAGGATGTTCTTTACTCACCAGAGATTGACCAATGGATATACAACACTGTCAGGTGGATTGCATATTCCTCTGACCCCCCCCCCCTGCAAAAGTCTTTGATTTCAGGAGTCAGTTCTGAAACGTGAAATAAAAATGTAGATTTATTTCATTTCGTATAAATAAATCATCCTTTTAAAGAATAGGTGTACCTTAAAGCAGCACTTCAGCACAAGCTTGATGTGTTTGTATGTAATAAAATAATAATAAAACATAATAACAATAGATATTTTCCCTTAAAACCAGAGGATAAAATGTTAAGCATCCTCAAAACACCAATAGGTACCAACAGGTTATATAAATTTGTAATAAATCAATTTGTTTAATCAAATCAATCCAGATTTAATTCAGTTTTTGATTTATGCCCAAATGAACAGATGAGTAGGTGACAGATCAATGAATATATCCCCTTATATTACATTTTTGTGTATATTCAAGTGAAAAAAGCTTTGATGGCACCAACTCCAGCATCATTCCATCTGCATTCATGGACTCTAACCGCTGACGTTGTTCTGATGGGCTCAAACACCAACGTTAACCAGGCTTTCATAAAGTACATCAAATCTGGTGAAACAGGAAGTATCTCATCAGATCTGTCTTTTGCACATTTCTCCAGAATGTCAGAAACAGGTGAAATCTTCACAATCAAAGAGACGCAGGACGCTCCTCCTCCTCCTGGTTTTGACTCATCCTCAGCTCCTCCGCCGTACTCCTACCAGGGGCAGGAACCCCCACCCTATCCAGCAGACCCAGCAACATACCCTCCACCTAAAGTGGACCCCAGTGACTCTCAGCCTGCCACCAGCTATGAGTCTTTTGGCAACGTAAATCCAGAGGCTCCACCAGACTCCACTCCTCTCGGGGCTTCTTCAGCTTTTGATGACAAAACCGTGAGGAGAGGGTTTGTCAGAAAGGTTTGTGAAGCACTGATCACAAACGTCTGTATGTTTCCTAAAAGACAAAATAAAATGTTTGATAGAAATATTTAGCCTGAAGTTTAAATACAATCGTCTTTTTTTCTTGCAATCTGGATTAGAAAAATCATCAAAGGAATACCAGGAATCGCAAAATACTAAGATGAAAAGGAAGCATTAATGAAGACTGGCTATTTTATAGAATCAATTCATGATGGTGAGAAATAAAGAATATAGGTATGTTTTACACAAATTGTGAAAATGATACAAATTCTAGGAAACCGTAAATTACAATAAATTTAAATAACCTCAAATCAACAACCATCATTTGAGCTGGAGGTTTATCACATGACATTGAGGTGAGTTCAAGAACAGTTGAAAACAATAAAAATTTAAAAAAAAGTCTCATCTCATCTTAAGACTAAATAAAAACACATGGATGAACATTTGTTAAAATCATTTTGGTCATCCTGCTGTTACCTATATTTTATAACTATGTTGATTGATACATTCACTGGTTAAATGCTTTTTACACACTCCTGTTATTTGCTGTGTGTTGGTAAACCTGCTATCGATGGGAGTCACAATAAATGTCACCCAATTCTCAGATCATGTTCAGACATGGCAAAGCACATGAAAACACACGGTTTTCTGATGTTAAATCAGTTGGGAAGGGTAATAATCTAATGATTTATTAAATATATACTGAAGGTTTTAGGGAAAAAGTCACAAATAAAATAAATGATAATAAAGCAGGAGTTGCTGATGCAGGTGTTTGTGTGTTTTTACACAGGTGTTCAGCATTCTGACTCTTCAGCTGCTCTTTACCTTCAGCGTGGTGTGTGTGTTCACCTTCTCCAGCGTGGTCAAAGCTGCGGTGTACGACAACCTGTGGGCCTACATCAGCTCCTTCATCATCTTCCTCGTCGTCGTCACCGCACTCAGCTGCTTCAAGTCCTTCAGTCGGCGTCACCCCTGGAACATTGTGGGGCTGGTGGGTCCCAAACACGCGAGCATGGAAGCCCGACATCCAGTGGGCTGGGTCATTAGAATAAGTAGATACTGATGTAGACAGCCAGAATAAAAATACACTAGAAGGCCTGACTGAAGGGGCTTTGAGTACAGAGGAGTCATAGCTCAGCAGTCCAGAAGGTAAAAGGAAATGGGCAGAAAGAGATTTAACATTTGAGTCAAGCAGGTGGACTGTAGTTTTATGAAAAATAGTTTTCTGAAAACAAAATGAAACCAAAGTTCTTTAGAATTTAGTTTTTAATCTAAATGAATTGTGTTAAAGGCAATGATGGCCTTGGTTAAAAGCAGTTTTGTTCATTCATTATTGTTTCTAAGTTTGCTTTAACATCATGTTCACATACAGACTTTAACCTTCTGAGATGTTGATGATCTTAAATCTTCTACGGGGTCTTTCTGCATCGACTGTTAGTTACAGCAGAATTCTTATTTATAGACAATTCCGATACATTTTAATTTTGAATCAAAGCAGCAAAACGTTTGAAAATGAGTTGTTCCTCCATAATATTAAAAATTATTTTTAAAAATTACATTAAAAATTAATATTGCAGATGTTTAACAGGCTGAATGTTTTGTGTGCAGGTTGTGGTCACTCTGAGTTTGTCCTACATGGTGGGAACCGTCGCCTCCTTCCATGACACCACTGCTGTGGTCATCTCCATGGGAACGACGCTGGCCATCACAATCACAATCATTTTATTCTCAGTACAGGTCAGAGCACCAGTCTGAAGAGCTACAATTTAAAATGCTTCCACTGTAAATCCCAAATATTCTGTTTCATACTATAAAATAAAGATTAATAACTAATACAAGAATAAAAATATGTAAAAGCAAAGTAAAAATATGTAAATTTAAAATAAAAGAGATTCTTTTAGCTCTAGTGACTGTATCCAATCTTTCATTGTATTACAAAATATATTTTAATGATTTTATAAATATATTTTTATGTGAATTAGATATAATTATATATTAAAATTACAATAATGAAATGTATTTTAAAGCAGCTGCATCCAGAAACAGTCATGCTGATTTTCTGTTCTGTCCACAGACTCGTTTTGACTTCACTATTCTGAGTGGAGTTGTGATGATTCTGGTCGTGGACCTGCTCATGTTCGGGATCTTCTGCACCTTCTATTACTCCTACATTGCTCAAGTCGCCTATGGAAGTCTGGGTGCCCTTCTGTTTTCACTGGTAAGGAAAAGCAGGATAGAAAGAATAAAAGATCCCAATTTAAGAGTTATAGATTTAAAGGTCCCGTATTACACTCTTTTTAATCAATGTCACACAGCTGTTAGATGTCCAACTACACTGTGTTTGAAATATTTTGCCCCAAACTGATATGTCAACCTGCATTTCATTAAGCTTTACTGAGAACAGGCTGTTTCTGGTGCTGCTTTTAAACTCAAAATGCACACTCACACACACTCATCCATTAGCAGTGTCGACAAGAGTGTGATGAGGGGACGACAGTGTGAACACACTGAACCCATCTGGGAGGAGATCACATCAGTCAAAAGAAAACATCTGTGAACAAAACGTGTTGAAAGCTGTTTGCATCTCATTTTCCCCACATCCTGCTAATCTTGAATCAGTAATCAGACGTCTGAAGATCTGTGTGAGGGCTGCAGGTTCTCTCTGTAGTCTGATATAGTTGTTATCATGCAGTTCCCTCATTGAAAAAGAACAAACTGTTTGTATCAATAATCTAATTGTATTTTTATTACGTAATAACCCAGATTAGGGAATCATCTGAGTGATTATTTATTATCTTACACCAGTTCCTGATGGTCGACGTCCAGCTGCTGATGGGTTTGATTGAACACCGTCTGGATCCAGAGGAATACGTCAACGCTGCGCTCATGATCTACATGGACATCATCATCATCTTCCTCTGTTTGCTGGGAAGGAGATGAAACCGTGCAAACAACAAATACAGACACAAAAACACAGCACACACACTCCAAACCCACAGCGAAACATCCTTTATTATTATTATTATTATTATCATGTGTGTTGAAACATTACCTTTGTTCAAATATCAGCGAATGAATATTCGTGTTCCGACAGAATTCTTCTTATACATTAAAAAATCACCATGGAAACAGCTTCATTTTGTTTATTTCCTGTGTTAACCCATTCCAGAGCAACATTTGGATTGAAACACTTCAAGGCATTTGACTTTCTTGACATTTTGGTAGCTGTTCAGGTCAAGTCAGTGAATGATGGTCTATTCTGTTCTTTTGTTTATACAGAAACTGAACATAAAATAAATAGACATTAAATTCCATATGGAACATGCAATACTACACAGATTACATGGAGAGTGAGGATATGCTATGTTCAATATGAAGATGTACTCTTCCTGTATCTTCATCCAACATCACCGTCTGACAGCGCCAAAACAAAATGCTGCTACAATCATCTCAACAGGCTTGTTTGTCCACATTCTATTTACATAACCGGCGAGACGTTCACTGTCAGGACGTCTATTTGAGTTACACACTCATTTCCCACAGTAAAAGGCCATTTAAAATAACATAAAAAGCATATTTTATTCCAACAACAGTTTAAAACCCCGGATATTAAACAGCAGCAGCGAGTCCTTACCTTTCTACACACAGATATTTAGCCTTTTTGGCTTAACCATGAATAAACGTTTAACATATTATCCCAAGAGGCGAAAGCTGAACAGTGTTAACGGTGAATGAACGATTGAGCTCCTTGAGGAGGGATGAACAGGCCTCTCTGGAACACCCCCAGTTCCTTCACGTCCACGGCCCTCACCACAGTGAGGAGTAGTTGAACTTGATGCGGAGCAGGTACCTCATGCGAGTCTGAGCAGGGTTGTAGACGATGAACTCGTTGTACAACAGGGAGTAGCTGTTGTGTTTACCGACACCCGTCTTCACCCCCGGCCCGATTGGCACGGTCACTCCGTCTCTGAGGAAGACAGAAAAACTATTTGGAGACCCTTGTGTTGATTTTAACACAGAGACACAGAATATTTCTGGTTGACTTTAGATGGTTTTGAGTTGAACTGAAGCCAGCTGCTTCCAAAAAGTGGAGAATTAATCCAAAAATAACAAAGTGGTGCTTTGGGAAAGAATTTGACAGCAATGTCAAATATGTTCCAACTCCGATCCCAGCAGTCCAGATCAAGATGCTTCCTTCAAACGATCAAACATTAAATTTACTATCAGAGGAGCAGATAATCCAAGAAATATAAACTGGGATCAGAGAATTTAGCATAATAACTCTAAAAATGACCAAAAATGATTAATTGATCAAAGTAGTTGCTGAATAAATTCCTTTCATTAAAATATTGACTAACTGATTCCACCATAGAGCTGTATTCTAAATAATGGGCGAAAATTAGTGCTGTGCATAATCGATCAAATGTAAAAATTGTCATGATGTGATCAATATTCAGCCTGTATCGAAAGCATCTGTTTGAGAGGCTGGACTAACAGTGTGACTGAGTTTTTGGGGTCGGGGCCCGTCCGTCCCAGGCCTTTGGTGCTGTGTTTCCCAGCAGGCAGCTTGTTGGCTTCATAGTCGGCGTCCAGCAGCTCATTACTGTCTCCCAGAGCAACCTGCAAACACACACAAGGAACACACACTGAACAATTCTGAATCACATCCAGACCCAACATGAGGAGGTTGTGGGTTCAAATCCTGATGGTTCAACAGCTACTAAGAATTATGGACTGATGGAATTATGAGAAAAAGGGTAAATCTTCATCATAAATCTCACCATTTCTTCATTACAGTGATTCCAGTAAGGTGTCTCATTGAAATGTTAAATCCAGTATGCAAACACTTTGTTTCATGCTTATTATTGGATGTGATCTTTAAACATTTACCTAAAACTGATCATAATATAATCCATTTATTCCTTCCACAGAATACAATGAAATCAACTCACCTCACACAGCAGCAACAAACCAACGTGGTTGTTCTGATTGGCAAAGCAGTAGTTTGCACTTTTTGATGACATGTCAGCAAAATAAATACCTTTTCCAAACTAAAATGACAGAGAAGAAGGAAAATGAATACTGCTGTTACAGAAAATACATTTAGAGCAAAAGAAGTTCAAATTTAGTTCCAAAACGCAGATCATATTTAAGCAGTTTGATCACACAGGGTTTTCTCTTCTAACAGTGTCATCAGAAGCTTCCTACCATGTAGCCCGTCACGGGGGCTTCTGGGGGGGCCACTCGGAGCCCCTGACTGAGGATGCCGACCCAGTTAGACAGGCGGGAGCCGTGCCACAGTAGAGTCCTGGCAGACAGACAACAACTTTACATTCATGTTCAAATTGATATGCATGATTACTTTCAAAGCAGAAGCTCTTATAGCAGGATATGATATGAACCAGGAGGGGGGGGGGGGGGTCTGAAATCCTAAAAATGCAGCGACAATCTACACCAACAACGACCAGATTGCACATCATTTATTATTAACTACCTGTTGTGTAACTGTGAGAGGAAACTGTCTCTCTCGCCGTCTCTGTCCACTGAGAAGATGTCGAGGACGGTCATGGTGTAGTCAGAGTGGGTGGGGGCGTGAGTGGTCTGCAGGTACTTCTCTATTACCTTCACACAAAGAGGAAGATTAGGACGTTCAGGTGAAGTTTCACTGGGTTTTACAGGTTGGTATTTGCTGTTCTCTGAACTGGTTTCAGTCAGATAAAAGCTGAAAAAGGAATTAGAAAAACAAACAAACCACTTCCTTGTTATATTTCACAGCCAGATTGTTCAATTCCTCTCATGCCGTGTGGCTGCAGTGTGATCTATCTACTGAGGGCTGCTCTAGGAGAATTTACATTTCATTTGTAGCTCACAGAACTCGAAAAACAGACCTTATACTCATCACAACCAGACTCCAAAGGCTGCAGCTGACACTTCAAGGAGGAGTACTGTCTGTCCAGAGGATGTTCGTCACCATCTTCACTGGACTTCACCATTTTTACCGCAATTTCAATGTCACTCAGAGCCTTGCACAAGAAAGAATTATATGAAAACATTACAGAATGGTGTGCATCACAGATTTATGTGAAGTAGGAAAGTAAGATGAAGACTGTATGTCACCGTTTTACCTCCAAGAGTGCAATCTTTTCCTTCAGCTCATCTTCCGTGCGGATGATTGGAGGAGTTTTCAACCTGAAAAATGACACCTGTTATGTGACGTTCTGGAGCAACATCACAGCGTTTCTGCACAGCCGTACCCTCCCTACCCGAAGTCGTGAGGGATGCGGGTGTAGAACTGGTTGCAGGCTTCAAGCAACTCACGACTGCTGCCCTTCTTTTTCAAACAGTCCTCGATCTTCTTCAGTGCCGTGTAGCCGGCGCGGATCTGCTCTGAGGTCAGCTTGCCTGAAAGTAGAAAGAAAAGCACTGGATTGAATCATTTTGGATTGAACTGTGTATAAAATATTTAGATTTCACTAAAAATCCAAAGATATATTTGACTTCTGAGGGTATTCTTGAAATTAAAAAAATATAAAGGACAAATTCTGGTAGGGTTCTGATGTGATTCTGATTCTGTCAAACCAACCAAGAGGAGCTTTCCTGGTGTCGAACTTCATCTCCAGGACACACTCCTCCATGGCTCTGAGGTCACAGATGAGCTCCAGCAGAGACTGGATCTTCATGTCCAGCTTGGATGTCTTCTTTTTGGGAGCAGCATCGACTGTGGTCTGGTTCTCCTCCTGGAGTAAAACCATAAATCCATCTATTGTTTCCTAGATTCATGTATTAATACAAAGATATTGAACAGGAACACAAATGTTTGATTTGTTCCTGACCTTCTCATTTGTGCTGTAGTCCATGAACACCATGTCGTATTTTCCTGCTACTTTCTCAAATGTCGCTCGGTGCTCCCACTCATTTTTGGTCTTATCAAAGAATCTGGAACCAAACAAACACATTTCAGGACTTTAGTGAAGTCACTTCAATGTGAGACATCAGGAAACACAAACTAACAGCAGCGTCACTTTTTCTTGAAGATGTCTTTGGCCTTCTGCAGGTCTCCACCACAGGCAGTCAGACTGTTTTGACCCACTTTTCCCACTGGAAGATAGAGAAACCAAAATTTTTAAAAAATTACTTTATTATTCAGTGTTCTAAAAATACCTCTGAACATCAGCGTTGTGTTACATTTTAATTTAAACAAGCTGACCTCTGCCCCATCTAAGCCACACACTGAACACCTTGGAGCTGTCGTCCTCCAGCAGCTGCATCAGGTAGTATTTATTGTTGTTGAACTGAAGATTCGTCTGCAAAACAGATCCGCAGCATTAAAGTGTGTTCACTTTCACTGCAAAAAATCAAGGTATAAAGTAAAATGTCATATAATAACTTCCAAATAGTTTTACCTGATTTAACATCATGTCGTAAACGTCATTTCCTTCACTGTAAACATGTGCCTGAATGGGAAATAGAAGAGTTACTGATTATTAAAATTACTGATCATTTGAAATATCAGCATCTACACCACCCTACGGGGGTATCCATATATACATTATACATGTGTGTGTTTACATTAATAATGACAAACGCTATGAAACAATAAGGCAGACTACATAAATCTGACATTACTGCGTTCAAACTGGCTGAAATAATTATTGGATATGAAGAGAGAGTCTTTATCACACACAGTTTTTCAGGCACAGAATTTTTTCTCTACTAATAATCAGATGAGACAAGGAAAATGTCCATTTAAAAAAATGAAAGAAACAGTTAAAAACTAAAGTGACATATTTTTCATAGCTATTGTTTCCTTGACCAGAAGTTACACTAAATACAAAAATAAGGTAAAAGTTTTTGAGCTGGGTGTCATGAGCCCTGAACTACGTCACGCTCACAGGGGGGAAATAGAACAAACCAGGCGTGGAACCACAACACAACTTTATCTCCTCTGTCCATAAAGAATGTACCTTTCCAAGTTTGGCTTTGCATTCAGGGTCCACTGGTGCTTTTCCCTTCATGACCACAGTCTTCACGACCTCTGTTCAACATCCCAGAAGCACAGACAAAACATTAAGGAGGTAATCTGGCGTCAGCATAAATGACTGGTGAAGTCACGTGTTTTAATGAACATGTAAATACTATACAAACAGGACCAGACTCACGTTACCTTCACTCTTTGTTTCCTCACTGGGTTTTTCTTCTGTTTTTAATTGACTCTTGTTTTGTCCTCTCCTCCTCTTAGCCGGGGGATGCTCGTTTGTTTCTTCCTCTTCTTCTTTAACTTGTCCTCCAGCTTGAACAGTTGAGTTACTATTTAAAGTTTCTGAATAAAGGAAGACAAGAGGACCCATTTGAAATATTCTGAGAAAGTTGTTTCATTCTAATGAAAATAGAAATGAAGTCAAAAAAGTCAAAAACCAAATCGTTGCCAAAGAAAAGCCAGAAATGAGCAAAATTATAATATCATGTACAGTTTGCTAAAGAATAAAACGTCCTATTCATTGGTTAAGGGGGCAGCAGCAAAAACATTCCATAAGACAAAAGAGACACACCTGGTTTTACTGTGTGACAGCGGATCTTCCTCTTATATTTGGTGACAGGGTTAATCTGTAACATCTTCTTCAGGTCCACGTCATAAGATTTCCCAGCTCCCAGAGTCAGATGGACGGTGGTTTGTCCTGCAGAGACAGCTGAGTCCAACACGGTGCAGGCAGACGGTGTGAACGGCTCCCACTGTCCTGCGTCGCCCTGCCACTGCCACACTGAACGACAAGGAAAACAGAACCTCTGTTATCACCACTGTAAGAATTTAACAAAAATAATAACAACAATTCAGCACAGAAATAAAATAAATACTGTTTAATTTTTATTTCTAGTAATTTTTATACTTATCTTGACTTTATACAGTTATCATTAAATTAAGGAAAGGTTTTGGATGCACTGCAATTGAGCCTGATATCTCAAATTAATTCTTCTTGATGGCTCTTCAGAAAATGTGAGAAAGGATGACAATTCAAAACAACATGTTTTATTTGAGTGTGTTATACACACACAAATAAAATAAAATAATATAAAATAAAATGAATAATAGTATGAAATGCAACTCAAAGCTGACGGCTTCTCTAAGATAACTTTATAATTTAAAAAAAATGTGCCAAATTATTGTGAAACTACTGATTGATATCAATGTAGATATTTTCTCCAATAGTTTTCTAAAACAAATGAATAACTGTAATTATTAGAAACATAATATTTATCTTCAATTATATCTGTCCTTAAAAGACACATCTATACAAATCCATCAGTTCATTCCTCTTTTCAGGATTTAATGCTGTTTTTATTGCTAACATGTTAAAATTGTAGGTGATGTTTCAGCACAGGGGGATTATTTTTTTATCAATAAAACGCGGAAGGACATTAAACACGTGATTTTGTAGACGCTACTTTGCTTTGTCCGGACATGAACCGACACCGGTGACGTATTACGGTAGCGCGCTAGCTAGCCTGTCGAGCTAACCTCCAAGAGGAAGCTAAGCACCAACCTGTTTCTGACGGGACAGCTTCATTCTGTTGCGCAGTCTGACCTTTATTTATCGAACGTTTAGAAGACCTCACCATGGTTTATAAAAAAAATAATAAGTTATGGAGAAACGACACAGTCAACACAGGCAGCTTGGGAAACTTTCCCCGCCAGTTTCCTAGATGGTAAAGATCGTTTAACCGGATTGGATGTATCACTCAATTCTCTCACAAAAAACTACAGCGCATGCGTCCTGAATCTTCGTCAAAAGCATTTAATATTTATCTTTAAAATTATAATATTTTAACCATAAAATTGAAATTGAAAAGCTATGTTTAAAAATGTCAACTTGAACTAAACCCAGAGGTTGAGTGACACCCTCAGAACAAATCTCAAGAACAAACGTTCCGGATTGAAGGGTGGTCGGAATTATTTTGGGGAAGGAACACTTAAAGGAGTCTAACATGCTTCTCAGTTCGTCAATCCGTGGAAGTTCCCGGTTCCAGTTCCAGTTCCAGCCGTAGAAACTCAAGAAACCAGCCGTCAGGAATTGAAGCAATGGCGTTGCGGAGCCTTGGGTCTTGTGTCGTCTGTCAGAAGGCGACTGTCTTGGGGATGATGTGCAGGGTGAGAGCATCATCATCGCTTTGGAGGTCAGACAGACAAAACCTGACGTAACTACACAGATGTCAGTCCACAACTTCTTATACACAGCAGCAAACACAAAATGAGTCACATTTCTTTTCATAATATTTCGTGTAGCTAGTTTTGACCTAGGAAATAGGTTTTCCATGACTCAGAAGTTTCACAGGTATTGTTGATTTCCTCTTCATACTTAATGTATAGTAACGGGAGGCACATCCACAAATAATTTAATCACACACGGCACTAAGAATACAAAGGTTCTGATTTTACTTGAAATACAACGAAAAAACATAAAAACTTTGGGATGTGTAAGTCTTAAATCCTTTTTTTGTGTTAAGTCTTAGTTAATCAGTGAAGAAACCAGAAATAAAATGAGCTTTAATAGACCATAGAATAAAATCAACTTCAAAAATCTCTACATTAAAACTGCCTATGATATTATCTCCTTGTTATTTCGTTTTCTACTAAAATCAGAAGTATGTTAATGAAAACTAGTTCTGCAGAGCTTAGAGTGGTTGTAAAAAAACATCCGTTTTTATCTTTCATCCTCAGAGAATGAGTGCAGCTGCCGACCTTCAACCACAGGTAAATTTTCTTAAAGGACAACCACACAAGAAGCACCCAGGTGTCACCAAGCTGAAGAACCTGCACCTTCCTGACAGACTCCAGACGGCTGCCCTGTCAATTATTCAAGGCAAGTTTAAGCACCAGTACTGCCAAAAATGGGTGGATGAATGCAGTGGCTCCACTTCACTGCCTTCAGACGAGTGTGAACCCTTGAGTGTTGCTGTTTGCAGGAGCTCAGGTGTCTCAGCTTCCTGAGCTCACCCGCAGCCTCACAAACTTCCTGTGGAGCAGAAAACGAGCAGTTGAAGATTTTACACTAAAGAAGAAAGCTCAGGGCCTGGAGAAGGAGCTTTGGGAGAAGGCGAAGGAGAGTGGAGTCGGTGGGTGACGTAACCGTGGCCGTGTGATAATTGTATGTTATGCAGCGTCTTTTAAGAAGCTACATGTGGTTCATTTTGCAGACATTGATGGAGAGCTGCTGGAGGAACGGATCAGGAAGAAAGTACTTTCAGAGCTCAGAAGAACCACATATCACTGGACTATGATGAAGTAGCAGCTCTTTCTATCTAATGAGATCTAACGATTCAACCATGACTTGATTTTAAAGCGATGATTGAGTGTTGAAACAGTCTTAAAATTCGTAATTTAATGTAGAAAGTGCAGTAATATTTTGGTACTTATAACTGGTTTTTTTCTCAGATACGATGAAGAGTTGGGCGTGGTGTATATGGCGGCTCGGCTGGCTGGTGGTTATGCAGCCGTGAAGAGAGCTTTGAATGAGGTAATAAGATGATGACAAGCTCAAACTAACTCATGTGGTCATACCAGGTTATGTTTTCTTGCTGGTAAATGAATGTCATCCAAACCCTGATGCGATGGAGGGTCTTGCTTCTACCTTCTTCTGTCCTTAGTGTCTTTTTCCTCATTTATGTTAGATAAAGAAGAAGGATCCCTCCTTTGCTCCTCAGACTCTCCTGGATTTTGGTTCAGGGTTGGGAACAGTTACCTGGTTAGTGTGAAACACTGGTGTCGCTTACGGAGTGTTTTTCTTGTTAATTATAAGACTAAGGCTTCCCTCCTACAGGGCATCACACTCGTACTGGGGTGACACCTTGAAGGAGATGGTGTGTGTGGACAGCTCCGGGCAGATGAACATCCTTGCTGAACGACTTCTCAAAGGTGTCTTGATTTGTAAACAGATTTTGAGGGACTTTTGTCTAACATTTAAAATACTTAAAGTGTGGTTGTTGTTTTTGTTGTTGTTGCTGAGCAGGCGATGATGAAAACGCCGAACCTCACATCAAACATGTGTATTTCAGACAGTTCCTCCCCGTCTCTCCTAAGGTAAATCAAAATCCGAAACGTTATCTCAGAAAAACACATTCTGTGTTCATTGTTAGAAAGATCAGGATTGAAACTTTGAGTTTTCCTCATGTGTGACAATAAAACCACACGTAAGAACAGTTACATTTTTCTTGAAAAGAGTGCTGTGTGATTAGTTTAAGTACAGAAAATATAATATTAATATCAATAGTAATTGGAATATTAAGCAACGTCTTGTAAAAGTGTGTTTGATTTCCTCTGTTTCCCCTATAAGGTGCAGTTCGACTTGGTGACAGCAGCCTTCACGCTGTCGGAGCTCCCCAGCAGGAAGCAGAGAGAAGAGACTGTGTTGACTCTGTGGAGGAAGACAAACTCCTACCTGGTTGGTTGGAATATTCATAAAACTCTCCCGTTAGTCAGAATTGGATGACGGGTAAAATTTCTTCAGCCAACCTAAAGCTGGTCCAGTTGACTTCCTTTTAATTTCTTTTTATAGGTTCTGGTGGAAAATGGAACCAAAGAGGGTCACCAAATACTTATGGAGGCCAGAGAAACTTTATTAATGGTAATGAAAGTCAATAATTGAACACATAAGGGGGGTTTATAAACATATAGATAAATTAACTGCAGCAGTTCTCCTCCAGACACAAGACAAAGTCATCCACGATCCCAGGCCAACGTCGGTGTTTGCTCCGGTGAGTTTAAAACTTTTTTAAGGTGTTTCTTTTACCACAAGTGTGCTCTTTTATCCTCTCTTTGTGTCTATTTATTCTTTTAATCTCTTCTCCAGTGTCCTCATGAACTGCAGTGTCCTAAACTGGCCATGAAGACCATCTTTCCCTGTAATTTCCA
The DNA here is from genome assembly GCF_040054535.1 of Antennarius striatus. Classification (NCBI taxonomy): domain Eukaryota; kingdom Metazoa; phylum Chordata; class Actinopteri; order Lophiiformes; family Antennariidae; genus Antennarius; species Antennarius striatus. The sequence goes on along the minus strand of NC_090793.1, from coordinate 18,900,582 downwards.
GCAGCTGTACCATCCGCTGCATCTGTCGAAGGTGGGGTCAGAGTCTGGCTTCATCAAACATCTAGTTTGGCACGAAGGTTCATTTCTGACCAGAAATAGGAGTTTAGCACAAAAACTTGACAAATAAGTCATTTCTGAGGCTCCACAGAACCAAAATGCATTAGAAAAAAAGCTACTGAATTGAGCCTGAACTAATAAATTTCTGTTTCCTCTTTAAAACTAATTAACAGGCCAAACTCTTATGTTTCATCAGTCAGTGACAGGAGATTTGAAGACTTGATCAGATCATTCACTCATCTATTGATCCATTTTCAGCACAAGGAGCAGCAGACGGAGGAGTTCAGTTACTTGATTCTGACCCGGGGGGAACCGCTGAAGGCTAAAGCGGAGGGGGTCGACTGGGCCCGGCTGATCGCGCCTGTGCTGCGCCGCTCCAAACACGTCCACTGTCGACTGTGCTGCGCCGACGGACAGCTTCAACACCTGGTGGTGACGGCCAACAAACACAGCAAGTAAAGGCTCCCTCTCACACACACCGTACACCAATCAACATCTTACACAGGAAATTATTACACTATGATCCACACATGTGGACTTTAAAATAATTGATAGGACTAATACCTGAAATTACTGACACAGAAGTACAAATTTGGCTTTAAATTATTTAATATTATTTAAAAAATGTTTCCTAAGGTGAAAATTTGGCAATATTATCATTTCCATTAGAAATTAAAAGTCATCTCTTATTGGTATTTTAATGTCTCCTGTAGTTTTAGCCTTTTTCAAACCATCCAGACCTTAAGGATCCCAGTTTGATTGACGTCTTCTGAATAAACACTGCTGGATTTGAACTGACTTTGATTAAAAATAGTTCCGTTTCTTTCCAGAGATATGTACCGCTGCGCTCGGAGCAGCAATTGGGGAGATGAGATTCCCGTCATTCAGAAAGATCAAGATGACGACCACCAGACTGATTGACAGAGACTGACGTCAGATGGATGGACTCATCAGGGTTTACTGGAATTTACAAAAACTGAGTTATTTCACAACAGATTGTCTCCAATAAAGTCATAACCAAGTCTTATTTACTTAACTCTGCTTTATTGTTCACCACATAGAACAAAGTCCATTACTCAAAAAGCATGTTGTCATTCGGATTCTACTGTAATATTCAGAGGAGGAGACATTTCCTCTTTCACGATTTAGATCTTCACTCCAAAATTCAATCTGGATTAAAATCCTCATGATTATTTTCTTGAGATTGATTCTTATGTCGTTTGTTGCTCTTGATTTGTGATAGGGTTTTTTTATTACAGAAAAAACAAAATTATCAATAGGTGCAACCCTACAGTTCAGACTTAGTTCAGATGTCAGATTTTTTGTTCCGCCGATAAACAAGAAAAAGGAAGCCTCATTGCTGGTTCAACACAAAAGCATGAAAGGGAAAGTATCATCTGTTCACCTCTGTCCTGTGATTCAGTTTCTCAATAGTTACCATTAAGACACCATCACCCCTGTGTATATATGTATATCTGTAATATCTCAGTTGCAAAATTCATCATACTGTTTTCTGTGATGGAAAATACGAGTCCTAAATCATCCTCTAATCTGAGGACAGATTTGCAGAACATATTGTCCCATTAATCTTCCTGATTTCTTCAAACGTCAACCTGAACATTCCCTGTGTGTAATCCAGTGAACGTGAGCACACATTATTTCAGCTTCTGTTAACTTCCAACTATTTCTTTCAGTGCTGAGGTCAGGTCAGGGTACTTGTATTCAAATCCAGCCTCTTTAGTCTTCTTCGGTATGACCTTTTGGCCCTGTGTGAGGACCACCGCCCTCTCTGAACCCAGTAGAGCATTCATAACGAATCCAGGTACGGGAATGATGGTGGGCCTCCTGAGCACCTGGCCCAGTGCTTTGGTGAACTCATAGTTGGTGTTGAGCGCAGGCGCGACCCCGTTGAACACTTGTGGCGAAGGAGACGTCTCGTCTCCGGGAGTCTCCAGAGCATGGACGATCATTTCTGCCAGGTCGGTGACGTGGATCCAAGGAAACGGCTGACTTCCTGACCCCAAGGTGCCCCCGAGGCCGAGCCAGAAGGGCAGCAGCATCTGCTTAATCGCACCCCCATCTCGGCCCAATACTGCCCCTGGTGGAGGGAGGAACGGCTGTTACAGCTCAAAGTTAAAATACTTCTTATGAATTAAAGGTTTTCAGTTTATATGCATGAAAATTCAACTCCTACCTATCACAAAAAAAAACCTTAAGGCATTTATGTACCCAAAATACATTTCTAGTGTTGGAGAAACACTGACATTTAAAAGGATTGTGTCAACATCTCTCAAAGGAGTAGTGAGAAGTTATTTAGACTTCTATGCTCTCCCTTTATGCAAACTGCGAAGGGACGTTTTGTCATATTTGAGCAATCTGTGCTCAAGTTACTGAATCTGCAACACAACTAGCAGCTGAACATAAAACCACCAGGAATTTCTGGTGTGACTTGAAACCAAACATCCTCTTTACAAACCAGGTCTGATGATGAATTGTTTGGTCGTCTTTGCAACATTTTCAGGAAGAAGTGCAGAGGCCTCCCATTCTTTCACAAGCTTGGAGAGGAGGTCAAATGGTGTCCATTCACTGTCTTCTGTGTACTCAACAGTCAGACTGGGCTTGTAACAAGCTGAGAGAAAGAGAGAAGAAAAAGTATAATTTGCTGTCTTTCAAGTCATGGGTTCTGTATTGCAATCTGCAACGATGTCAAGATTTATTCTTGGGCAAGGACTCACCAACACCTGACACCAAAACCCAGGATTGAGGAGGACTAGATGAAGCTGCGATGGATTGAGCCAAAGTTCTAGTTGTGTCGATACGACTGGAGAACAAATCCTTTTTGTAGCTTTCATTCCACCTGAGAACAAGTGAAGACACATGGGGTGAACTGATTTAAAACAACTGGAAAAGTACATTTACTCTCTACAGAACTATAAGTATCTGGTACATTAATTTTTAATTGTTTTAGACAAGCATCAACTGTAACTTCATGAAGATAACCAGACAGAAGATCATAGGAATTCAATCAGTTAGATGCTCTGAAGCAAAGAAAACCATGTTTGAATATGTTGGGTGATGTGAAAAACACAAAAAAACCTCATTTAAGGACCAAACGTCCACAAACTTTTGACCATTTGGCATATTGGCTCTGTCACTTGTGCTGATGTGCGTTCACTGCTCACCATCGTAGTGGGTTCATCAGGTTCTCTCCAGCCAAGTTGACAGCACCCTCACATGGTGGGAGTCCGCTCGACTCCAACTCAACCTGCAGACACACAAAACGAAAGAAGATCAAGAGTTTATCAATGATTCTGGATTTGGAGTCAAGTGCATTCGCTTCAAACGCAGCAGCAATTCAAAATATCCACCGGAGACTTGAGATTAAAACAAAGCTGCGATGAATCAGGATCTCCAATGATGAAAAAAAAGCCTGAATTACGCTGAATTCGTACCCATGTTATCCTTCCCGGCCCAGGCTGTCTTGAGATCACTGTGACCTCATGACCTTTAGCTCTGAGCAGGCGGATCACCTCACGGCCCACAAAGCCAGATCCCCCTCCTAAAAACAAGGCACACACAGGGGAAACAGACAGATTATATTTAACGTGTATGAAACAAAATACAGTTTGCATTACCCCATTTTACCTAAGGATAATATTCAATGTGAAGGATCAAACTGCATGCAGATATTTTTTTATTTTAATTTAAAATAAACTGACTTTTAATCACTACGTGCCCGTAAATGTCCTTTAGGTAACAGTTCGGCTGTGGGTTATATCACGCTGACATTTCCGAGCGACGCATCAAACTATAATAGAAATATAACATACATACCTATTAAAACTCTCATCTTCAGCAAACCCACTCCACTCGTGAATTATTTCCTAGAATGAGACATCAGGTCACGACGTCCCGAACAAAAACAGACTTCTGTCATATAAATAGTGACTCTCGCGTTTGGTTACCAATGAGGCTTCCGTCGTTTTCTTCTTCGGGTATTTCTTGGAGATTGGCAATGATTTATAGCTGCGCCACCTGCTGGACTGGAGTGTAGTTTAGAAACCTGAATTATTTCAGTAGGTTTTGTTTGTTTGTTTGTTTTGTTGTTTCTTTGTTATCTACAGGGTCACTACATGAGTTCTTAACCGTCACAAAATTCCTTTGATTCATTCATTACCAGTATGAAACATGGTAGTCCTGTGTTGTTTTAATGGAGCAGGTGACATTAAAATACACTCTAAATAATGTGTGATAATGCAGTGAATCAGGATTTTTACATGGTTTCATGTCACAGACATGCAGCGAAAAACTATTTTAAGTTCAACTAATTATCTCATTCATTTACTCCAGTAGTCAAGTTCCCCATCAACTAAGAGACAGATATAGTGTATAGGTAATACATGTTAAGAGGAGCTACATTTTGCTTTTAATTCAATTGCCCCTTGGGGACTAATAACATTTTTTGAATTTTAGTTTGAAATAATTTACTTGAAAGGAAAGAAATTGTGACTACATTTTAATGTCAAAGGAAGTTGTAGTATTTGTGTGTTGTATATGTTTAGTTAATCTAAGTATATGTATCATCTTTATGGACATTTAAATCGAGTTTTGTCTACTTTTTCCATTATTTTATTTATAGACAATAATTAATAAAAGTTAAAACAACGAAGGAATCTTGCTTATTCTTTTGAGCTACTTTTTGAATTGTACAGGGGTGCAACATCAGGACAGACAAGCCAAGCATATACAGTATGTAAGGCCCTATTTTGGAACTAGAGACCAAAATGGCCACTTATGTTGACATTTTTTAGACTGACAACCATAAACACTACATAAAGGCCCTATACAGTTCAACAACCCACACTTCAAGACCCAGTGAAACGGGGGAAATTCTTGTCACTGGTGCAGCAGCTTAATATTGTTTAATTAATTCCATTTTTAAATGAAATGTCATACAGATTTAGAAATTTATAATGAGTTTCATGTGTATAAAAATTGTTTATTGAAGGTATTACTTTATAAATAATGATAACACAATAAAATACAAGAATATATTAACGATTCAACATGAAATGCGCAAGATGAGATGGTTGAATTATTGCTTGTTCTATTGTGGATACATTTGACTCCCATTGTTAATTTGCTCTACATATTCACTGAAAATCCTGATTAGATAACTGCATAAAGACGACCGTTGTGCTCCAGACCCGGAAGCAGCGTGTTTTGTGACGAACACACAAACACGTGGTTTGATGAAGACATAAATAGAACCGCAGCCTCACCGGCGGGTCTCTCTGTCGGTGCCGTGCGGTGATGGACGGCGGATGTTCCCGGTGGAGGCAGGAACCATCATTCAGATGCTTTTACGGTACTTACTCACATATTACACCCCATCACTTCACTTTAATCAGTTTGATCTGAATATATGATCCTATTTGTCGTCTTATTGTGTTTAGATAATGAGCGTCAGTTCGATACAGACGCGCCAAAACGACCGCATGTTCTGTGCCAATTGGGCCTCTGTTGAACAATTACAATCGAATCAAACGGAGTAGAAGTGTATGGTGACAATTAAAAGCATTACACGGTGTACAACGAAATTTAAAAGACAACACTTGGTGCAGAACCCGGGTACAAAATTAAAACTAGTATAAAAAACAACACAGGTACAAGAAACAAGTAAATTATTTAAATAAGTCTTAAATGTGCTATCTGAATCCCAGTGATTATTATATATTAAATCGAATATGAAGACAATATGTTGTAATCAGATAAATTGGACCGGAGGTTCCGTGACGCACCGGCGTGCGTTGGGGTGACGTCATCCGAGCCACAAACTAATGTAATGAAAATCCATAGGTCGTTCATATTATACGGTTTAAGGTGTTAATACCAGACCTACCATTCATCCAGGTATGTGTACTTCCAGAATGTAATCTATTAAAGATGTAATATTAAACTAAAGATGCAAACTTCCTACTGAAATGTCTCCAGTCAAACCTGAGTGATGAATTGCATGTGAGTCCGTGTTTCACCTGAACATCATGATTATTCCTTCACTGCACTGATGGGTTTGACAGGCCGGGTTCTGTGGAGAATGTTTCCTCTTTGCAGTTCAATCTAAAAGTCCGTTTCTGTTTCAGGATCCAGGAGTTCTGGTTGGGTCGGTCTTAGTGAGGTAAGCGTTTTTGTATAAGTTTTGGTTCATGTTGCCTCTTTGGTTTTGAATAAAACACTAGGTCCACTGCCAGCTTTAAGTCTAGTTGACTGCATCACTGAAACACAATAGTTAATTTGCTTATGCTTTTTCTGTATTTGCAGGTATTGGGAAAGCTGCATGACTGAGTCACTCATTTGAGACGTTTCTACATCTGTAGTACGCCATTTAAACCACTATCCTTATAATGTACAGAATGACATGCAGGAGTCCTAAAAGTCATTTCACATGATTTGCTGTGTTTGTTGTACTGATAAATAAAATTGTATTGAAGTGTGTAATTCTGTTGTCTTAATTTGCTAAAACTATGAGTTAAATCTAGTGTAATGTGAAATATTTGTTCTACAGCTGGGTGTTGGATATTAATCTAAAATTAGATTTACTGTATTGATCCCTGAGGGGGAAATTGGTTCTGGTTAAAGTTGCACTGCTCCAGAAGGACTCAGAAAATATCAGAATAAGAAGAAAAATTAAGAATAAAGAGCTAAAAAAGTTAAAATATAAAGGTGTATAGGTAGGTACACTTCTTAGTGTCTCGGTGACAAGTACAGGCTGTTTTTCAGTGTTTTTATGAAGGGTCATCCGGCTATTGAACAGACTCCAGTCCCACCGATGTCCTGTACAGCGGGTAGAACTCATTGTCCATAATTACCCTTAAAATGGACGCAGTGTGAGAGTCCAGGAAGAAATGCATGAAATGCCGATAACGTTCAGATTTTATTTCGCTTGCAAAGGCAAATGTACAAGTCTGCGACGTACATAAAGCTGCATAGCTAATATAAAACTTTTTTAAATCTGGAGGCTGATATACTGTCATTGCTGCGAAAACAAAATTCCTATCTGTACCAAAATAACTGGTTCAACTCAAAATGTGACAAGTTTTTCTCTCCATCCTAACTCCATAGGTTTTGGTGCTGTTATAAAATGGAGTGAAATAAACATACAAATGAAGATGTACGACTTATACAAAGGTTAAATATGAATGTTTAAGTCTCTGGTGCCTGCACCACATTTATTCAGTCCAGCTTTTTATTTTTTATCTGTTAACTCCAGTGGTGGCGGGTCAGAAGCACCAGAGTGCCGCCCCCTGAGTCACAGCAACACATTATTACAAATGATAATAAATTATGCAAATGGTGTATTCTTGTTTTTAAATATGTAATGCACGGCATCTCTAAAATATGTGCAAAATATCTGCTTTCCCGTAATTCTCTTACCTGTCTGAAGGTGGGATTATGCTGCTGTTAGGCAGTGACTGACTCAAAATATAGATGACTTTAAAATCAGCCAATCAGCATCCTCAAATGAACCCCCCACCACCACCACCAAGCCATCTAACTCAGATTGGGATTGTTCCCTTCTTGAACCACAATGTGTGAAAGAAAAGTGAGGAGTGCACGAACATCACTGCAATCTGGTGTTGGGAACAGGAACTAGAAATAAAAATTTAATGAATTTTTGTGAATGAATGAACGAATTAATGCAATTTTGGTGAAATGGATTGAGTGTGGCACACCCCCAACGACAAAAGCTTCCACCAGCTGCAGCGAGTCATCTGTATGGTGTTTTGATCTTGTCTGCACTTTTTTAGCATAGCAAAATCGATATATATGCAGATACTTAACAAAATGTACACACACTTAATGAAGATTCAGACATTTGTTATTTATGTACACAGTTTCCTGCTGATCTCCCGTCCTGTAAAGTTCCCGTGCTGGTAGAGGAGTCAGGAGTCTGCATTCCCATGTCTTTTCCAAGCATTCGACTCTTTTTGTTTCCTGTCTGTTCCAGAGACGTTCCCTCCAGCAGTCGAGCCATGAATGAGATGCCGTTCTGCTTGATGTAAGACTTCCCAGCAAAGGCGTAGAGGACAGGATTAGCACAGCTGCTGATGAAGGCCAGAGCAGAGGTCACTGCCCGACTGGACTTTGCGATGTGGTCCAGTCTGCAAATAACAGGATTTATTAGGCAATGTGTGCTCAAAGTCATGAAGGAGTGCAAATAATGGAATTTTTGTTAACATTAAGGTATTAGCTCTGAAAATGTCCAGAGCTGTAACACAACTGGAAAGTGAAACAGAATGTCTGCAAAGACGTCAGCTTCAACAAAAAGAAATAAAAAGATTTCAAACACAAAAAGACAGCAGATGAATATAAAAGCTAGAAGAAAGAGAAAGAGAAACTAAATTATATAAAATAAACTCAAAGTCTAAATGATTGAATCCAGATTTATAAATGATTTCTGAATTTACAGCTACATATTTCAATCTGAATTAGTTTTATTCATTGAAGAGAGAGTGAAAATGAGATATTTTGTGACTCACAGTTCTCTTGTGGGTGAATCCTCAGGGTAACACTCAGCCACCACCTTATCCGAAGCATAATAAAAAGATCAAGTCATTAATATAAAGGTGTAAACTGGTATTTCAAGTTATATATGATGCTGTGAACGTGCGTTAACTCGCCTGTATCAAGTTGATAACATGGTACGGCAGCCAGAACACACCAAACATCCCAACAATTGCCAGGATGAGCTTCTCGCTACGGACTTTCCTACGGAATCTGGTCTGTCTGAGGCGCTTCAGGATGAGGACGTAGCTGACGATGATGACTGCATAAGGAAGAATAAATCCCATCACCGTCTCCAGAGAATAGTGAAGCCTCACCTGCATACAAAGGATGTGGGTTTTCAAGACAGTAATGGACATTATTTAGCATAATATCAGAAAATCACAATCAGAATTTAAATGATTCATACATTTTTGAAATATTTGTGTTCATATCTATGACCAGCAGGCATCCCTTGTTTTTATCCATTCTGAAAACATACATTCATTAGATGGACTGAAACACTTTTTAAAATCAAAATGATTGATAATTTTATTGTTACTAACAAATGTGTAATTATGACTCATAAATTTGCACGTTACTCCTCCCTAGTGGCAAAAATCAGGCATTGCATTTTGAGAAAACTAAATCCAGTCTCTTTCCTCATCTTTGTGGGGTTGTTAATCAGATTTAATGATCTCCACCAGCAGATAGAATTATGGAATTTTAGGAGTTGATGTGATTAGTTAATTAATTCCGACTTATGTTCCATTAAACCTTTTGGTGGTGGTGGTGAGGAGGGGGGTTTACTTACATGTCGAGCTAGGGTGTGATTGGGAGCACACACCAGTCTGGTTTTATTATGCTCATCTTTGTCCTCTCGTACATCTCGAAACACGACTGAAGGGATTGACAGAATCAGAACCAAAGCCCACATGCCAGCAATCACCCTCCTCACAATCTTCCTGTTGATCTGAGAAGAGAGTCTCCTGGGCATGACCACGACCACCAGCCTGTGCATGCTCATCAGCGTGATCAGGAATATGGAGGCGTACATGTTGATGTTGCACAGGTAGAATACACCTTTACACATGAAGTTGCCAAAGACCCACGTCTGCTTGGCCAGGTAGACGATGAAGAAGATGGTGAGGGCCATGAGGAAGCCGTCTGCACATGCCAGGTTGAGGATGAGGAGGATGGTGACCGAGCTTTGTCGGATGCGGGCCAGAATACTCCAGACGATGAAGAGGTTACCAGGGACACCCAGAAGGAAGACCAAGCCGAGGATGAGGGCGCCCAGAGTCGTGGAGAAGTCGTTGCTCACTACGCTGTCGTGCTCCGGGTTCGATTCGTTGAGGATGAGGTAGGAAACACTCAAGTTGTTCATGGTGGAAGAAGTTGTGATCCTGATGACAAGAGACAGATTTAGTTTAGTGATTTTTTAAAAAAAATCTTATTTATTAATTTTTAATTTTAATTTTTTTTCTTTTATTTATTTATTTATTTATTTATCTATTTATTATTTTTAAATGGCTTGACATATTCAAACTTAACAATTTGAATGTGGCTTTGTATTTTGTTAATGACACCCAGTCCTCCTGCAACAAGTACACCCATATTAACCCAGACCAAGCAATGATAAGGTGCATATATGCAGAAGAATATTTGTAGTATTTCCTAGTATATTAACTTTTTTTCTGATGGTTCTGCTACCCAAAAAATCAGCGATACGTTGATCCACAGCTGACTGGCAAAGCAAAGCAGGAACCAGACTCTATAGTCAGGATCAGACGAGATGACTAGTCACAAAAATACTGTTCCAAACAGCTTCTTCATTCAAAACCAGTTGATTCCAACAGTCAGAGCCAGTCAGAATATTCAATAAATGTTATTATCTATAACGCACACGTTCAGAGTTGTTAAAAGAAAACTCAAACTCAGATCAGATCTGACGCCTTATCGGATCATAAACTAAAAATAGCTGCACGTTTAATGTTAACATACAAGCACTCGGTGAAGCGTCCTCTTGCTGGATTATCTTACAATAGCACATGCTGGTGGCCCTTATAACATTACTTTGGCAACACAACAGCAGCACAAATGGACTGATTGATTGATTACAATTAAGAAAGGCTAATTCCAACCCATTGAATTATTTTTGTGTGGTTTATTTACAGAAAATACTGCAACAGTTTTCAAAGATAAATGCTGTAAACGTTATTCACTACTGGTTTAGAAGCTGTTTCTAGAACTGACGCACCTTAAATATTCACTTCAGACCTGGAAATCAACAATGTGGTTTAAACTCAGGGGCAACAAGCTAAAACATGTTGAACATTAGCAGAACTTTCACCAGAATAACTCTAACCCCTAATCCCTAAATCTAACCCTAATGCTTTACTTTTTTTAATTTATTTTTTTACTAGCCCTCATTTATCTCTGCTTTGGACTGTATCTCATTAAGGGCACAGAAACCAGTATCCACAAATGTGAGCTATAGAAAATATAATCAACTGCAATCAGAGATTATATAATTTCAAACCCACAGATCCCCTCAAGAGATCAAGATATCAAAACCGTGTTTCCTGATTAAGTCCTAATGTCCTGGCTCTGGTTCAGTGACAGCAGAATTTAATTTCCCCTGATTATCTGAGAGCAAAAGAACAAAAACAAAAAAAAGTGTTCAATAAAACCACACTTTGTAAAGGAAAATCGACTATCTTCAAAGACTGATCTCATGCGGTAAAGAATGCTCAACAGATTTGGCAGTTCACTATTTCACAAAGTGAACTAAGGAGAACAAGTCTTAAATTGTGTTTAAAGAACAAACGAAGGAAAAGACAACAAGACTGACAGTAAATCCTGCAAAAATCAGATTTTGTTCATAAATCCAGAATAATATGGTGCAAAAACAACTATGACATCTCAAGAACTCAAAATCCCAGTAACACCGCATGAGATTCATTCCCGCCTGAAACTCTTTGCACCAATAGAGGTGGTGATGGATGAAGTTTGATGTTCAACAGTTGTCAAATCATCTTTCTAATCATGTCAAGAAAAGTAAGTAATCATTGTTAGGATTGAAGAAAGAACAGGAAAGATTTTAAAAAAAATTGGAGAGGATTCGAGAAAATGTCAAGAAATAAGAGAAAGTAATAAAGAGTGTTGAGGAGTGACAGACCTTACTGGGATGTGACAGTCTCAGGTTCGGTTGTGTCTTTATTGCGCTCCACGCTGATCCTACACTCCCTTGTGCAACTTCCTCTGGTGGATCAGCCTATAATGAACTGAATCACATCCTGTCCCACAGGCTCCAACATGCTGTGGTGAGAGACGGAGTAACGGAGGTGTGTCCTCGCTTTCAAGTCTCACTCTCCCTTCTTCTGAGGTGAGACATGAACCTCCGTACGTGATCAGTCTGGATGCATGACAGGTACGTGTGCAGTAAGACAGCAATCATGATGACAGTCCAACAAACAAGCATACATTAATCCAACAGAACTCGACCCACCCTGGTGTAAATGTGCAAATAATGAAAGTGTGAAATTTCATTGTCCTCAGGCGACCATTAAATTCTTTGAATCGACTGTTGCATAATCTGACGAATTAGTGATTGAAATTCTTGCACAAGCTATCTGTTTCACTGATGCTGAGACACGTGCAGACATGCATACTGAGAGCAAACATACACACATGCACACACACACACACACACACGCACGCGCGCACACACACACACACACACACACAGAGGAATGCTGAGAAGGGAAAATGAGTATAAATTAAAGGAACTGTGAGTGAAGTTTTTTGCAGAGAGCATGAACATGCAGGAATCTGTTAAACGATGTCAGTGCTGCTACTCAGTCGGTGTCCAACGCCACCTGGTAGTTATTATTTTAATGCATGACCTACTGTCTCTGAAAGCTCTTTTTAAATGTCTGTAGGAATATTTGAAACATCAAAGACGGCAGCACATCCAACCCTGTGCATGTAAACAGCAGAGGACAAAAATCATCATATAAAAAAGACAAATCCTTTTGGAACCGGACAGAGCTGTGTATTGCCTTAAATAGTGTGATTTTGCTCATTGTAAATGTGAGAAGGAAAATCTGACAGGATAAAACTGCAAATTTCAAGCTGAACCTGAAATATCAGGATGCTTTGGTTCTCTTTGGTTTGGAGATCAGTCATTGTTTTAGTCGCAGGAGGCGGTAGTGGAGGTATTGTTAAATATAACAGACTGAATTGATTAAAGATAATGACTGGTTTGAATGAAGTGCAGCTGCACATTCTCACTATGGCAATTTTAAGAGTGAATAATATTAAAAATATGAATGTGTTGACTTCAGAACAAATTGCAAGTTTTTAAATGAGGTTGGAAGAGCTTTTAGTTTTACAGAACGGCTCCATTGTTAACATTGTTGGAGACAGCCTGTAAATAAAGCTTCCAATGAAGGGCGCGGTTCGCCTTTTGGCACTTAATGCAACCAGGATGGAGTGTGTTTGCTCTGCAGATGCAACTGAACAAAAAGTACCAGCGTCCAGGACTCAACCTGGAAGGTCAAGGACTCAACCTGGAGCATCCAGGACTAAATGCTGGATCATCCAGGACAGATCAGCTTATGTCAAAAAGATGAAACAGAGTAATAGAAAATAATCCACTTTGTTTTCCCCCCAAACTCTGAGAACTATGAATTATTAATTCCCGTTAAAAAGAAAAAAAAAATCAGGAAATCGATTGGGAGGATTCATCTGACTATAATTTAAAAGTCTGCATGTCTAACAGCTGCTGCTCATTCAACTTTATGGTTCTAAAAACTTCACCTAATAATTTAGTGCACTGATAAGAACAGTGTGATATATTACTGTACACTGACAATATAACATGACTAAACATATTCAGTTCCACTTTAGCACACTATTTCTTTTTCATGCCAGTTTCTACTTCTACAATATGTTATGGAACATACGTATTGTAAAACCAGAATCTACACCTGAGCGAAGACGCCCATCAAAGAATAAGAATTAACTGCACTTCTCTTTAATAATACTCAAAATGAGCTTGAAGCAACAACAACAACAATAAAATCCTGCTTTTCTATTAATATGTGAATAAAAATAAATTGAAGATATGATATATATTATAATGACAAACATATAAAATATAAGAGTATCAAATAGAGTTGTTTTTTTATTGTAATACTAATACATTTACATAAGTTTAGGATCTTAATACTCCCACCATATAAATTGACAAATTGATCAAAACACTAAAAACATAATGGTTGTCACAGGGTGACTTTATCTAAATACTGTATAATTCTGTAAATTAATATATAAAATAAGTCTAAAATAAGTTTTTTATTCAGAGTAAAACTCAGTAAAATAAACAATAATTTTCCAGCAACAAAAGCAATTGTACAAAAATGTTGGGTTATAAATTCCTAATGTTTTATTTTGTCATTTAAATGTCACCATCTTCACTTTTGTGTCCATCTATCTGAATGGTGTCAATTTATGTTTTATTTATTTCAATGGTGTTCATTGTTTTAATCCTTATGTGAATGTGAGTTCTTTAACTTCTGAATTTAGAGGAGAGAAAATCTGATACCAGCTTGTGTCAACATGTCTGAATATTAAGCATCAAGAAGAATTTTCATTGCAGGTTGCTAAATACATTTTTTTAATCACAGATCATTATAATGAGACAGGTTTTCCCCCCACTGGATCGTATTCCGTCTGTTTCTGTGACTCATAGATCATCGGTCTGTCAGGAGGGGAGTTGCAAAATACTTTTCAGAGAGAGAAATCTGTCCTCAGGAAAACAGAACCAACTTCAAGAGGATGAGGCGTTTAATCTACAAACAACTCTCCTTTAAGTTTGCTGGGAAACAAGCATCCTCTAAAGGGGTAGAACTTGGTTCGCCCCCAATGATTTTTGGGGGCGAACCAAGCTGTGTTGAGTGAGCCTTCATCTTTTTTTTGCGTTTGCTTTCAGGATTTTCTTCTTTGAAGCCGGTTTGCTGTTAATGTGTTTGTTTCGGTTTGTTTTATGTGCATGAGGTTTTTGCTAAGATGTCTGTTTTCAGTTCTTGTACGGATTTTTCAAATGGTATCACCAAGACATTATATGATTCAAAATATGAGAGTAGGGTTAATTTTGAAGCTCAAGTCTTATGCCACTTTGAACATTGAAGTCTGCCATGATGGAATGTGTGCAGTATTATTTAATCATTAGTTTTGGTTAAACATTGATCAGTGGAATGACTACTTTCGACTTCCGCCTTTGTACCTGCAAAATGTAGTGTGTATTTTATTATTTCTATTTTACTTTTTATTGAGCCATTGCCTTGGATTATCTCTGAAAATCTGACAGAATAATTTATTAATAGAGCTTAATCCAGTTAAGGCATCTGAAATGTTACTAATGCAAATATTGGATTTTTTTATGCATTTATACAAAAACATTTAAAAAAAATCTGATTGTCGTCCAATCACTTGAGTCAGAGGGACAGAACAGACCGTGATCATCCGTTGTTCTCCATTCGACCAGCAGAGGGCGATGCGCAACGGGAAATCACCGGTGAGCCTCCGAATGAGGGGCGAACGCCCCACGCAACACGGGCATCAGGTGTGGACAAGGAACAAACAACAGAGGGATAGACCCTCCAGGGCACAGCAGTTCTCTTTAAAACAACCAACCTTTAGCTAAAATGCAAAGCAGCTCAATGTTCAACAGCCAATTATTTATACCGGGTAGATTGCTCTTTTTTTATTTTAGATTTTATTCATAGGTGGATAAAGATTTCTATTCGCAGGCACAAAAAGCTACGAGCGTTTGCATTATTTATATAATTTTCATTATGAGCCATTCATTATCCTCTGAGAAACTGAAGTGTTGAAATATTTGGTGTAGAAATACTTCAAATTGTTTCACGGGCGAAATTGTTTAAAAGTACTTCCCATACCGGGAGTCGAACCCGGGCCGCCTGGGTGAAAACCAGGAATCCTAACCGCTAGACCATATGGGAACTATATGAAGACAACACGATTCAAATATTTTCATTCATTCATTCATTCATTCAATTCATTCATTCATTCATTCATTCATTCATATTAAAATATATTCTCTAACTGTGATATTAAAAAACATGATAATTACTAAATCTCACCCCATGGGCTCAAGGCCAATTTGTAGAC
This sequence comes from Antennarius striatus, assembly GCF_040054535.1. NCBI lineage: Eukaryota > Metazoa > Chordata > Actinopteri > Lophiiformes > Antennariidae > Antennarius > Antennarius striatus. The sequence continues at coordinate 18,884,781 of NC_090793.1, read as the reverse complement.
CCATCAAAGAAATTTTGCATTCTTTTGGCATTACATTTATTTTTTATACTTTTCACTATAAACATAAAATTTTCAAAATAAGCCAACATTTTTTATAGTTAAATAATACTGTTCATAACATGTTTTTATAGTTGTTTTTTTCCACATCCATTTATCGAAGGACATACTGTTGTATTTATTTCTATTCTATCCTCTCTTAGACACTTCATTGCTTTGGTTTTACAACTTTAAAAGACAAAGATTGTGTGAAAACATAACCAGTAAATCTTTTCACCACAGGATGGCAGCAAGGCTGCAGGAATGATTTCTTCTGTCCTGTCACTCAGCAGCTCCTCCTGTGTTCCACAAACTTTCCATTTCTTGATGAACACATTTTCCACATTATACTTTCAAATTTATGCTTTATTAATCAGCTACCTCAATAATTACACTCAAAATAAAAACTGTGTTTTTGGTATCATTCTGTTCTTCTTGCTCTAAAATGCAAAAACTCAAACAGGAAAAAATACAGTAGATGGTGTTTAAAATATATAAAGTGTAAAAAGAGGTGTGAGCTCATCATCCATACATTATGAATAAATTACTTTCAGTCCACACAAACACAACGTGTTCATTCACATGCATCGTCCCATAACACACGTAACACACACAAGGGGCCTCTGGGCATGTAGGTGAGGGGGCGTAGAGGGAGGGCAGAGGGGGTGTCGCCTTGCTCAAGGGCACCTCAGCAGTGCCTGGGAGGTGAACGGACACCTCCCACTGCCAGCTGACACTCCAAAAATTTTAGCACGCACAGAGCTTGAACCAACAACAGATCCCCAGCCAAAGACTTAGCAGTCAGAATTACTCCCTCCACAAGGCACCGCTGGGATTTGAACCCAGGATCTCCTGTTTACTAGACAGGCACTTTAACCAACTAAGCCACAGCGCCTCCTTTGGTGAAGGACCTCCTCTGGGAGGTCGCAGAACAAATCGAAGAAGAGCACAGGACACCTCAAATCACATCTCCCCTTAAAGTGAACTTGGTACCAGTAAGTACTGTCACTGACCAACTAAACCCATTCCTAATTTTAAAAACATAGGGCTGCTCTGTGCAACATGACTCCAACAGAATGCAATAGTTTACCAGTCACGTTTGGAAAGCCCAAATAAAACATGTTTAATATTGTTAATAATATTGATAACCAGGTTATCATCATGACGGTATCAGGGGTATCATCCTCCAAATGCTAAGTCGTTCATCGGGAGGAAAAGATTGTGAAACATTAGATCGATAAACACCTTATTTACGGACGGCTTTATTCTGCTTTTACTGATGTTGGATTAACTGGGATTAGGAACATGAAACCTGGAGTTCTGTTGACCTTCTTTGGTGAAAAGTCACCCTAACTTTCCAATGTTGCCTTCCCTTATTTCAGGATTCAAACGATGTCACCCGTATTTTTATTAGATACCAAGAAATGTCACTGTTTCACGTTCAGGATATGCCAGAAGACTAATGTGGAATATAAATAATAAAAAGGGAAGAAGCAAACATAAGAGATAAATTGAGGACATACAGTATTTTACAGCAGTACCAGATTTAATCATCACTGATGGGAATTCATTCATTCGTAGCTCTAAAAATGAATTAAACACATTGAAATGAGTTGAGCATCATTATATCGAAAGAATACGTCCTCTTCAATCCTGTTATGGTGTCCAATGGCATCATGGTGTGACATGTTTGGGCTATGACTTACAGTACAAACCCATTGTTAGGGCTCTGCTGGCTCGGCATCATGATATCAGTCCAGGATCCAAAGCCTGCCCACACAACCGCAAGAGGATGACATAGAGATGGAAAGAAGGCCCATAATGTACGCTGTGATTGTGAGAATACAAGGAGGGGGAACTAAAGGGAGAGACGGCGAGAAGGTGGCGTGGGGATCAGAACTGGACTGAGGCGGAGGGAGCAAGATGGTGTGTTTATTTAAGTTCTTGGTCTCCTGACTCAGACAGAGAGCAGACTACAGAGGATAATGAGAAACAGATCCTTGGAAGAGAGGAAGGGGAGGGAGGGATATCCGAGAGAAGTGGGACGAGGAGGAGTTGGGGAGAAGAGAGGAAGGAGTGGATTAAAAAAAAAAAAGAAGAAGAAGAAAGACGAAGGGGAAAAAGGGGGAGGAGAGGGAAAAGTGACTGCCTAAAAAGGGGGGGCTGTCGTGCTTGTTGCCACAGGAAATAGGCCCTCCTACGTTCACAAGCTGACATCTCCACCACCGTGGTGGCCATGCAGCCGGCCTGCATGGGGGGAACTTCTGGAGGCCGAGCTGTTGGCCATGAGTCCTGCTCATGATCCGAATAATAATCATATTGTTTTTTGACTTAAGTGAATAAAAACAGTTACTGATCCAGAGAATTTTGAGGTGGAGAAACGTCAGGAAAGAGAAGTTTGGTTGATGCTGAAAGAAGTTTAAAGAAATCCTCCATGTGTGCGTTTTAGAGCTCCGGATGTGTTGGAATATGACGTCATTCTGAAGTGTGTGGAAGAGTGAGTGAGGAGAGGAGAGGAGAGGAGAGGAGAGGAGAGGAGAGGAGAGGAGAGGAGAGGAGAGGAGAGGAGAGGAGAGAGGAGAAGAGCGAGGCTGGAGGTTGGGCAGGGGGGATTCATGACTGACAGGCCCGGGGTCCTATGGGGAAGGAGCACCGGATCAACCGGAGCTGGGAAACCCACCCAAAGGCAATTAAGGGTAAAGGACGACAGAAAATACTTGATAAACTTGTTTTGCTCTCCCCGTTCGTAACCGAGGATGAAGGAATGGGACATGGCGGTGGAGCAAAAATGAAAGAAACCACTTTATCAGAGAGGTACTCCTCAGAAAAGACTGAAAGACGTTCCGAACGAAGATTGAATTTGGACCGGAGGGCATGAAAGCTCCAGAAGTCGCTCATCGTGTTAAAACGGCGTGGAAAAGTTGCTGAAGTTACAACTAAACCCTTCAGGAGGATGGATCGATCGCGTCATGGCGCACGCGTAAAACGCGGACCAAAGTGATCGCGGCTGAAGTTTCCAGCTCATCCAAGGCGTTCGCGTCGCTGAATTGGAGTCTAGGGGGGGGGGGGGGGGGATAAGTCATTAACACTCTATCTATATCCTGTTCTTCTGCGATGGGGGCCGCGCCTGGCCCGGGCTGGGAGGAGGGTGAGTTCGAGTTTAAGTTGGTGTTTGATGAAGAGGACCCGCCGCCGCGACAGAGCCAAGGGCCATCCCCGGTGCGCACCGCCGAGCCGGAGAGCTGTGTTCCCGCGGAGGAGAGTGAGGGTCCCCTGCTGCACCCGGACCCCCCCAACGACAGCAGTAGCTTGGGTTAGAGCCACTCATTTCAATGTGTCGGAAGAATGAACGAGGGGCGGCCTGTCAGTGTCGCTCCTAATGCATGGGAACTTCTGTGCGCGTGCACGTGTGTTTGCGTGTGACTGCAGCTGCGTGTGCACATGCGTGGAGGAGGACGAGCGCATGCTGTGCGCAACGCCTGCGTCTGATTTGCGTGCGTCTGTGTGTGTGTGTGTGTGTGTGTGTGTGCGTCTGTGTGTGTGTGTGTGTGTGTGTGTGTGTGTGTGCGCGTGCCTCCATCGATACGCATGTGAACATGTGTATATTATTTTTGCGCGCACGACGCGCATGTTTAACCGTATTCCTGTTTTGCGTGCGCGCAATCCAGACGCAATGTGTTTCTAATCAGCTGTGCGTGTGAGTGGAGTTAACGGCTGCCATCTGGGGTAGGAACCTCAACCTCTGTGTGCTGAACACGGCACGCACATACACACACACACACACACACACACACACACACACACACACACACACACACACACACACACACACACATCATATCCACACATCCACTTATTTGTTTCCCACCCACACTGGCATACAGTTGTCTCACCACACCCAAGACATGAAAGTGAACTCAGCAGATCGTTGTAGGTGACACTGTTTGACTTCATAGAGTTTTTCCAAATGGTTTTATTCTTCATATTCCTGCCATCACCTTTCCAACCTACAGATACAACATGCAGCACAGCATTCTGGGCCTAAGTAGTAAAATTGTGTACACGTCTGGTGACTGGTGAGACGGGTTTACCAGTTTTGACCCTTGCAGTCAGAAATTTTTTTTTTTTTTTTGCAATAACCTCTCAGATGTACGAAAAAATTATTTATCCCTCACAATATTTACCTCCACCAAAGAGGTGATGTTTTCACCCATGTCTGTTTGTTGGTTGGTTGGATTTCTGGAAGAATTACAAAATAAATGCAGAGCAGATTTCCATGAAATGTAATAACGGGATAAATCTGGAGCCAGAATGCTCCATCGCATCTGCTGTAGATCTCGATAAAGGGACTCAACTGTTTGGTATAAGTTCTACTAAGGGCGTGTCAGTCAAATATCAGTGCTCTTTTTTTCATAATGTTACACTTCATGGTCTTCATCTCCATTGGTAATTACAGATTTTCACTTGGTTTGTTCGTTAGTTGTTATTTCAGCAAGATGATGCAAAAACTACTGAACGGTTTCCATAAATCTTGGTGGGAGGATGGTTCTTGAGCCAAAATAGACCCCATTAAATTTTGTTGGAGATCATTAAAAGGGGGTGGATCCAGGATTTTTTTTTTAATCATGTTTTTTAACATCGCAGGGTCTCAATGTTTTATTTATTTTCAGGGGTTTGGTATCCTTGAGGTGCAATTTGGTGCCCCTCCAAAATAAAAATCCAGATCCACCAAAGGTAAATTGTTGGCTGTTACAAATCCAGTAACTTTAAATGATGGTTACAGGCTGTGAGTTTGATTTTGGATGAAGCTTGATGGAATTAAAAGGAATTGTTTGGCCTTGGTGGAGGTATGCGTCCTACTGAGTACCATTCTGGTTATATGAGGTAACATGAGGCCAGGGATTGTATTCTGCCAAAAATCTCTGCCTGTAATGCAGAAACATTTGATTTTATATGAAATAAGTATTTAATGTGGTTAAGTCTCTGCGTTGATCGACTCGTATGCAAGGTCAGTATTGGCCCAGAGAAACGTGACTCTGTTTTTCTAACATTAATTATTTGACAAAAGTTAAAGCAAAAAATTATTTCCCATTCTCCTCCCACCACCATAACTTTGGATAACTGGCTGAAGACAAGACAATTATAATCTTATCGTTGAAGAAGATGATTGAATGAATGAAGTCTTGTGATAATGATCAGAACATTTATTATTCCTTCGTCACAGGAACCCTCTGATTTATCGGGTGGTTGCATGTTGCGTTCCAGACCCCTGATTGGGAATAATTCTTGATTCTTATGAGAAAATCAACACAACACGCTACAGTGTTGTAGATTATAGATTCTCAAATAAATGACAAATCTTGCCTTACATTAATAATAATAAGCCCAAAAGTGCCAAATCCTGTCGATGTGATATTTACCATCCACTCTTAAAGGCACATTTCTACATAAGTGCACCATAAATGACACAAAAGTCATTCTTGTGTTTACAAAAAAACAACAACCAAGTAAGATTGATCCTTTTTCCTCACAGGATTCTAGTCATTCTAGTAACATGTTTTGATATTATTTTATGCATAGAGCCAAAATCTTTGCTAGAATATTCCCAAATGTCAGTAAACCACAAGTTTGAAACTAGCTTTTTTTTTAAAAAAGGAATGCACACAAAAAAAGAATTGGATTATTAGAATTTTCCATCCTATTGACTTTAAATCAGTCAGTCTGGTTATCAATTTAAAGTCAAAGGTAACTTTTGGTTTGACATGATTCCTTTCTATATAGAAAGGTAAAGAGAAACAAACGGTAAACTGTTGGTTGCAGGCTGTGAGAAATCTGAAGAACTGAATTCCATTTGGATTCAGAATCTTGTGATCGCGTGGAAACCACCGATAGATAATCAATGTGCAAAGATTGATTTTTGAGAGAGGTTCATATCGTGTAGTAATTTGCAGAGTAAAATACTACACGATATGACTTTTGCTGTGTTAAACATGTTAGGTATGTTTTCATGGCCCCTAAACTCCTGCTGGTCAGAACACAAACATCCATCTAAGTCATTGTTTCATGTGAAAAATCCATCAGTGCTTCCTCAGCACGGCAGATTTAATCACTTGGAAATATTTTTCTTGCCAGGAAACATTTGAAGGAACTTTTCACCATTACTCTTCATTTTTTGGCAGTTGCTCTTCAGCATCCACGTTGACCAAAAAAATTGCATGAATGGACCAATGATCATTGAAGCCTCGCTCATTACAGAGTAACTACTGTTTGGCTCCAAGTGGATGCCGACCACACCACGTTGCTGAAATGTTGTGGTGAGGACTGTGGCCTTGATGGGGTTGTATCCTTAATGGTTTGTGACATTCAAACATGTTTTTTTGGATACGTAGAAAAGCCCAAAATCATCTTCAAAAGTCAAAATTTACAGCAGAGTTTCTTAACATCTCAGTTAGACTAGGACGACTGAGCCAACAGTAAAGTTTTTAATTTGGTTTATATTCCTTCTTCCCTCTTTATTGCACCACTGATTCTAATATTTGGTTCAAAACAAAAGGATTGATGTTTTTTTCCACTCTAAGCAGAGTTCAGAATGGATGCTTAGTAAATTGTTGCCATATGGCTTATGGGGATTACACAATATGAAACCAAATTTCACATTGTCATGTAGCCTTAAACCAACAAATGCCAATTCTTTTATTCCAGTACAATAAAATGTAAAAAAAACAAAAAAAACAATGTTGCCATCAAGATAAAGTAAAAGATGTTTGACATTTTGGTAAATATTTATTCATTTTCTTGATGAGGTTCGATATTGAGATTAAAAATGAGTCAAGCCAGTTTAATTTGCATAGAAAATTGAATTTTAGTGAGAAAACACTAAAGAATAGCAGAAAAGTCTGGAACGTGTGGAAATGGCTTGCATTGAGCACAACCATGTTTTAAACTCATTTTTGCATGTATGTTTTGTGTGTTTTTTAACAAACAAGTAATGCCGTGTATTAATGAATAAACTTTTAAACGTTTTTAAAAAAATTTTCCCTATGTTTGCATCATTACCACAGATGTTAAACCAAATCGGTTCTGTTCAGATGTGGGAGTATTATCCATCATTTAATCTAAGAAAGTGTAAAAAGTGCACTTTAAAAAATTGTTAAATGTATTTTTAAATAAAGTAAAAACACTGCGCATACTTTAAAGGCATTGGCCCTGTTGTCTGCCTTTTCCGTGCTGGCAATGACAATCAGTAACTGATGTGTGATGAATTATGCGTGCAAGTTAATAGAGAAAGTTGATTCTTTACAGTCCATAGTTGTATGATTGACATTTACTGAGTGTTTCTCACGCCACATGTAAAAGAACAGAACGCTTTGAGGGCTAACTGTCAGTTTGTGGTTGTGAGAAAAGATTAATGTGAAGTCGCATGTTCCAGAAATCCACGACATGTGATATAAAAGAAAATATGTTTACACAATAATGGGTTTTTTTTTGTTTTTTTTAATTCATTTTTTTGAGAGAAAGCAGCCAGAAAATAAATGGTTGTCATGTGGAAGGAAGGCTTTATATTAGGAAAATGAGCCCACTGAAAAACTCTGCATTTAATTATCAGGTTTTTGTAAGACCGACTTTTGTCACGAGTGCTGTGGTTCTTTTAATCTGATGCTTGCTACTTTATTTTCTAAATTGCACGTTGCTGCCAGTGTTTGTTGTCTGTCGACACATAGGGTCTCATAATTCTTTCCATCAGTTACAGATAACCACATGGCTGCAAGACACTCAATCAACATCCCCAGCTCGCCACCCTCAGCCAATCGGCGGGCTGGGATGCATTCCCCTCCGCCGCGACGAGCCCCCACCCGAGAGTTCAGCGGGACTTATGAGAGCCTGCCGGCACGTTCTGTACAGGTGAGCAACCCTGTCTGCTAAGTTTAGGGATTATTCTGCATCTTGTCCTAATTCAATCCATATATTGGAAAAAAATATTGGTAATTTATGTGAGGGGGGTGGCAAATGGATAATTTATGTTTGATTGAAATGTTTCTTCATGGTCCAGAAATTAAATTAATGTTGTGGCATCACTATGTTTAAAGTCTGGTTTGGGTTAGCCACTAAAACCACTTGGTTAGAATCATATTTTGGTTTAGTTTGTTTTCTTGTCATCAGACTCATCTCTAAACAAAAATTAACTTCATTCATGTGGAGTCAGAACAAAACATGATATACATTGTAAAAAAATTAGATTTTATATGTAGAAAAACATGTTTTGTCCTTTTTTTTTTGCTCCTTTTTTTTTTTAGTTCCTCAGTAATAGTAAGGGAAAATAATACCTCGACATACGAGTTTAATGCATTCCGTGACTGAGCTTGTCAAATAACTCGTAAAGTTTTCCCAATTTAAAATAAATAAAATCATTTTAATCCATTCCAGCCTTGTAAAAAAAAGCCCCAAACTCCCTCCATTATGAAAAAAACCCAACATATTCCTTATCAAACAATAGACGTTCAGACTTTACTTGTGCATAATCAATTATATATCAGTTACATACACATTGATAAAGTATGAAAAGAAACGCAAAACTCACAGGCACACGACGAGAACGAGATCCGGTCTCAGCTGACGTTAATTTCGTTTCCAAAAAGCATGGCTCGAAAGTCAAATTTTCTTTCATTTGTCAAACAAAAATATTGACAGAGCAATTGCTCGTATCTCAAAAAACTAGTATGTCAAGATATTACTGTAGTAGCAATCAGCTGACAGCTTCAAATACACTTCAGGACAACAGTCCCAAAACAAAACAAAAAAAAATTTAAATCCCAATAACAATATTAGGAAATATTTGGTATTTTACTTAATAAATTGTTTATAATTTTAAATATTGGTCATATTCTCTGTGTGGACCTACAGCCAGTCCAGATATAACTGAAGATGTCTTTTTGATTTTGGGCCCTCCAGGTTTCAGAGTCTCGTGTGGTCGAGTGTCCCAGCATCCAGATAACCACCATCTCCCCTGAAGACGACCCCACGCCCACTGTTTCCAGCTACTGGGACATGGGTGGTGGTGGGGGTGGTGGTGGTGGTGGCGGGTGGGACAGAGAGCGTCTCTACCTCCCCCTCTTGGACCCTTTTACCTACCGCGACAGATGCCCCGGCTCCCTCAGCCCTAGTCCCGCCTCCAGTCCCTCCTCCCGCGGCTGGCTCAGCCCCGCCTCCAGTTGTGACTCCCTGCTGGTGGAGGAGGACGACCTGAATGAGACCACAATCAACTTTGGCCTTTCACCATCTTCTCGCCCCACGTCCCCTGGAGGCAAAAAGCGTAGAAATTCCCCCCTCGCCTCCCCCTGTACTTCACGAAGGGGAAGTTACTCAGAAGACTTGCTGGGTAATTCTGAGGGCGGAGAAACACTCCCGCTGTCACAAGCTTCGCCCAACAGTTGTGACCTCAGCATCCCACAAAAATCCAGGAAGACGTCACTGGAACAGGTAGAGACGTCCGATCCATTGACCTATAAAGGCAAATGTATCATGTTTCATCCACTTGCATTTTCAGGATTTTGATATTCTACATCATAAATTTATCATTTTATTTCCAAAAAAACCCTGATGTACATAATCAGACACATGCATCTGTGTTTTCCATGTGAGAAAAGTCAGGATTTAGCCATAATTAAGCAAATTAAAGCTTTTTCAAGGCATCAGATCTTTTCAACTACTTCAGACCTATCCATAAATATAAAGTGTTTTTTTTAAATTATTATTAATATTTATGTCTATATAGGCTTTGCCATTAGAACCCTGATTTTTTTCCAATGGGAAAAACACAAAATATGCAACATTTCTAAAAAATTGTTAAATACTTCTTGACCATGTCAATAATTGGTAACATTATTTTATTTTATTTTATTTTATTTTATTTTATTTTATTTTATTTTATTTTATTTTATTTTATTTTATTTTATTTTATTTTATTTTATTTTTTAAAATACATTATTAGTTTTTGTTACAAGGAGAATTTTAGCTTTTACTCACACAGTATTCACAAGTATCACGAACATGACGTCTCAGAAAAGTGTAATAGTGAAGCTCATATATGTACAAATGTTTGTCCCATATTTTCTGAAAATTAGATTTTTCTGGCAATTATTTCATGGTTCGGGCTTTAAAGTGTTAAAGTTTATTCAAATGTCAAGCCATACTTTTTGGTCTTGCAGTTGTCTTCCAGGGAGGTGGACCAGGAGCCGGCTCCAGGCCACAGCTCCCCCTGCCTGCTGCCGGAGACCCAACAGCCCAGGAGGGAGCCTCCTGCGCTGGGCATGGACTACCTCTCTGTGCCCCCTGCCCTCGGCTGGGGTCGGACACGAACCAACACCCACAGCCCTCTCTTCAGGTGAGGATACACAGCTCTGACAATCACCAGTAGAATCTGAACACTGTTTAATGATATTTTACCCACATTTAATATAAATACAGCGATATGTCTTTACTGAACAGTTTGGTTTAACGCTAACCTCTAGTGTGTTTTACTGGCGGAGGTTCACAGAAAAGCTCGCATGATTTAAAGATGTTATATTAGCTGTGTCACACCTGTCACTGTTACATAACCCTGCTTGGCAGAATGAGGAGTAACAGCAATAGAGACTTTTCCCTTCATGTCCTTTTGCTAAGACTAAAATAATCAAAGGACCAGTAGTGTTTACCTCACCTGCAAGTGGTTGCTCAATCTCCAAACTCAGATCACTGTCCACTTCACAAAGACGAGTTTCTAGTCCGATAGGACAAAAACTGGTTTCTGGTTTCACTAACTATTGTTTGTAGTATTGAACAGTACTAAGAAGAGGAATGTGCTCTTGCATAATTACACTATATATCCATCAGACTGGGTTTAAGAATTGTGTTTGATGGTTTAAGTATCATTCTTTATACAACAGCTCATTTTTGCAATAAAAATATCATCATAGCTGCACCGTGAACTGATTTAAAACACGTTTAAATGAGTGGTTTTAGTTGTGTAAATATTCATCCACCCAGATGACTTAAGTCCTGGATCTATTACCCATCACTATCTGCATGAATTTGTGTAAATTATAAGAAGATGTCAGTATCTTATTCTTCCAATAAGGTCCAACGCTCTACCACCACTCGATTGGCCGCTGCCTTCCCAGTACGACCAGTACGAACTCCGTATCGAGGTGCAGCCCCGTCCGCACCACAGAGCCCACTATGAGACTGAGGGGAGCAGGGGGGCAGTGAAGGCAGCACTGGCAGGGCATCCCGTCGTCAAGGTGTGTTCATGATCAGACGCTTCTAGCTTTTATATCTCTACTGAAGCTGTCGTACAAACTGGAGCGATCGAGGTCTCAGGACGTGAGTTGTTCTCGCCGGTCTTGGCCTCGTCACAGTTTGAGTCCGTCCCTCTGGCTTTGTCTCCGTACAGCTGTGTGGATACACAGACAGGAAGCCGCTGTCCCTGCAGGTTTTCGTGGGAACGGCTGACGACAGATCGATCAGGCCACATCCTTTCTACCAGATACACAGGTACTGACCCGGATTCAAAAACCAAAAACCCATGGAGTGCTCTTTCTGTCATGCATTATGTTGACTCAGCAGAATGCATATTGAACATCCGTCTGCTGTGGCTTCAACTATTGTGTAACTCGCCAGCAGCTGCTGCTAGCGCCGGTCCTGGATGGGAAAACATCAGCTAAATGTGGAACATGTGAGATGGTTGAACATGACTGAACAATAGAGCAACAGAGGTCCATCCCTGCAAATGATGACATGTCTTTGTTTGTTATTCTGCCCTGTGTGGGGGCATCAGTGGGGTCATGTGGGACATGAACTGCTTTTGATTTGTCTGTGCTCCAGTCACAATTATTATTATCGGTTGTTTTCATTTATAGATACAGTATATGAATAATCTGAGTGGATATGATGCATTCATTTCTTTTATTGCATGTGTTAAAGTCTAGATATGATTCCTATCATATAATTCACGTTGAATGGTTTTATTTATTTATTTATTTTAATTTCTAATAACATATGTCTTCATCTGGTGTCAAGTTATAGGGATAAAATTTTGTTTTGGTCATTAAAAATGTCCAGTAAATATCTAATTTCTTTAACAGGGTAACATTCAGAATTACTGTTTGACAAATGACTGCAAGAATTAATCCAAAATCTGTTTAATCTCTCTGTGTACTATCCTGTTCAGGATGAGGGTACACAGCGGAGCAGTGGTGTCATTCAGCTTAAATAAAACTGTAGATGGGGGCTGTTTAAAGCTGCATCTCCCTCTCAGGGTGACAGGAAAGATGGTGGGTACAGCGAGCCATGAGAGCGTCCAGGCTGGGACCAAAATTCTGGACATCCCCCTCAACCCTGAGAGCAACATGACCGCACTGTGAGTAGGGGCCATTTTTATTCTGAAACATGTTTTAATTGTGCATGCCTTTATTTTGTAGGATCATTTTCAGCATTTTTAGTGAGAGGCCTTATTTTTTAAATTCATTTCAGTGAGATAGTAGTTGAAAAACTACTAGAAAACTGCTACTGATCCACATTTTCCTCCGTTAATGTACTTCTTTTTTTCTTTTTTTTTTAAATGTTTGGTTGTAGCATTGACTGTGCCGGGATTCTGAAGCTGAGAAACTCAGACATCGAGCTGAGGAAAGGGGAAACAGATGTCGGAAGGAAGAACACTCGCGTCCGCTTGGTTTTCCGAGCCCATCTCCCTCTGGCGCCCCCTATGGCCGCTTCCGGTAGAGTCCTGGCCCTGCAGGTTGCCTCCCTACCAATTGAATGCTGTGAGTAGCTGGTTAAAAAATTAAAATCAGACTGTTTTTTTTAGCACAAACTTATCACATTTAGTATTAGGAATGTTTAAATTGCTTGACTGTCACTGCCACAGCCCAGCGTTCAGCTCAGGAGCTGCCCGTCATCGAGTCCGTCAGCATCACTTCCTGTTCCGTGGAGGGAGGGGAGGAGCTTCTGCTGAGCGGATCCAACTTCCTGCCCATCTCCAGAGTCCTGTTCATGGAGAGGGGGACAGGTAAAGACCCCCAGAGGACACAGGAGACATCGTGACGCTGTCTCATATTATGTGTCTGTGGATCCCGACAATAATGTTATAAATAAATAAATGATAAATATAGAAGTAAGATTCTTTTAAAGATGTGTTAAAGTTCTATTTGAGTGTGGGATTGTTTTTAGATATGTAATAGTTCAGAGCATGACTTCCATCATTTATGGTGACTGTATGTGAGTGTCTTTATTGTTAGCTGTGATGCTAACATTACCGTCATCTGCTGTTTCATGTAGATGGTAAACTGCAGTGGGAGGAGGAGGCTCACGTCGACCGGGACAACAGCAGCGAGGTAAACTTTACATCACTGATCAGGTTCATGAAGGAGACACAACCACAACACTGGGACGTGTCTCCCGTCACCACTTGTCTCCACACCTCCTGTCTCACAGTGCCTGTTGTGCGTGAGGGTCCCCGCCTACAGCGACCTCTCCGTCAGTCGGCCCATGTCCGTTAATCTTTACGTCTCCAACGGGAAGAGGAAGAGGAGCAGCACTCACTCGTTCAAGTATCTCCCCAGTGAGTGTCCAGTCTCACGTCGTTCTCTCCTCTCTGTTTGCTCCGTTTTTCCAACTGTGTTTCATTGCGATTCTACCCCCCCCAATATTTAAAAGCAATTTTCTTCCCAAACTCCAAACTTTCATTGATAAATACATTTATTTTCCATTAAAAAATTGTGCAAACATGGAAAAAACTGTAACATTCAACAGATGAAATTTGTTATTTATCTTTTTTTAATTTTATTTCTCCAGTAAGTATATTCTCTGAATAATAATGTACCAATAAATAGATCTCAAAGTGTCAGGTTTTCTGACTTTTTAAAAAAATTTAGAACAAAAATAAAGAAAATTAAGTGAGTAAATAATAACCATCCTTGAAAGAAGCTCATGTTTTGCCAGCCTTTGTTTTTTCGGTGGTGATCTGTATCATCATCTGGATCCAGAATCTTATGTCAGAAGAACAATATGCCTCTAGTTTAACGGCTAAAATCACATCCCATAATGACCAAACATTATGCAGCAGTACACCCCTGATCACGCCCCTGATAAATAATGATGACTGTTTTCTCTGTAGTTATGTTCAAAGAAGAGGACCCGCTGCTGTCCCGACCGTCCCTGCTGTCTCTGGATGGGGCCCCCGTGTGTCCTGTGGGGGGCCAAACCAGGATGGACAGGGGCTTCCATGTGACGGATGAAACCATGGCCGACGATCGAAGCCTGGGGTTCCACCTACACCCCTACTCCTCCACCTTCTCCTCTCCCTGCCCCCCCATGGGGTACCATGAGGAGTACTGCACTAAAGCCGATGCTGCTGTGGAGGACCCCAGTGGCTCCAGGGCCGCCATGCCTGAGGGCCACACAGGCTTTGAAAATCTGGAGTTGGGCTTCACCGAGCTCCTGCCACCCCTGTACCCTCGTGGCCCCCAGCCTCCGTCCCCCTCCCCGTCCCCGTGGCTGGACTCACCCTACCTGTCCTCCTCACCTTCCCCATCCCACTCCTCCTCTCTCAGCCCGTTTCCCGCCGGCAGCCCCATCTCCACTTCCCCTCTGCCTCCCATCACCACCTCCCCTTACCCCCCGTACTCCGCTTACCCCCAGGAGGTGTGCTCCTCCCCCCCAGGCACCTCCAGCCCATTTCAGGACTTATGCCCAGCTCCGTACTCCCACTACGATGGCTGGGAGCCTCACGGAAAGGCGCTGGGGGCCGAACATGGAGGAGCGAGAGACTCTCTGGAGTTCACCAGCTCCGCCTCGATGCATCACATCACGTTTGAAGAAGGTGAGCTGAACGGAATCGTCTTCATCTTGTTTAATGCTGGTGGCAAAAACAGGTTTTATCCTACGGCGTGGAATGAGGCATATGAGGTTTCCTCATTACAGTCAGTTGTTTTTAATTTTAGCCATATAATAAGAAAATAGATGTTTGCTTTGTTACCAAAACCACCATTAACTTAACATTTAAAATTTAACACTGCAAAAACTAGAATGGCATTGAGCGGAGCATACACTCCTTGGACATTAAGGGACATTTTAAAGCGTATTGTCTCACATTATTAATAAGAGACTTGGGGAAAAAAAGTTCCTTGACACAGATGTGCAGCTCATATCTGTCTTGTCAATGATTTTTGTACGAATTCATGCAGTACGTTTTATTTAATCCTGTGAAAGACAAACGATTCAAGATTATTGAGAATAAAGTTAATTCTGGTATGGCGTTAACTTTATAAACTCCAAAGTAGAGTTAATAAAGTTGTTGCTCTTTGATGGGAAAACTCCCTAACAGAATCATTTTTTAAATTTTTTAAGTTCCCTAAAATGTATGTTTGGATTAATTCGCTGCATCTTCATGACATACACACTGATGATGTCATCATGCTGTTTTGTACAACGTGCCAAAGTGTGTTTTTTTATTACAGCTTTTTTTAATTCAAGCGCTTTGAAATGTCATCAGATGTGATTAAGCGCTATGTGAATAAAAGTTGATTGATTGATTATAGTTAGTTGAATTAATAGCCCAGATAATACAGAGCAGAGGTTGATGAAAGCACAAACAGCATTGTGATTTTGTCTTCTTCCTCCACAGTGACAGAGTTCATTGGGGAGGACATCCAGTCGTACCAGTCAGGATCACAGATGGACAGCCAGCAAAACTGAACCCGGAGCAGCTCCTCACCACATTCAGCATAATGTTAAATTCCTTGTGCACTTGGAATTAGGACACGTCCCTCCAGTTACATCCAATACTGAGTAGGGACAACCTTGACAACCAGGACACCGTTGTAATTATGACCACAGGTACTTGTTTTATAAAGGGAAACTAATATTTTAACATGTTTTTGAAATAAATTATACAATAAACTGCTTGGATTTGGTGTAATTTATTTTTTTGCAAAAAACATGACTAATTGTGGAGGGTCCTATTTTATCTAACAGCAGCAGTTGCTTCAACTTTTTCCTGCGATGACAGTCTTAACAGCATCATGACATAAGTTAAAAGCAGAAAAATATGACTGCTAATGAAGTGTTATTGGAAAGGGAAGAAGTTATGAATTCTATCTGCTTTCACCTTGAGTCTGTCTGATGTTAAGTGGAAAAGTTTGTCTGACCTCATGAAGGAATGGTGTGATTCAGCTGAGCCTGTTAAGGTGTTTGAAAGGTTTGGATGAGAAATAGTTTTAAAGGTCCCCTGGACGCAGATCAGCTCAGACTGAATAAACAGCGCCACCTGCAGGGGATAGAAAACACGTCAACAGCCTGAAATCGTTTCTTGAAGGTACTGTTCAATCTGCTGCACAGCTGTATGTTTTAAACTTATTGTGCACAATCTCCATTAAAAGGAAGAAAAGATATAAAATTATTGGAATGCAACATAAGCAGTAAAACCTGCACTATTCTCAGCAAAATGCACTAAAGCACTCGGTCTTTTCTTGACAGTTTTATGAGTCTAGATGGATCAGAGCAACCATAAATGGGTATGTTGCAAACTTGAGAACAAAAGCCTTAATGGCAAGAGTTGTACATCACTGGTGAAGAGCTTTGAACATTTCATGAGTTACTGGTGAAATGTGAAGCCATAGATCTTGTATAACACTAACTATCGTAGTTCCTGTTCTTGATTTCTTTCTGGCTGCCATTACGAAGGTAAATTGACTCATATATGCAGTGATGATGTGAATCTGGGGAAGGTAAACCTCAAGCACAATCAAATGGAAGAGATGGTTAATATTATTTACCTTACTATTCTTTTTCTGCTTTACTACTGGGTTAAAACGTTCAAAAATTATTTTATTTAGTGCTATGCAGGATGATTTGTAGAACTACTCTTGCTTATCCCACTATTACTGTCACATCCATATAAAAATGCTGCTGCTCATTAAAATGAAATGATTATTATTGAAAGGAAAACTACAGATTTGATCCTTTATAAAAAAAAATATGGATTTCACGCTATAATAATTATATTGCATAAGATTTTCAATATGGTTTTAATGTGTTTTAAGAACAGCAAAACCTGAATCAATTTATTAACAGAAACTATTTTTTGCTTTTGTTTCACATAATAATGGAGAAAATTTATTTCAACGTATGTCAAGTAAACTATCATTTATATTTTGTTTCTTACGTTCTGAAGTCAAGGTTCTCCTTCTCAACCTGTGACAGTGTCTCTACCTAGTGACGACATTTGGAAGCACATCTTTTATGAAGGAATGTTTTGACAGTAAGAACAAATCTTAAGGATGAATTATGTAATGCATTTTAATGTGTAAACTTGTTATGAAAATTAATGTCTTAGTTTATGTGGATTTTGATATTTACAAAAACAGGTAAGTCGTAACACTATGAGTGACATGAGAACATTGTATAGTCTCTGCTAATAAAAAAAACATAATAACATAAAAATTTATTTTAACACAGGGACCTCCAAATCCAAAAGTCTTTTCACTTGTGATTTGATCTAATGTATTTTTCTCTCTTCCACCTTTTTGCAGCACATTAATAAAATAATATGAAGAAGAACCCTGTGAGGTTGAGAAAAATGCAGTCCTTTGGCATCTTGCTGACATGGTCATATAGTTATTTTATTTTATTTAAAGTGGGTACAAAAGCAATTCTTCTCATTGGAAAGAACTGCTATATATTTCAGTGATGTAGAAGCATGAAGGATGTGAAGGTTTCATGTTTTGAAACCTTCCTTCAACAGAAAGCTTCACATTTCTCAGCCGCTGGATGGTTAAAATATAACAGTTCATTGAAATGGAAAATATCCCAGTGAAAAGGTGTGTAACCCACAATCCTGCTGCTCTCTTTCCTCTGCCAACAGATAGAGAGACTCAGAACTGTGCTGCAAAAAAACAGCTTAAGTTTGTTTTCATCAACCATGTCTCCAAAAAGTTCACCTTCAAAATGTAGAACCTAAGCTATTTTTGCATAAATCAGCATCACACAACCCTGAAACAAGCAAGACATAAAACGAAGCAGGTTTTTTTTAGTCAAACTTGTTGATATGCTGATATCAAACTCACTTCCTTCTAATCTCTCTGCACATCTTGCATTCAACAACCCCAACAAGATCACACACCATAGGTTGAAGCACGTAAATGTAAACCTCACACTGACAACTCTGAGCCCATTTGTCCAGGACACAACCAAACAGATGCTGCTGCAGAGACAGCAGCTCCACTACGCTGCACTGGGATAGGATTTTTACACGTTTCACAACCTCTCACTCCGACGAAGTCTAACTGGACCAATGAGAAGTCAGTTTAGACAAAATATTTAGTTTCTCTCCATACTAACTTGACTCATGGGTTTGACCATTTGTTGGAAGGAGGGGTTAGGATGATTAAGATTCAGAGACATTCTGTCAAGCATGTGTAATGTGTAATGTTCAGTGTTTCTAGATGTGGGTGAAAGTGGCGACACTGGTAAGGTCCATTTCAAATCCTCCTCACCTCATCCTGTCCTGAAACCAGGAGAGCCCCAGGATGAACCACAGGGCAGAGACAGGATCCAAGCAAAACAGAGGGCTTAATCCATAATCAGTTTGCTTTGTTTGTTACAGTTCAATACCAAGTGATCAGATGTAGGCAGAGGTACAGAGATATAAAGAGGCAAAATCAGAAAGCAAGCACAGATCAGTGTTCAGGGAGGATTATAAGCAGGGGGGAGCTCAAACAACGATCTTGCAGAGGCAAAGTTCAATCAGGGTGGTATAAACATTCAATTTAGGTGAATTGGTCATTATAAAATTGTCTGTAGGTATGAGTTTGAGTTTGTCCGTCTTTCTGTGTGGCGATGCCATGACCTGGCAACTTGTCTAGGGTGTACCCCGCCTCTGCCTGTAGTCAGCCAGGATATGCTTCAGCATAACCCGTGACTTGGATTTGAGACAAGGCAATTTCATTGTGGCTCACCAGGTTGAAGCAACAAAACACAGAGAATGTCAGCAGATGGATGACTCAGAGCTAAGGTCATAACCTTTGAAAAAAATATCTTTCATTGATATCAAAGCCTTGATTTTCTAAACCTGTATTGTTTATTTTTTACAAGTACTGGTGGTAGAGTGTGGGAGAGAGGGAAGAGTAAAAATATGACAGGGCTATTAGTAGTAATACCTCCATTAGATCATAAGATCTATGATTAAAGAATGACCATTAAGTCTAAATGTAGCCTCCATCACTGGAAGGCTGGAGTCCCTAAAGACGCGCTAACTATAGCATCACTCAGGTATTTCATAGAGATACTGGCTGCTGCTGTCGAGGGAAGGCACGTCACCGTGGAGCTGATGCCAAACCTTTAGCTCAGGGGTGTCACACTGAGGGCCACATCAGCAAAACATCTGTCCTCAAAGGGCCAGATGTAACTAATAAATGTAACTAAATGTAACGCAACGTAATGTCAAATAAATGTAATAGAAATGTAACTACTCCTTAATGTTAAATAACTCTGAATTCATTTCTTATTCAAGCTGCAAACATTATGGTTGCACAGCAAAAAAAACCATATCTGTTTGTTTCTCTGTTCTAACATGAATCCTTTTAATTTGTCAGGTTATTAAACCCACAGAACTCCATCAATCAAGGATCAAACTATCAATCAATAAAGAAAAATAACATCAAACACAAGTTAGGAAATTGACTTTGTTCACAACATTTATGTCAAAGTTAAAATGGGCTGAATTACTGCATTGTGGGAAATGAAGTTTTTGGTCAAAGCACACTTTTGAGTTATTTATTTTTAGACACTGACCTTTTATGCTCTCGTGGGCCACATAAAATGATGTGGCGGGCCACTTTTGGCCCCCGGGCCTTGAGTATGACACATGTGATCTAGCTGTATATGTTCACAGGTGTGAGGGCGTGTGTTTGTGTGTGTATTTGTTTGTCTTTCAGCCCAGTCTAGTGATGTGCTAGCATCTTATTTGGGGTGAACCCCACCTTTCACCCTTAGACAGCTGAGACATTCTACTGCTGACATGAAAATAATTATGACAGCATAACACATAGACACTGCAACAATTTCTTACAGCAAAATAAACACACTGAATACAGTCCATATACAGTAATGATGTTTTATTTCCCTGCTTGACAATTTAACAAGAAACGAGTAATAAATGATAACTTATTTGTGTATTATTTGTCAGTATTTGCATTACTCAAACCAGCTTGGCACTCGATAGCCAACGCAACAATTTAACAAGAAAATACAAGAATTGTGACTTATTTTGAAAGTCTTTGTCCTCCAGGCATAAACAAGCGCTGTCACATGTTGTCAGGAGAGACACACTGCCATCACATTGAATCAGGATTGGATCGTATGACATTTACTGACCAATCACACTGGATTGTGAGGCAGCTATTGGACGAGCAGAAATTTAATATCCTGAGACAGAACAGCCAGAGAGTTTAGGTCAGCTAGAGACTGGAATCTGATGTAGTAAACTATCCGGGCCATGTTTTGCTTTAAACAAATTACAACACAGCCAAAGGTCAATGTTGAGTCAGTGGAAAAATATGTGTAAAAATAAAATTAGCAAATTGAGGAACAATCCAACCAAATTACTTCACATGTTTCCCACAAAGATCTTGCCCAGCTGTTCGCTCATGAGACTCTGGTTTGGAAAGACAAGAAGCGAAACAAATCCCATGACTTGGAGGAAAATGTCAAGCTTTTCCATACCCTCAACGTATTTATTTATTTTATTAGGCTGTATTTGGATGTGCTTGTTATAGGTACTTAAGCCTCCACTGTGTGGAGAACAACACATCCACTTAAGAGTGGAAACGCGCTGCAGCACGTTAGGCATGGAGGTGGTTTTATGACCACTTGTGATTGTGATTGCATCGAGCTGTTGTAGTGCAGATGACTTAGATTCTTTGTTCTTTGTTGGATCCGAGTGGGAAGGCCAAGCATGAATTTGGTTACTTGAGCAGAATAGGAAACCACTTCCCACGTGACCTTCCCCTGTATGGCTCAGTGGGACGTTCCAGACAAAAGACATGCAGCTTAACCTGCAGCAAATGGAAACGGCACACTAACTGGGCGTTTTGGAGGAGGGGGGGTGTAGGGTATAGACATGATTGCTGACTTTCAAGTGGTAGATAAAACTTCTGATAAATCTTAAATTTGCAATATAAATATAAAAATACATTTTGCATTATTAATTGTTAATGCTTTTACTTCTGAGAAAGTTCACTTACTGTGCAACGCATTACAGTAAAACCTAAGCTGCCACCTTCTGGGTTCGTCATTATACTACAGTAACTGTGTTTAATGTTTCATTGTGTTTCACTCTCCAGTAGCTAATGCATCTTCCAAGATGTAGTGCCTTGATTATCACAAGTGAGACCTCAGATGAAGGCTCCCATGTCAAAAGAATAATGTCTTGATGAGTTACCGCTGCCTTAAAGTCATGTTACCCAAAATATCACCAACAATAAATCAAACCACAATAACTAGCATGACAACATGTTTCGATTTTGATAAAATTTTGCAAATTAATACATTTTTTGAGTGTTTTTAGGTTTAAAATGTTGAATTTTTCATCGATGTAATTCAAAAGTTTTTAGTTGTAATAGTTTTGTCAGACTGGTTTTGAATTTTCCTGTTATTTAATCCAAGACCATTTTAAAAGGACCCAATATCACGAGGACCATTAAGACAATGTGATAAAAACCAAATACCATTTAAACTCAGCAACTCACGTGACCGAATGGTCAAATTTAATACATTAACATGTTAGCATGCAATCACTTATGATGGGACTGTCTATTATTGTACTATTTATTCGATCATAAAATATTTGACTTTGATCTGCTAAACTAGACTGAAAGATGTAACAACAATGTCTGTGAGGTGGACAAGCCTGTCTGGAAAAAATATCGGATGATTGAATTGAATGGCAAACTATTTACTGGATGGAACTGAGACATTTAATAAAATTACAAAATGAAATAACACAACACACATTTGTTTATCATGTAGTTTTATTGAAAGACTGGGTTACATTCCACTGATGTGGTTTGCACAAATGAAACATGAAGAGTGGAATATGAAAAGGTATATAACACAAACAACAAACACTATATATTTATAAAGAAGCATCTTTGTGTTGTCTTAGTATTTATTACAGCAGTATAAAACCAATAGGCCCAATCAACAATGGACATTAATTTAGTGGTGTTTAGATGTGCATTTATATTTGGAGACACTAGAAAGTTAACCACATATAAAAAATACTAAGTGCACTTTTAACATACTTTTCTTGTTTTTTTTAAATCCACAATCTTGGATATGTTTTTTCCACATATATATATTCTTGCCATTGATTGTAGCTTGCATATACAGATACACAGGAGCATAACATTAGCAAAAAGCTAGCTTCGCATTCATCTTAACATGTAAGCTCTGTTGCACTACTTCAAGTCTTCAAACATTGGAGCTGTGTAAAAATGACCCTATCAGCTGCTCTGCATACTTTGGAAAAAAAAAAAGAAAAATATAATTTAAAGGAATTCCCAAAAACACGAACATAAATGTATCGTTCGATATAATCTTGGATTCCCAATTGCATGACATTCAAATATTTTCTTCAAGATATATCACTATTTTCTACTGACAGATATTCATTTTATCCTTAAGCAGATAAAAAAAGAAAAGAAATACTGTTTGGTATTCTTTATTTAAAACAACCTAAAGGCAGAGGACTGACACACATTTAACAAATTAATGCAACAGTTAGCCACCATTTTCTTTACTTGTTCTTCACTTGACTTTGCAAACTATGTTTACATGCTCATAGTATTTTGGGTGTTAACCTGTATCCTTATTTACTCATTTCAGTCTGTATACATGTAATATATATGTTTATAGTATTACAATAGATGATAAAACGACATTAAAAGGTTTTTAAATGTCTCACAAATTCTCTCATCATCAAACTGAACCTTTCCAGGTTGATTGAAGAAAAATTTGATGTTTATGTGCTCAAACACGTGAAATTGAAGGGAATACGCGTTGCATGTACAAACACATCCAATAACCACCTCTTCCTCTTCTCTGTCTCACTCTATAGTCCCCAGCCTGGCAGAATACTTTACACAAAATTAGATTTGGCAGGTTTGCGGAATCAAAACTGTGAATTGGGGGGCAAAAAACCATGAGGTTTTGGTTTGAGTACCTATTTAGTCAGCCGATCATCGGCTGCTTTCCAAGACCATGAGATCGTTCCCAATAGATTACCAGGTGAGCCATTAAACCTGCTCGTCCACTACTATTACTTTGTTCTAACAGAGCTATGTTGAAATTAAAAAAAACCTTCTATTTTCATCAGTGGAGTCACTATATTTCATTAGTACAGTAACATATACCAGTTGTGTTACAACTCTAGGGTGTGTTTCCTTCATGACACACAAGCTCCTCTTGGTTGTATGGAGGTCATTGAACAAACAGTCCAGAGCCACACCTGCTGGCAGCACCATATATGACAGCAAATTAAAAAGCCATTGAAAACGTGCCAAATACAATTTTATTTGGAGCATACTGCTGGAGTACCGTGGTTTCTCTTCCCTCAAGCGCTGACAAAGACCAGGCGGGTGGAATAGATCAGGTCGGCTAAGTAGAGGATGAAGTTGACGGCGGTGAGTACGGCCACCGCCATGAGCTTATCCCAAATACACAACCCCAGAGCGCTGCCGCAGGAGTAGGGCCTCTGTTTCGTTCCACCGTGCTTGGGGTCAAAGTTGAAGATGGGCCAGATGATGGTCGCCGACAGGTAGAGGACGACAGCCAGAAGGGCGTAGGCAGACAAGAATCGGGCAAACGGGAAGGGAAGGCAACCGGTGCACTCGCCGATGCAGAGCATGATGATGGCGGCGGACAGGATGAAGCAGATGCAGTAGACGGACATGCAGTACTTGAGCGCATCGTGACGGTTGTACAGCACAGGGTCGCTGATGAAGACGAAGATGATGCAGGCCACGAAGGTCTCACAGACTTTCAGCAGGCCGGGAGCCGTCGCCATGTAGCCGGCCACCTCGCCCGGACGCGCCTTGGTGATGCTGACCTCGGTGATGTAGGCGATGGTGGCCAGGCAGGAGAAGACGGTCGACACGATGTGGTAGTCGCGGGTTTGGCTTTGGCCCATGGAGCCCTTGAGGAAGTAGAGAGGGAAAATGATGGAAGCAGACAGGCAGAGCAGGGCAGCGTAGCAGGCAAAGGTGATGGGGAAGTTCTTCCAGGAAACGGGGGCTCTGGTCTGAAGGCCGAACAGCTCCACCAGCAGGATGAGCAGGGTACCGGCGAAGCTGAAGGCCCAGCAGAAGATGCACCAGTCGCCAGTTCCATGGTGGAGTCTGCCACCGTGCACAGCCACGGAGAAGGCCACGCAGGAGAAGACCAGCGCCGCCAGTCTTGTCCATAAGAGGGGGGTGGACTGAAGTACAATAGCCATGATGCAAGATGTGGTGAAAATGGGTCTGTTTGTGTCGGGAGTCGCGTCCTTTGACCGTTACTACCAGCTGATCAGCACAAGCAGAGAAAACTGTAAGAAGAAAAGATAATGGAATAAAATTACTGAGTAATATTTTACAGAATCGGGATATTTCAGTACAATTACAAGACACAACCACAGGAGGGCAACAGTCAGCAGGATGTGTTCCGAATATGATATCCAGTCCTGAAACAATGTCACTATTGTATTTTATGAATGGTTGAAACAAGCTAAACCATGTAAACACAATGTGATGCGCGGCGGTTGCACAGCATTTACATCTGGTGGAGTCGTCACGTAAACCGGTGTAGTTTCGGAAACGTGTTGAACTCTGAGTTGCTTTCCTTAAATCATTCCTACACTGACTGCACACTTTCGCCCTGACATTCCTCCATGCTCATGTTCTCAGGGACGGGCGTGGCGCCACAGCCTCCACTGAGCCTACAATATGTCTGTCATCATGTTCTAAACATGGCCCACCCCACTCATTCCACTCCCACTCCCAGAGACCCCATCTGCACTTCAGCCCAATCGGAAATCTTAATCTAGTTCGACAATGACCTCCATTATAACGTCCAAAAATCTTATTCTATGTGGGAGAGAGTCGCATAAAATCACAAAATTTCTACCAAAATGATTATCTAACATCTTTTTGACATGTTGCTCGATCAGTCAGGATGTAACACCGATGCATCTGTTGCTTTGCGGTTACTTTACCTTTAACCTTTCATAAGAATTCAACAGTGGCTCCAAAAACAAACACCAACCACAACTTCCATTCTGAAAACGAAGTCAAGTTTCCTGCAGGCTATAAAAACAAGAGGTGTGAAAAAGTTGCATTCAGCCATAACTGCTGTAAAGGCAGTGAGGCTTTTTCTTTTTCTTTTTTTTTTCAGTTACAGCAAAACTACTCAAACAGAAACTTTGTGCAAAGCTACATCGCGCTGGGATCATATGAGGCGAATATCTCCCTCTTTGTCCTTAATGATATTGAACAGTATCATCTGTACAGGAGATTCTTTTATATCTGGAGGACCGACAGCTCACTTCTACTCTTTGTGCATAAGAAAATAAATATTGCATGTTCTTTTAAAACAACAGCATTGATAGAAAAATGAGGTTGTGGTTCTATTTTTCTTATATTTCTTGAAGGGGCCACACTGCCCCAATGATTTCCGGTGGTTCTACTCTTGTTTTATCAATTTTACGTGTATTGCTAAGCTTTCAAGAAAACACACTAAATACAGCCAAATAATGCAGCCTGGATTTACTGATGTATTTGAACACATCTTATAGCCTTGAAATGAGTAAGTGTAAGCACTGATAAAAGAAGTTAAGTTGAGGTATTTAACAGGACATGGGGGCCGTTTCCTTAGAGCTGAAACCCGTTCACCACTCTGTCTGTCCTCCCACCCATCCATCCTGACGCCCACCCCCCCACCACCACCACCATCCTCCACCCCCCGGCCACACAGGCGCTGCAAAACCCCTGTTCATCATTTACACAGAGAGACAGCTATAAACAGGAGAAAGGGCCTGTTTACATTAGTCCTATTAAAAAGCTATAAAGCAGTGAAGGGTGGGGACCTCGAGATGAGGTAAGAAAGGCAGACAAGAAGAGACAGAAATGGAAAAAAGGGAACTTCAAACTTCTGCAGGATGACTCATTCGAAACGACGAGAGAATGTGGGGAGGGAAGGGAGTAAAAAACAGGGAGGAGCACGGGGGAAGCCCTGCGCCTCCACCGCACAACGACACACACTTTTAAACACACTGATGGAGTAGAATAGCAGGGAAGTGAGTCACCGTTGGGCCCCTCTCTTTCACCACACCTCCTCTTCTCTTCTCCACCCCCTCCTCCCTTATTCCCTGTAAGATTTTCCAACTTACTGATGTGTTCCAGATGTGCTGCGTCTGGCTGCTGCTGAATAACTGCTAACTTTGTCATATTTGCCAAGTTCTTTCATTCCTCTCTTTTTTCTTACCCTCCTTCCCTCCTCATGGTCTCATTTGGTGGCTACTCCCTCTCTTTTCCATCAGTCACCCTCTCCCGCCCTCCCTCCCCGTCCAACATTCCCACTCTGCCTTTAAAGTCAGGGTACCAATTATGCTTCATGTAAACCACTCAAAATAAACGTATATGGGAGGTTGTAATGGAAAAATCAATCCCACCACTACTGCCATCATTACTTTGCTGCTTATGGAATCAAATCAGGAAAGAAATAGGAGAGGAAAATGGAAGAAGAATGAGAAAAAAAATAGAGCAAAAAAGAAAAAAAATGAGTGAGGGGAAAAGGTCTTTTTTCACAGTACAGTGTGGAAAACATGACAGGATCACACAAAAGGGAGGACCTTCCCACTGTGACACTCATTTATATATATATATATATATATATATATATATATATATATATATATATATATATATATATATATATATATATATATATATATATATATATAACAGTATCATCTGTATAGAAGATTCTTTTAGATTCTGGAGGACCATGTGCGCTTCCGTAAAAAAAAATAAAATATATATATATATATATATATATATATATATATATATATATATGTGTGTGTGTGTGTGTGTGTGTGTGTGTGTGTGTGTGTGTGTAGACAGTGTATATATATATATATATATATATATATATATATATATATATATATATATATATATATATATATATATATATAAATGTACAATATATATATATATGTGGGGGTTTTTTGTAAGAAAAATATATTTATTTATATGATATAGCTGAGATGTTCAGGAAGCAAGTGTTTGTCTGAGGCAGAGAGGTCATATGCGCAGCTTGTTTGGTTGTCATGACACAACATCTCTAACTTGATTTCACCCATAATCCACTTAGGGACGATCCATGGGTCGGAGCACAAGACGGACACTGTTGGCAAACCCTGCCAGTGTGTGTGTGTGTATGTGTGTGTGTAGGTGTGTGTGTGTGTGTGTGTGTGTGTGTGTGTGTGTGTGTGTGTGTGTGTGTGTGTGTGTGTGTGTGTGTGTGTGTGTGTGTGTGTGTGTGTGTGTGCGAGAGAGAGAGAGAGCGAGCCTTGTTTAGCTAAGTGTACAATTTACTTAGCTGAAGAGAAAATCTACATTTTCACCATTTTTATCCACAAATTCTTGGCATTGCCACCAGAATGCAATCTTGTTACACTAGGGAACAAATCTTGAGCAGCATGTCAGCCATCATGAGGTACTAGTGAAACATTCTAGCTATTTTTCCAGGCTCATCACTTTTCTTTTTTTCATGACCCACCACACCTACTGAGGGAAACTTGGACACAGTTCTGCATTTTAATAAAGAACAGCGAGGAACCTGTTCATCGTGACCTAAATCAGTGTCATCAGTTCAAGTCAAATTTGTTTACTACAATGACTAAAAAGACTTGTGTCGTTGTTACATGTGCATGTCGGCTCCTGCACAGGGTCATTCATTGGAAGTGAAGGTGGGTGTGCGACCTGCCGCACCCTACTCCCACCAAACACTACTACCACTAAAGCCACTAAAACCTACCAGATGACACCAACAAAATACAGAGACAAAAATGTAAACTGAGCATTTTTCTGAACATATTTACTCACTTATCACAAAAAACACTAAGCAGAAATTACTATTGAATCCCCAAAGGAGCAATTTAACAAAATAATTCTGAGGCTTTTCCTCTGTCTGCTATTTTTCCACTTGGAGACAATGGCAAATTGCAGATAATTTCAAATATAATTAATTTTATCAAAATAAAAGCTTGATTGCTTTTTAAAGCGGTGAAAAATTTCCATTTATGTGCAAAAAACTTTTTTTTTAAACAACACTCAAGCTTCTCACATATTATTGCCATGAGGCATGCAGTAAAGCAAGATGCAACAAGTTGCAGCAAAGAACTGCAGGAAGTGGACTTCCCCAGCTGCTAAAACACTTTTTTCTACCCAGGGGAAACTGTAAATGTTAAAGTCGGTTACCTTTTCTGGGACTGGGTGTGGACAGGATCGGTTCTCCAGGACATCCAGACGGACAATCAGAGGTTGTTGCTCCGCAGCTCACAGCCTTCACCGAGCAAAGCAGCAGCTCCCCGCCCAGCAAACCAAATTAGGCATCGAATGTCTGCACCGTTATACACATCTGTCTGTCTCCTCCTCCTCCTCCACTTCCTCCTCCTCTTCATCCTCCTCCTCCTCCTGCTCCAGTCCAGGACACTGGTGACCAACACACCCAGTTCAGTGCAGCAAAAGTTCATTCTCACTCCAAATAACAGTTTTTTAAAATCACTTTTCTACACTTCATTTCCTGGTAGCACAAAGAATAAGTAGGAAAATGCTAGAGCTACAGCTAAATTGATGTTTTCTGTCGTATAAATAGTTTTATTGATCGCTGTTAATGGATATAAAAGCGCAAAATAATTCAAGGATATCGATTTTTTTTTTCTCCCTCTAATGATCGCGGAGATTTCTAATTTTTCATCATCCCCTGTTCTAATTCAGACAGCTGGTGGAAAAATTCGCTTCCAATGAATAAATATAGTAATCTATATTTAATACTATCATCACAAAGTAAAACAGGAGGAGAGTTTTATTCACTGGATTTACTGTGACGTCATCGAAGTCGTACGAGGTGAACATAAAGTGATGTAATCGTGAAAACCCCCACCCAGTTTTAGACTGGAGATGTCGTCATCTTTGATTGAATGCCTCGAGATACAGTAATACAAAGTGTTAATCACGGAACTCCGACATTATTTGTGTGCGTTGTTCAGTAAACAGGGCGGTTACCCTGACAACCAGTTGTTGTTTCCTAAGATACGAAATCGACGAGTTTCCTGTTAAAAAGTTCTGCCATCATTATGACATGAGAATATGTCACAGACCGACAGATTCTATTCTAAATTATAAGGATCTTGAAATTGCAGATTACTTCAATACTGTCGTAAATGTAGATTATACTACTATATACTACTATACTACTATATGTTGGACAATATCTAGATCCAATACATCCTGATTAAAATCCAAAGTCCAGTGGATTGATTTAAACAGCATTGGATAACCATGACCTGGATAACTGAGAACCGACAGACATCCTGATTTCAAGATTCTATGGATGTATTCAGCATTTTACTGGGACTAAACCAAATTATAATTAAAAGTCCTCAATATAATCTCCTGCTAAAATGATTGAAGGTAATATATTATAATACTTTAATGAAATGTTTTAGCTGTCAAATAAATATATTACAGTTAAAAGACAAAATGTTGTTTGGTTTCCATTAGTTTATTCTTTGATTTTTATTAGAACCACCAGGAACCGCCAAATCCAAAATTCATACCGCAAATTCTGAAACATACTATAGCGATGCCAACACCCGCCCTACTCGATCTATGAGTGGCTAATTCTGGTGATGTTACTCCAGATAACCAATCAATATCCTTTATGGCTAAAGGGGTGTGGCTTATCCCTTTGCTATAGTATTACCCGAACGAAAGCGTCCATAGGCGGCGGACATGACGCAACAGTATCTGCGACATCTTCGCACTAGCTACGTCATTTTTCGTTGACCCAGTTTGGAGAGGGGAACGTCATGGCGTCGGGACCTGGACAAGCCGCCGGACACGATGCAGAATTGGATGAATTACTGGACAGTAAGGGTTCACCTTGAGTGTTTCCATTAAACACGGGGTTTTCCTCGTTCTCAGTGTCCGGGGCCCGGTTCTCGGTGTCCGGGGTCAGCCTTTGGGCTTGTTCGGTTGTGTCCTCTGTCTGTGAAGGCTAAAATATCAACAAGTAGCTTAAGCTATCGCCGACAATAGCACCAAGTTATTTTTGCGTTCAATTAAACACTCAAATAGTTGTTGCTTCAATGTTAGCTAATGCTATGTGATTAAAGAATTGATCTTTAATGTCCACCAGCTCAGCGATCAATACCAGCCGAGCGGTGTTCTTGTATTTTATATTTGCCCTTGAATTTTGTCATTCGACTTTTGGCTTTTCGTATTATAAAGACCTGATTTTACATGGCTGCAGAACTGTCAGTGAAAATACTTCACAGTCTGTAGACTCTCTTCCCTCGATCACGTTGGTGTTATCGTACATTGTATTTGTACTTAATATAATTGTAATTCAGATAATGCTGTTAAACTTTACCTGTTGTCAGCATGTTAGAGTAAATGCCATAATGTTCTACCAGGAAAACCTTAGCTGCCAGTTCATTTGGTACACTTGGCTAAAAGTACTTAAGGCTCATGCTAGTGCAAATTAATCCTACATTTACGAAGGTGCAAACGTTCAGTTAGTTATATTTTATATTTGGTTATATTTGGAGAAGTGTTGATTCAGTTAAAATGAAAGAACAAACTGACTTAAGTTCATCTAAACCAAGTTGTAGTGTAGAGCAAAATACTGATTTAAAAAAAAAATCAAAACCACTGCTAACTGTAGGGAAGATGAAGGTGGTGGTTTGATTTCGATTTAGCTAGAAAACACAAATAAATAGATCTAGAACAAGCAAGTGGAGGAATATAGTTTGACGTACTGAATGCTTCAAATGCATACTGAATACACACTAATGTTGTAAACACTGAAAGACAACAGACGTGTTTCCAGAGGGTTCCAGTGCTGAGCACGCTTACCTGCTGTTTGTGATTCATGAAGTTGCTGGTGTTTAGTTTGCATTATCATTTAACAAACTGCTAAATTGGAAGAGAACTGTATATCAGTTTTTGCATATAATATTCAGTTTGTAATTGAGTATAGATATTTTATTCACATATTCGAATGACATAAACAATGCCCGTGTTTTGTTTTCGTTGTGAATTTGCAGAAGCTTTAATAAATGCTCTGCATGTGTTGTCATGTTGGTGAAGCTGTATTGTCTCTTTGTACTTTATCTATTTGCACAGTTGTACCTCTTTTGGCCACTGTATTTTACAGGGAAGAAAATTTTTGAGACTCAAAGGTTCTTGCATATAGTTCACTCATTTTCTCTATGCTGCACTATCTGTTTTGGGGTGTTTAACTCGTCTTTAAAGACAATATAAATAGTGTGATTATTTGTCTACATTCTAACATGTCTGTGTTTAAATTACTCTTAAAAAAAGCTTTATAAAGTCGGCAGAAATGGTGCTAACACGTGTGTCTTACAGGTGCATTGGATGACTTTGACAAGACGTCGGCTCCTCCAGCACCTCAACCTGCAGCCGCTTCCTCCTCAGCCAACAGTGGAGCAGACAAGGTCTGTTTCATATTTGTCCATTTTACAGACAAAATGAAGAGGGTAATGTTTGAATGTTCGATCTCTTTCTATCTGTCACTCGGTCACAGCAACTGAAATTGGAAGAACTGGCTCGTAGAAAATATTCCTTAAAACCAGTGAAATTATTTAATAAAAAAGAGCCTGTGGGCTGTCCCCTCCTGCACCGACCTCGCCTGAAGTGACATGGCTTTTTATATGGTTTCCTTTTACCTGTGTAGCCACCCATGCTTGAAGATGGCAAACTCTTCGAGACTCTCTTTGAAGGGGACATGGCTGTCCAAGCCAAGGAGGAATGGGAGAAAGCCATGACTGAACTGGCCCAGGAAGAGCCAGAACTACTGCAGCACTTCCAGAAACTGTCTGAGGCTGCAGGCAAAGTTGGTAAGGTCTATAATTTGTATTATTTTTGGTTTTGATATGTTCTGAGTTCCTCTTGCCTAACTGTGAATTGTGTAAAATATATAGGCACTGACACCGCCTCCCAACAAGAATTCACTTCCTGCCTTAAAGAAACCCTTCGTGGCCTGGCCAAAAATACAGACAATCTGCAGGTGGGTAAAATGAAACTCATCTGTTATGACACAGGAACTGGTACAAGTATACCTGAGCTTAGGCTGTTTCGAGTTAAGTTGTTCTCAATTATATGTTGATCTTCAAAAAAAAAAATGTGGAAAGATAAAAATCAAGTTCATGTTGTTTTACTTGACTTTACGTCTGTCTGTCACAAAAAAAACAACAACAACTAAAAAAGGCTCTGATATATGGGAAACATGCCAAATTGTATTCATGAATTTAGATTTTTTTCTGTAATGTTAAAAAATAAAATTTGTTGGTTTGTAAGATTAAAGTAGATTTGTATACCATATATTGTTGAAACTGCATTCATAAATACAGTACAGGACTGGGAATAATTTTTTGGTTAAGCCTGGAGACAAGTCAATTAGGCTTATTGTAAGTCCTTTTTTGACTTGCGTCGCATCTCCTGGTACTAATTAAAGACATTTGGTGAGGTGTACCTGTGTAACAGGACAGTTTATCAACAGCATTGTTACTTGACAGTCCTCAGGACTAGCTGGAGACGACCTTGTCAAGGCTCTTGAAGGCCTTGGATTGGAAGAGGGAGGTGAAGGAGGCGGTGATGACGGAAACATCCTGCCCATCATGCAGTCCATCATGCAGAACCTTCTCTCAAAGGATGTCCTTTATCCATCTCTCAAAGAGATCACGGCTAAGGTTTGTTCCTTTTTACTGTCATACACATTGTTCCACTGCAAAGTGAGACTCATGGCTGTCTCTCACCATCACAGTACCCGGAATGGTTGGATGCCAACAAGCCAAGCCTGAGTCCTGAGGACTACCAACGCTTTGAGCAGCAGTCCAAAATCATGGGAGAAATCTGTGGGCTTTTTGAGAGGGAGGAAGAGGGGAAAGGAAATAAAGAAAGCACTTTTGAGAGCATCATGGATTTGATGCAAAAGGTACATGCACTCTAAATTTGATCCCTGGGTTGTTGAATTGAACTGTTAATGATACTATGAAAAAGTGTAGGGAACTAATCTGTGTGTGTGTCGTTACAATATTTTTAGTCTTGACTGTTCGGACTGTGATACAACATTCAACTACTACTGAGACTGACTAACTGCTTAGATTAGTGATGCAGGTGTCACCACAACTCCCATACACAAACATTAGCAGTGGCTGGTGTATCCTGGCTACAGATTATTCTGTAAAGTCACTAATAAATTTGATTTATTTTCATTGTAATATATGTATAAAAATGCTCTAATTTTACAGCTGCAGGACCTTGGCCAACCACCCCGAGAACTTGCAGGTGATGCGGTAAGTTTGAAACTGCTGAAACAGAAAAGAAAATTTTTGTCTGTGATCTATAAATGATCACTACTTTGTGTAGCCTGTGACAACACACATCATCACAGACATTTTTCTCTTCTTCATTCTCTCCAGCCTCCAGGATTCAACTTAGACATGGACTCCTTGAATCTCCCAGGACAGCCTGGGGCTGGGGCAGCAGAGCAGTGCTCCATCATGTGATGAGATGAGGCTGCATCCCGTCAGACGCACTGGAGCCATGGGGGTCACTCTGTGTGCATCAGCAACACGCACTCCTGGAAGTGTGAGCCACCAGTGACCGGACATTATCCTCCATCACACAGGAAGTGTGTGGAGGAAGAGAGAGAACAGGAGGAGGCACGGAAACCAAATGGAACCACACATAAACACACTTTCCTCTGTTCAAAATTACTCAATGCACAACGGAGAACAATTAAACATCTGTGCAGTGCATTCTTCTGTCAACGGTTGCCATAGTGTTCCAATGGTTTACTTTAAAAAGACGATGCCACTGCCATTCTCCATGTTGTTTTTACAGCGCTGTTTATTCTCATGGTAAATTCAAACAAACCACTACGTGGGTATAAATGGTGCCTTTGCAAAATTCATTTTAAATTATTTTAACTCATCATATGATAAAGATGTTGTAATCGAGTGTGTAATATTGCCCAAGATTTACATCATGATAGTTTCAATGTAAGCGGCACACGGTTTAGCATAAAGAGTTATTGATCTATTAACATGAGGAAATTAAAAAATTAATTGTACATTTGTTAATAAATTTAAGTACTAAAAAATACTTCATGAGATGTTGCAGCACAGGCTGTAATTGAGACAACTAATATATTTCTCCCAGTGCTGTCCTCCATTCCCAGACGTTGAATTGAAGTGACTGACATGTTGATTCCCAGATGCCTTTGCTGTGGTTATAGTGGCCATCATAGTGCATAGTGAGTTACTGTGCAAAGTGATCCCAGTGTGTGAACAAATAGTTGATTTATTTGGTACAAGAAGGAGAACCTTTTCCAAATGTGATAACATATATTCTTTACCCTCCTTTAAATGTATAGCATGTACCAACCAGAGTGGTTGAATGGCAGAATTTTAGACATGAGAGAAATGACAAGCTGTTGATGCCTGGTAACGCATCAACAGCTTAATTTTAATGCATTTTGCTGTAGTGGGTGGCTTTTTTTAACTCCAGTGCTACTATTCACCGCTGCTGTTTGCCAGTGGACTCTTTTTATGGCTGTGGTCAGACAGAGAGGTCTAGAATACTCATAACCATCAGCTCATCAGGAACTATCATAAAGGGTTACTGTGAAAGGATTTAGCCGGCCATGAGCTGCAATGATCAGAATTACGTCAAACAACTTAGGTTAGGCCGGTGTGGGGGGCCACTAAAGGCTGGGGATGGAATCTATTCCACTCAGGGCTGAAGAAAATATGGCCAGATTACTAAAATGTTATTTGACACTACTTTTTAAAAAAATACATCAAATAAAGCAATTACTTCATGCAGTTTTGTTATTTTGTTGTTGTTGATTATTATTCACAATTGCTTTTGCATCAGCAATTTTAGATATTTTATGTGTATTACTGATACATGGTGCATGATATATTAATTACAAAACTGGCTAGGTTTAAAAAAAATTTCATATTCAAATATGATGATCATCTGAGAACATTTACTGCCTTGATATATACTGTTGAGTTTTATTTTTAAGCTCTAAAATGCAATATCCATTTCAGCTCTAAGATGCAGAACTGAAACAAAACTTTTATAAGACAAAAACTGACATAAAACATTAAAGCATAAAACAGCGTGTGCTCATCATGCTGAGGTAATAACACTATAAAACAGTCATAATTAAATTCGATTGATTTTTTTAT
This sequence comes from Antennarius striatus, assembly GCF_040054535.1. Lineage (NCBI taxonomy): Eukaryota > Metazoa > Chordata > Actinopteri > Lophiiformes > Antennariidae > Antennarius > Antennarius striatus. The sequence continues at coordinate 18,849,164 of NC_090793.1, read as the reverse complement.
GGCAATAAAAAAATATTTTTTACACACGCACACACTAGCTTCCGCTTCCGTGGAGCTTTCTGCGTCAAATTTTGTCTGCACAACTTTATTGTCAAAAACCGGAAGACAAAACGAGCTACGTGTCAGGAAAAGAAGAGCAGCTAAATGGGCGACGGTGGTCAATCGATATAAGTTTACCTATTTAGAGTTCGAGGACTTTCTACTGTGCTTGTGGACTTTTACTTTAACACACCGTTATTACTTCTATTACTAGGAAGCAACGATGTTAACAAAATTTGAAACGAAGTCGGCCCGTGTGAAAGGTGAGAATAAATCTGCCGCAGTTAGCAAAGCGGCAAATTTTAGCTAACCTTAGCTTATGTGCTATGGTTCGACGAATTTATCATTAAGTCTGCGAATTAATCAGTTGTCTCTTTTAACATGGTCATTCATTAAACACATAAATTTGAGTTTAATGTTTCGTTTCGTACTGTAGTGGCGTTGATTTGACACCTGCCTTTACGTTTCAATCCAGCTAGAGCTGTTAGCAGCACGTATAGATTTGACGTCTAGTTTGGAGTTCCTGGTTGACGTAATAAATGCTGATCACATTTCGTCAATTCTATCGGATTATGTTGATCGGTTGTGAAATAATCGATTAACTGTCATATTTCAGGTCTCAGTTTCCATCCCAAGAGGCCATGGGTTCTTGCAAGTTTGCACAACGGTGTCATCCAGTTGTGGGACTACCGGATGTGCACTCTGATTGACAAATTTGACGAGCATGATGGTAAGGCATTGTGGTGGTGTGTTATCACTATACTGTACACCAGTGTGCTCCTGACGATCATGTGCTAAATCGGTTGTACATTCATCCACAGGCCCCGTTAGAGGAATCGATTTCCACAAACAGCAGCCTCTCTTCGTATCTGGAGGAGATGATTACAAGATCAAGGTGCTTACGTAGTTTTAGCTGATAGGATGCATTTTTGCATAGTTGTTCAGAACCAAAGTTTATGTACATCTTTCAGTTGTTTTTGTTTAAATATATACGTTAAATGCCAGATGTGACGCCATGGTGACAATCATGTGTTTTTATGACTTAAATCAAAAGCATAGCACAAAGCACGAATGTGTGCCAACATAGCTGAGTTTCCCCATTATGTAATTGATTCTAAAATCAATAATCCCATTGTCATTTCACCTTCATAATATCATGTCTGGAACATGAAAATCTCCTTTGGATGCAAAGTATTTGTTTTGATAGTCATAAAAGAAAAGAAAAAAAATCCATAACACCAAAATGTAATGGAGTGTTGTTACTTGTGTCACGCATGTACATGTCTCAGAAATCAAATTGTAATCTGATTTTTATGAACAATTGTGTCAATTGTTTTGATGTATAATTACAGTTGCCCATTGATCTTGAATATTTATTGGTTTGTTACATTTTGCTGTTGTGTTTCAAAATATTTGATTCCAGTTATTACAAAACAGTGTGTGGATATGAATCTGCTAAGTCTTCTTTTTAATCAGGTTTGGAACTATAAGCTGAGGCGCTGCCTCTTCACCCTTCTTGGACACCTCGACTACATTAGAACCACCTTCTTCCACCATGTAAGCTGTTGTACCATTTTAAAATAAATCTTATTCCTATTTCATTGCAGATTTTAAGAACTCGGGTTGGTTTGCTATCTTCTGTACAGAAAAGTTTAATCTTGAATGAGTGCATTATTTTTTTTATTTTGTAGGAGTACCCCTGGATTCTCAGTGCTTCGGATGATCAGACTATTCGTATCTGGAACTGGCAATCCAGGACCTGCGTCTGGTGTGGCTCACTAAAATTTGTGAAATATATACACACAATTTCGAAACTTTTAAAATTTGAACAAAGATGGAAGACCATGGCTTTTACTTACACTTTATATCTAGCTAGATTGATATTAAATGATGTAACATGACCTCAACGAATACTTTGAGAATTATCTTTGATTTTTAAAATTAAATTTTTTCTTTCCATTCTTTATCAGCCTGAAGAAAGATTGTATGACAGCCTCTGAACTACATATTCTAAAAATGTGCCTTTCGTCTTCATCTACAGTGTGCTGACTGGCCATAACCATTATGTGATGTGTGCCCAGTTCCACCCATCGGAGGACTTGGTGGTATCTGCCAGTCTTGACCAGACTGTGCGAGTGTGGGATATTTCCGGTGAGGGCCTGGGGAATGGTGGACAAGAGGACGGTGGACTGGTGTTGAGGAGGGGGTGGGAGAGCAGAGGGGTACGATGGGTGAGGCAGAAGCAGGAGCAGGATCAATATGAAGTCCTGCAGCACCTCTTCTACCTCTCCTGGATGTACAGGACAAATCTCTGTGGGCTTTATGCAGAAACACTGCTCCTATTGGGGAAGGCAGATGCTGTGTGGATGGAAATATCAAGAAAACAAATTGATATTTTGGTATTTTTTAATCAAAAAACTGCATTAAGTTTTCTGAATGCAGATCAGAGTGAAGGAATTAAATGACACATATGAAATAGGAGAAGGGTTTCTGCATTTCTGCATGAACTTGTTTTTTCTTTGTATTTCTTACTGACTTAAAGGGCTCACATCTACTGTCATGTTCTAACAAGTGGGTATGCTCTCTGTAACTGTCTTTCCTGTCCTTGGGATCATTTCTTCTTTCACATTTGATAGCAAGCCTTCATAGCAGGACGTAGACATTTCAATGCTTGAATTTAAATTTTATTCTCAAAATGTGATGTTATCCGTAAGTCCATGCTACTTTTACATTGTACTGTATTTATGAATGGAGCCATCACTACTAACCAGTTTGAAAGTGTACCATTTACAAATGTAAACTCAATTGTAACTAATTTCTGAATGTGTTTGAACTCCCCCTGGCATGACGTGCACGACTGACTGAAACTGTCACAAGAAATACAGGACAGAGTTCATATTTCTTGTTGCTGAAGTCACCATGTTCTCACTGCATTCCTAACCCAAACTGCCAGGCATCAGATTCCATTAACTGCATGTGTGAAGAAACACGCATGAGCCCCTAAACCACTCCCATAGAACTTCTCATCTACCTGACATCCAACGCCAACCACCACCCACCCCATCAACCATGTCCACACACTCCCTATGTCCTCCTTATTCCATGCTCCCCCTGGAAACATCCACACCTGCACATGGGTTCCTAGTGCCATTTCTTTGCCCCATCTATTCACAGTGTTGAACTGTCTGTTTACCGCAGTTTTTAATGGGAACAAATCACAAATACAAACTTTGTTTTCTCAAATCTTTTTACATTTTATTTGAGTCTGGGTGGTAGTCTTGGTGTTTTTTACTTCTGTCTCATCAAATCATGAATACCTGTGATTTTCTTCTGAGTGATTCATTAACCATTAATCATCAGTATCCTTATCGGCCACAATTGCCTCCAGACTCAAGTAGAATTGGGACGAGAGAGCAGAATTTGTGTTGGTGTGTTTTGAACCTGCGTGGGTGATCAGGAGTCCAACATTTCTCCCTCCTTATTATGATTTCCTTCTGCTATATATCTGCGTCTATGATATTTAGATCATCTGTGTCGGGTTTTACATGCTTTTCTCCCTCCCTTGTACTGTTGTTGTGCCCTGTGTAACATGATTGTGGCTCCTTCCTTGCATGCGATGTCCTGGATTTTGGTTCCCAGGTCTGAGGAAGAAGAACCTTTCACCAGGCGCCGTGGAAACGGAGGTGCGAGGCATTTCTGGTGTTGATCTGTTTGGTGCCTCGGATGCTGTTGTGAAGCATGTCCTCGAGGTGAGAAAAGAGCTTCAAATGTATGATTTATTTTTTTTCCCTATTCAGAGTGGGATTGTGTTAACATGCCTTTGTGAACTTTTGTCCAGGGTCATGACCGGGGGGTCAACTGGGCTGCTTTCCACCCCAGTATGCCTCTCATTGTGTCTGGAGCTGACGACAGGCAGGTCAAAATCTGGAGAATGAACGGTAAATGACTCACAGGTCACTGCTTTATATTTACCTGCATTAGAAAAGTAAATGTCAAGGTCAAATATAAAAATAATCTGAAGTGATGTTTTACACAAAGTTTGTTTTTCACACTTTTCCACCCATTGTGTCATAATGTCTGGTCTCCTCCCGGTATTCAGAGTCCAAGGCGTGGGAGCTCGATACGTGCCGCGGTCACTACAACAACGTGTCCTGTGCCGTCTTCCACCCACGCCAGGAGCTCATTCTGTCCAACTCTGAGGACAAGAGCATCCGAGTGTGGGACATGTCCAAAAGGACGGGGGTGCAGACTTTCCGTCGGGACCACGATCGCTTCTGGGTGCTGGGAGCTCACCCCAACCTCAACCTGTTTGCTGCTGGTAGGTGGCGCGCTCCAGTCTGCATCCGTAGACATTCAAAAAGTGGAAGAGAATCAATTTTAATTGTGAAAAATATTCAGTTAATAAGTTTAGAGGGAACTCAGCTTTAATTTACGTGGCGATGTACTGTATATGTAATGTTGGCTTTCATTTGCTTCAGGCCATGACAGCGGCATGATCGTGTTCAAACTGGAGCGCGAGCGTCCAGCGTACGCCGTGCATGGAAACATGCTGTATTACGTCAAAGACCGCTTCCTCCGTCAGCTGGACTTCAACAGCAGCAAGGACACTGCTGTCATGCAGCTACGCAGGTGTGTCAGCTGGACTGGTTTTAGCAGACGGTGCAATGAAACCTCACTGTCTTAAAATATTTGGACACCAATGAGTACAACATGTTAATGTAATAGGTTTTTTGGGTTTTTTTTTGTAGTGGGTCAAAGTTCCCAGTATTCAGTATGTCGTACAATCCTGCTGAGAATGCTGTGCTTCTCTGCACTGTAAGTACCTCAAATGAAGCCAGTTAGGACTTCACTGTTGAGTTCACCTTTTTTTGATAAGCAATATGTTTTATGTAATGCTCTTGATCTCCGGCAGAGAGCAACCAACCTGGAAAACAGCACCTATGACCTGTACTCGATTCCCAAAGAGAGTGACTCTCAGAACCCTGATGGTAAACAAACACCCCACCAGAATTCTCTCAAAAACTCACTTTTCTTGGCTATTACTTGCTTTTCATGTCGTATCATTTAAGAGTGATTGTGTAGTTAAATATCACGTCGTTCTATCATATCATTGCTTTTAATGTTACACTAGAAAACTTATCAATGTAGATATGTAAATTAACTTTGACTACATGGCATCTCTCTCTTTCTCAGCTCCAGAAGGGAAGAGGTCTTCTGGTCTAACGGCCGTCTGGGTGGCCAGAAACAGATTTGCTGTCCTGGACCGGATGCACTCTGTAAGTTTGAAAATTGTAGGAATTGAAAATTTTCAGTGATTCCATCTTGAAAAGCTGGGAATAAACTTTGGAAACGTGGAGTTACAACACAGTTTGATATTACTCATTGTGGTGAACACAATAGTTTAGGTCTATTTGACTGTTTATAAGTGAATTATACTTGAAATGCAGACTTCGAGGTCTGATCAGTGTAACTGTCTGAAAGTAGAAAATTAGAAAGGTGATTACTGAGTAATTTCATTTATTTACTAGACTATATTTTCAAATACTGTAATCTTAATTTGTAATTAAAATGTCATGAGAAATTTGAATTTGCAAGAAAAACCTTCTTTTTTTTTATATTAATATAATATTTTGAAGGCTGGCACATTATTAGTACAGATGTTTGTTTCTTTTAAGTTTAAAGTTGACATTTAGTTGTTAAGTTTTTTTCTGAAATAAATCTTTCAAGATTCAGATGAGGCAATTTTTCCAGGTTCTCTACTAACATGTTGGTCCCTATTTCTAGCTCCTGATTAAAAACCTGAAGAATGAAATTGTGAAGAAAGTTCAGGTGCCGAGCTGCGAGGAAATCTTCTACGCCGGGACTGGTTCGCTGCTGCTACGTGACGCCGACGGCGTCACGCTGTTCGATGTGCAGCAGAAGCGCTCTCTGGCTACCGTCAAGATCGCCAAGGTCAAGTACGTGGTGTGGAGTGCCGACACCAGTCACGTGGCTCTGCTGGCAAAACATGGTGAGTGAATAAGAACATCAGCTGCACTATCACTGAGTCCTTTTCTCTTTATCATCTTCTGTCCTCTAAACTGGTTTGCACTGAGACACGAGCCCTGTAGTATCCAGGAGACAGACGTAAGTGACAGATTGATTTGTGAATGCAGGTTACAGCTCTGTTAAGCACTTTATGACAGACTGTAGTGCAGCTAAGTGAATTTGAATTCAGCAGCGAGGCTGCTGTATTTTTTCAAACGAGATTACAAATCCCACTTTTCTCAGTTGGCCTGACTTTGATGTCTTGTGATGTGTTTTGTGTTTATTTTAATTCTTCAGCCATCATGATCTGCAACCGTAAGCTGGAGAGCCTGTGTAACATCCACGAGAACATCAGGGTGAAGAGCGGAGCCTGGGATGAGAGCGGAGTCTTCATCTACACCACTTCCAATCACATTAAATACGCCCTCACCTCTGGGTATGTGCTGCGTTCAAAGATGGTGTTATTACACACGGCTGTCTGACATCAGGCAGGTGATGTAAGGTTTAATGGCTAAGAACAGCACACCTCTCACCTGGAGATGGAATATTTTTCAAAAATTTCTAACATTCTACTGTCACTGTTTCTCTCTAGTGACCATGGCATCATCAGGACCTTGGATCTGCCCATCTATGTGACGCGTGTCAGAGGAAACAGTGTTTACTGCCTGGACAGGGACTGCAGACCACGTGTCCTTACTATTGACCCCACAGAGTACCGCTTTAAACTGGCCTTGGTCAACCGCAAATATGATGAGGTCTGTATATGGTTATAACAGTGTAGGATATAAAAATGAAGCTAAACTATTCCCAAACTTAACTTCTAACTACGTATTCTAGTAGTCAGTTCTTGGACCCTGGTTTTGACATTTCCCTTCTTCTCTCCAGGTCCTCCACATGGTGCGAAATGCCAAACTGGTGGGCCAGTCCATTATTGCTTATTTACAGAAAAAGGGCTACCCTGAGGTCGCTCTGCACTTTGTCAAAGATGAGAAGACCCGCTTTAGTCTGGCCCTGGAGTGCGGGAACATTGAGGTGAGTTGTTGATGCATGCTGATGATACTGACATCATCATTGTTGATTTTCTCCCTGCTGTCTGGCGCTTAAAACATTTCTTTTCCTCCACACTTCCAGGTAGCTCTGGAGGCGGCCAAGGCCCTGGATGAGCGCAGTTGCTGGGAGCGTCTGGGTGAAGCAGCCCTGCTGCAGGGTCACCACCAAGTGGTAGAAATGTGCTACCAGAGAACAAAGAACTTTGACAAGCTCACCTTCCTCTACCTCATCACTGGCAACCTCGCAAAGCTGCACAAGATGATGAAGATCGGTGAGAATCTGAAGAGTTGACCATGAGATTATTTGATGGAAGGTTTGCTTGCATGTCAACAATGTCATGTTTGTGCGTAGCTGAATACAGGAAGGACATGAGTGGACACTACCAGGCCGCTCTCTACCTGGGGGATGTCAGTGAGAGGGTCCGCATCCTGAAGAGCTGTGGGCAGAGTGAGTACAAGTGTTTTTTAGTCTTCTTTTGTTGTTAAATTTGTTCCTCAGTTAATTTGTTAACATAAATAATCAGTTTAACAGTTACTCGCTTGCTCAGAGTAATCCTGTTAAAATTTGACTACTTTTATTTGCAGCCATAATGTATAAATCCTGCTTAAAATTATTCCAATTCATCTTTTTGATTTCCAACATATAATTTTCATACTAAATATCACCGTATTAATGGGTTTAATGTTAACAAGAATCCAACTTATGTCATGTGTTGTTTGCTTGTTCCCAGAGTCTCTTGCTTACCTGACTGCAGCCACTCATGGGCTGGACGAGGAAGCCGAGGCACTCAAAGAAACGTTTGACCCAGAAAAGGAGACGGTGTGTGGAGAAAAATATTTCCTGTCTTGTCATACATTGTTTACTGTCACACACAGCCTCACATTCACTCAAAAAAGAATTCCACTGTGGCACATTTAAAGAGTTTTGCATTCCTGGTTCACCACATGTTTGAGATTTGAAACGACTGACATCAGCGTTTAAATGCCTAATTTATCTAAACTGTTTGTCTTTTCAGGTGCCAGAAGTCGATCCCAACGCACAGCTGCTGCAGCCTCCCCCACCCATCAACCCTCTGGACACCAACTGGCCTCTGCTCACCGTCTCAAAGGGTTTCTTCGAGGGAGCCATCGCAGCGAAGGGTAAGACATCAGTCTTGACACATGACAGATTCACATTACATATGAATGAAATGTCCACAAATGAAACAACATGAGGGAAAACTGTATTTTTGTGCTGTAGGGAAAGCAGGTCAGATGGCTGCCGAACTGGACATGGATGCTTCAGGAGGCGAGGGCTGGGGAGACGATGCCGAGCTCCAGCTGGATGAAGGTGAATGAGCTCCACTTCTCAATAATCTGTCTGGGGCAAATCATCAATACTGCAGTATGGGAATAATCCATGTCAACTTGTCATCTTCCTGTCTTTCAGATGGATTCATGGATGCACAAGAAGGATTAGGAGATGATGGAGTGGGCAAAGAAGAGGGAGGAGGCTGGGATGTGGAGGAAGACCTCGATCTTCCACCTGAACTGGTGAGAAGCGATTTGCCATTATTACAGCAGAGTTTTTAAAATTTCCATCACTGCAAAGCCCTTTGTGTTCATAAGTTTTCTTCCAAGTCTTCTTTTGGTCTTACATTTTTGGCATCGTTGCCCTTCCACCTCCAGGACCTACCAGCTGGAGGAGGTGGAGGAGCAGAAGACGGATTCTTCGTCCCACCAACCAAGGGCATAAGTCCCACACAGATGTGGTGCAACAACTCCCAGCTTCCAGTCGATCACATCCTGGCTGGCTCATTCGAAACTGCTATGAGAGTGAGTGAAAAATGGGATTTTAATCCCCTGCTGTTGCATGTGTTTGTGGTTGTTTGTCATGTTATTCATTCTTTATTTTTAATTTTCAAAATTTTCCTGAGAAATGTCCATTTCACATCTTGAACTTCTCTTTTTTTTTTAATCACAGTTGCTCCACGACCAGGTCGGAGTCGTGAACTTTGGCCCTTACAAGTCGCTGTTTATGCAGACGCTCTCCAGGGGCCGCACCTGTTACCTCGGGCTGCCCTCTCTGCCCTGCCTGCGTGGAAATCCCCAGAGAAACTGGAAGGTACAGCTGATGGAGATGCTTAAATAAAAATGAACACTGAACTTTTATCTGTATCTCCTACATGGAAACGTACAATTATTTTTGTTTTTAGGATTGTGGGGCGAAGCAAGGACTGCCTGCTGTGGGCCTGCGTCTTTCCGACCTCATCTCCCGCCTGCAGCAGTGCTACCAGCTGACCACAGCGGGACGGTTTGAGGATGCTGTCGAGCGTTTCAGATCCATCCTCCTGTCTGTGCCTCTGCTTGTGGTTGATAACAAACAGGAGATTGCAGAGGTTAGTTCCAAACCAGCTGTGCTTTGCAGTCATGTTAAACTTTGAACATAGCGGATATTTTTTCAAACCACCCCACAAACCCATGTGTGGCTACAGGTTGCTTCTGTCATAGATGGTAATTTTCTGCTGATCAGCAGATTTCCACTGATCTTAATGGATTCATCTTTTTGAAGATGAAACGATTGTAATCGTCTCATCTAAAGTCCGTCTTGCGGGTCTTACTGGAGCTTATCTCCGTTGACTACAGGTGAAGCGCCAACAACAACCAGGCGCTCTCACACTCACAATTTTTAGAGGGGTATTAGGCAACTTATTATTAATCTTGTCTTAAAAAACTACTTTGTGCCAACTCAATTTTGCAATGCATTTTTTGCTAACAACAGAAAATAAAATAACTTAATCGTTAATGGATTGGCGATTGGATGAATATAAAACAATTTAGACCAGTGACAATGCTCACAGCATTTGCAAATTCACAGCAAGCACACCTGAAAGAATCAAAAAAGGAAGGTTGTGCAGAGATAGGTAGAAGTTGCTGCAAAGAAGAGGAAGATGTCAAACTAGAAGAACCAAGTGTGAACTGTAAATCCTGTGTCAACATGCATAGAACCTACAGCTAGAAAACAGTTCTGGACCTGAAGAGAGATGTTGTCTTCTCAGAAGATTTCTGACGAGAATAAGTGAAGCATCAAAGAAAAACTGACTGAAAATATTTTTTAATTTTTTTTTTAATTTTCTAGATAATTTTAAGTCTATGTATTTTGTTTATTATCAGTAATTTCACTCTAAATCAGTTGTAAATTGCTGGAAAGCTCTCAGCTTCAAGTAGGCATGCCCCCCCCCTGAACTCCCCACATTTGGTTCAATATTAATAGTTCAGCTGAAAAACTATTTTCCTGTTGACATTCCTGTTACGTGCATCTGACTGACGGATAAATCATCAGGCAGATGGACATCTCAAAATATTTGAAAATGCATAACAGTGTTCGACGTAAACTCTTCATTGTGTGTGTTTCAGGCCCAGCAGCTGATCACAATTTGCAGAGAGTACATAGTGGGTTTAACCATGGAAACAGAAAGGAAGAAGTTGCCCAAAGAAACATTGGAAGAGCAGAAGAGGCTGTGTGAGGTAAACCTCTGTGGTTTGTTGATAACTGATGTTACTGCCAAAAATGTGTGTACTATGCGGTTGTTCTTCAGATTTCACTTTCATTCTAAACCAAATGTTTTTTCTTTACAGATGGCTGCTTATTTCACCCACTGTAATCTCCAGCCAGTCCACATGGTGTTGGTGTTGCGCACAGCTCTAAACCTCTTCTTTAAACTGCGTAACTTCAAAACTGCAGCTGGTTTTGCGCGACGTTTGCTTGAGCTGGGGCCCAATCCAAACGTGGCACAGCAGGTTGGTTGTGCAACTTGTATTGCTTCATGTCATGAAATTTTTGTTAAAGCAGTTTTTGGTCTAAAACGGACACTTACAAGGTCTGATTTCTGTCTTTTCCATTCCTATTCACGAGCTCAAACCTGTTTAATTTTATGCATATTTGACCGTACCATGCAACTAATAGTTGCATATAGAGGGAGCGAACAGCATACAACTGGTAACTGGAGCTCTGAGCTAACAAATTAGCTCACTTCCACAACTTGTTGCTTCTCTGTTTACGTAATAAATGTTGTCAACCTTGGAGTTTCCCATCCTTGTGTTGCTGTACTACGAGAGTCAACATCTGCAAGAGATTACAGTCATTAGCAGCAAATTGTTAGTTGCAACAATACTTCAGTACAGAGCCCTTTTGATCTGCTCTATAGTGCTTCTTTTATCCATTTGAAATGGAAAAACTCCTTGAGCCTTTCAGTAGATTTCAAAAAAATTCCTTGGGGAAAACACAATCACTTATAAGTTTACAATAATCACTTGAAATGTAACCACTGTTACCTAAGAAGGATTTATTAGGATCAAATCATTTTTTATGAATTAGATGTTGGCATTAAATGAGAAAAAAATAACCGGAATGGTTGTTAACAAAAAACATGATGCACAGTTGTCCTGATGATGATGCCATGCAAGAGCTGTCTGAGTCAGTTGAGACCTACTGATTAAAATTCTTTATATCTTTTCAGACCCGCAAGATTTTGGCCGCCTGTGAGAAGACCCCGACAGACGCCCACCAGTTGAACTACGATCCTCACAATCCATTTGACCTGTGTGCTGCTTCCTACGTCCCTCTCTACCGTGGGCGTCCTGTTGAGAAGTGCCCTCTGTCTGGGGCCTGCTACTGCCCCACTTACAAAGGCCAAACCTGCAGGGTCACACAGGTGGGTCAGGACTCAGGATGGTGATACAGAATTCCGTTTAAGACTGTCAGTCAATTTTAACGACCGTATTCTAAATAAAATGGAGAAAAAGATTACCTATTCTTCACTGTACTCATTGTTTCTGCCTTGTAACCTTTTACATTAAATGTCACCTTATTTTCCAGGTGACTGAGATTGGGAAGGATGTGATCGGTCTGCGTGTGAGCCCACTTCAGTTCCGTTAGGATGAAGGGTCGAAGAGAAAGAGAAGAGCAATCTGCAATATGTTCAGACGCCTTTATTCATGAGATATAATACAATTATTCACATCAGAAGTTCAGTGATGTAGAACCTTCTTGACTGCTTTTAATTGATCTTTTTGAATGCTTTACCTTTCCAGCAAAATGTACTGTTCTTGTTAGTTCTTTTGCCTCTTGTCTGCTCTGTGACATAACTAGAGATGTAAACATAACTGTCTGATTTCCGACTTGTGTGAAGTGAAACACTGAAAGTGAGCGTTGGTTCTCTGTGGATCTGAAAGCATAATAAAAGTCTGTTTATCAGCTGAGCTGCAGTGTGTTTGTGTGTTATTTGATGTGGTATGTGGACATGGCTTTGTGGACAATAATATTGACAGATGGCGTCAAGAAAATGTGATTTTAGGGATGCTACATATCTGAGTTATGTCAGTTCAAGTGGGTATAAAGTTGACAGTGACTGGATTTGCAATTAAAACCAGGAAGACTTTGAGGAAAACGGCATTTACTATGTCTTCGTGTATTGAGCTGACTTGGAGATTTTTTTGTTTAGTTGTGCTGAAAAAAAAGTCTTTATTCCCTTTGCGTTTATTGTGAACTGCCGTTTTTGACCGCTCACTCCCTTTCAAGCAGACCGGAACCAAATAATCGAACCCGGACGTTTTGTCAGTGAACACTCACTGTTTCCTGCATTCCAAACCAGGAAGATGGATTTACTGTCGAACAAGTGGTTTGCTAATTTAATAGTTTGTTGGTTTTTCATCGGTAAGTGTAGTTTAAATGTGTTAAATTCGTATATATGTGAAATTGTTAATAAGCAGAGTGTGTTTCTGTTTTAGGGGATTAGCAGGGTGGGCTTCTTTGTGCCCGCAGTTAGCGGAAACATTACGTCGGCTAGCTAGCATTAGCAAAAGCTGCCCTGATATACGTTACATTTACATGGCCGGCTGTTTATTTAAAATCTTAAAGCGAAGTCCACAGTGACAGCTTTAATAGAGACCAATTCCATAAACCATAAATTAAGAATTCTTCCTGTATGATCTTAATGAAGTATTTCGGACAACTTCGAATCTCAGTGGGTCAGGCTTCGTGACGGAAACGTGTGGGGATCAGCGTGACTGCTCGTGATCCCCCCCCGCTGCTGAGCTCCAGGCTTTGGGGGAAAGAACACCTCGTTAACTTTGATTCAAGCGTTTTGTTGTCCCGGTGTGGGGCAGTGGTAACACGGCACACAAACCAGTGTGTCTGCCACCGTCAAAGTGTTGTGCTTCTTCTAACCGCTTACATGTCTGGGAACTGCCATTAATGTTGACATACGTGACAGATTATCCATCAAAACAACACTTTGTAGAACTGTTTTTCCATTTTTCTATTAACCGGTTATACGTTATGATAAGGAATGGATGAGCAACACCTGCGAAAGTTGGGTTTTTATTGAAGAAATTCACTCATTATCAGTTACACGAACGTTATAACGGAATAAAAAATTACAACAGACTAGCATCAGGGTGTACAAAACAACTATAGTTCCATTTTGAAATAGTGTCCTGATATTTCTTCTTCAGAAAAGATAGAATATCATCTGATCATGTGCAAGTGTCAGTGTATGGGGAAGTTAGTCAAGGTACAGCTTTGCAAGATCCCATCACTTGTGACAGGCACTGTCAATGGAACAAATGTATCTTTGTTAACTAAAGCTATTCATATAAAGTTGTCCAAATAAATGTGTTTGTGTATGTGTGACTGTTTATGTATGACTGTGGTTTTGCACTGTACACTTAGTAAAATATACTACAGTATACAAAATTTGAACAAAAGAAAATTAGGGACGTATTACAAGAAAGACTCACGGATCACCAAGTAGGATTGGTGTATTACCACCATCATTAACATAATGTACAATAACATTATATATATATTGACATTTTGAATAATAAAGATATTCATTTTAGTTTTTTTTCCTCATGAATTCACTTTCAAATCATTACAACTACGGTCGAGTTGTCGAGTCACAGATCACCTGACAATCCATGAAATGTAAATCTCTCCCTAGCGGAATAACTCATGTGGACACAATGTAATGTCCCCCAGTTGTCCTTGTGCATTCAAGTGTTTTTCCTCTTGCAGGTGTCAGCTGTAATTCAGTGGAAAAGAAGATTTATGTGCATCTCAATTACACTGTCCCATGTGTGCGACTGCTCAATGCAACACATCAGATTGGCTGCCAGTGTGAGTAAACCAATAAAGTAATTCAGTTAGCACATCTAAAATTCTGGCTGTGTCTCTTAATGGCCTCTGAGTGTCTTTTACTTGCTTCTTCTGGTAAATTGTGTCTCTGAAATTATACTTGGTAGTTCTGTTTTGGAAACCAACAAGTTAGTCATGTGACTTTGAAGGTTAGAGGTGAATTTTCCTCAAAGGTAAAAGTTTAAAAGTTCCAATAAACCATTTTCTGTGATGAATATCAGATTTTTCAGAAGTTGCCAGAATGTTCTATAAACTGCGAAAGGCCCAGCAGGAATAATGTTGTCTTTGTTGCATTAAAATGTCGCAGTATAACCTCCCAATGCACACACATTGGTAGAGAAACTTGAAGGACTGCTTATGTCACAGGCACTGATAAATAATTTCCCTTTTTTGGATTTCAGCCACTCTGTCAGGGAATGTGGGTGTGCTCCATGTCCTTGAGTCTGAGGAAAACCTTGACTGGGTGCTGAGCTCTGGTCCCAATCCTCCATATCTGGTTATCCTGGAGTTCCCGCTCTTTACCAGGTATACCTAACGGGAGGGAGGATCGCATGGAAGCTGTGTCATGTGATCACACATTAGGGGTTTTTTCCTCTTCCCTATCCCAAAATATTTTTCTTTTACCTTTTAAGTCAAATGCACATATAGTGAGCATACTGTAATGTAATATGAGTCCTTAGCATGTGGTTATTTATACTAAATGATAAAGCAGTGCTTTTCTGGAAGCAGGGAGGGGAAGGTCACATCAGGACATGGTGGCAACATGTACTGTAATCAGTAATAAAAAATCATTAACAGAAATATACAGAACAGTAAGCTGTGTGCCAAATATATACTGTAAGGAAATGAGAGTACAATCACACTTCAACCTGTATTTATATCATCACCTCTGACCCGTACCGTCTGTCTGCTGCCAGATCCGTCATGCTGAAGTTGAAGAACGGCTCCAGCAGGGTGGCTGGTGTTGCCGTTGTGGCGCCAAACTCAAACCCACCCGAGGGCTTCTCTCCACACACAACCTGCCCCAACGAGAACACAGGTAGGCGGGGGCTCTCCTGCCACGACCTGTTCCTGTGTATTACACTGGTTACAGTAATTAATTGCTGTTTTATGATGAGCAGAGGGCATTGCTCCTCAGGTTTCACATGTTGTGAAGTGTTTCTGCGTTGTTCATGTCAGTTGTATCAGTTGTCATGTTTACTGAATAAGTTCTCACGTATAAGCACAATGTAAAAGTTCACAATGCAAGTTTTTAAAAAAACCGACAAATTCATCATGTTTTATTAGCTTAAATCTTGATGGATGTAATTAAATTTGTAAAGACTAAAGCCATTCTAGGTTTTATTTTACTGATTGAATGGGTCAAGGTTTATATTTATGTAGTTTCTGAGATGTCCTGTTTTTCCCCAATAGATTTAGTCTAAATTTTTTAGTTTCTTACACAGTTATTAAAGAAAGGAATCCACCCGGGGGCGTGAGACGGAACTCCCTATCAAAATGTATTAATGTAGAGTTTTTAAACTGTAAATTAAGTTTTAAAACTCTATGTTAATTTAGAGTTTTAAACTGAAGCCAAAGCCATCAGAACTGACACGAACACAAAAGAGCGTTGACGTAAGATTCATAAGACTTTCCTGTAATCATCGTATTTTTGAGGTCTGTGATTTGGGTGTCGTTTGGACAGGCTTGTTTCTGACTTCTTATCTTAGAACCGAATGTTTCCTAAAGCTTTTATTTCTCTTGTCTTCTTTCCATTCAGCCCAGACACGTTCGTATCTGTTGCTAGAGAACAATCTCCTGACTTCTCATTTAACGTAGAAGTTGTGTCGACAGTTGCACTGCATATGAAAATGTTCTCTGGCTTCTTCAGATGTCTGTTCATATTCTTATTATGACTGTGTTTCATCGGTATTGATCTGTTACTCTCAGGTGTGTACACAGAGGAATACGGTCCAGCCTTTGCCCATTGTCAAGCGACTGTGTGGAACCCTTTGGGAAACGGTCTGTCCTATGAAGCGTTTGATTTCCCCATCTTCTCTCTGAAAGATGACAACGACACCCAAGTCATACGGCAGGTAATTTGACAGAAAGTCCTAGACGTTTGCAGCAATAGCCGATATTTTAAGTGATCCACACACTGTAGTTGTCTGATTGGCTCCAGTTGTCTCTGGGGAATGGATTACTATTTAAATTATTACTCCACTTTTAATGTAATCTGATCTCAGTTTGTCTCGGTCGTGCTTGAGATGAGGAATGGCACCATTAAGTTCTTTATCAGCACTTCAGATCATTTTCTTTCTCAAACCAGCGTGTTGTGGCACATAATGTTAAGACCGTTTAATAGACCCAGCATTGTGTGTGACAGAAACAGAGATCGTATCACATAAGTTTTAAATCATTGTCTTATGATGTTGTGCAAGACTCCGTGCAGTTCCATATGTTTACTGAAACATCTTCATGACTCAGTCCAGAGGTTACATTCCTGCTAAAGGAAATCTGACTTTTAGAAGTCAAGATTAGGAGGCTTGGATGAAGAAGGAAACGACTTTTTCACTGAACTGTTTCCATTTTGATCCCCAATGCTTTAAAGTGATGTATTTTGTCCCAGATGTATGTGGGTAGAACATTACTGTGCCCACAGCTGCCAGCATGCCCCCCCCCCGAGCCAGAGTTCCAGACCCTGACACCAGCTGTACGAGTTCTAACGTGTTTGAGGGGTTGAACCAATCTAAGATTTCTTAAAATGCTTGAATGTCTCTGTCCCTGTGAAGAAAACCCCAAATGATATTTAATGTATACACGTGTGTGTGTGTGTGTGTGTGTGTGTGTGTGTGTGTGTGTGTGTTTGCAGTGTTACTTGGACCATAACCGTGGCGTGAATGGCAGCGCCCCTCAGTACCCGCTCTGTGCCATGCAGCTGTACTCCCACATGTCCGCCGTCACCGACACGGCCACCTGCATGAGGAGGAACGGCATCAACTTCAGCCTCAACCCAGGTGTTCATACAACATGAGGAACCTTTCATTTTTACTTGTGATTTTTTTTGGTGCTTCGATATGAGCAAAAGTGGATATGGTGATTTTCTTTCTCCAATTTCCTCCCTTATTTTCTAAATATAGGAGAGAAAATCTATTGTTGTAGAAAGTTAAATTTTATCTGTATGGCTAAAGTCTTTTTTTCGTGTCTCCCTTTAGAAATTGTTTGTGACCCACTGGAGGACTATAATGTTTGGGCCTCCACCAGGACCCTCAACAACACAGCCAAGGGCCACAAGGATGGGGAGAGTGTGGTCATAGCAGCAGCCAGGGTGAGTCGCAGAAAAGGGTTTCTTTCTACTTATTAGAAGTCATTAAAATAGTCCTGTGGTCATATTTCACTACATTACATTTGTTTGTTGTCAGCCTGCCCACACGAGTTTGTGAACACGGTTTTTCAAAAGGATCCTGCAGTGATTTCTCCAAGTCCAAATTAGTTTTGTGATATAGGAATGTAGGCCATGACATCACATATAAGGCACAGATAAAAGCAAAAGATGTTTTTCCAGCTCCGGTAATACAACAGTTTTCCATTTGAAATTATTCTAAATGTGATAACGAACTGCACACCTTTTTTTGTTTTTTCAGTTGGACAGCCGGTCTTTTTTCTTTGACATCGCTCCAGGAGCGGAGAGCGGCGTCTCGGGGTTCATCACATTACTGGCAGCCGCTCACGCTCTGCGAAACGCGACGCAGGAGGCTCATCCCAACCGCACCATCCTCTACACCTTCTTTCAGGGGGTCGGTAGCTTCCATGCCGTCGCACTCATCATCGCACTCATCAACTTGCCAGATTTCCTATTGCATCATCAGCCCTAGTCCTAATTTTTTTCTGTGTGTGTTTTGATTTTGACTCAAGGAAACCTTTGACTACATCGGCAGTTCCAGGATGGTGTACGACATGCAGAACAAACAGTTTGCTGTGGATCTGGACAACATCCACTCGGTGCTGGAGATCGGACAGGTGAGCTGTGGAGCCTCACGTAGGAGCTGGTTTACCGGATGTTCAGCACGGCTCGATTCTAAGGGGACACGGCGAGGTTTTCAATCAAAGTAGTAATGCTATAACTGAATTTCAGTGAGATTTATTTTAAAATAGAAAAACAAAAATGTTTTTATAATAAAGAGTACTTAAGGAACTCATACAGCCAGCATTTGGTTCCAGAATGACATAGTTTCAATGTTTTGCTCAGGAATACAGAATATGTGTTTGTGTGTGTAATGTAATTATAACATTACTACTATTACAAACAACTTTACTGGACGTGTCCACTAATAAGTAGTAATAGAAAACCCAGTAGTGACAAAACATGTCGGTACAACCTCTTCCAAGGTCATAAAATGTTAAAAAATCTGACTTTTTAAATTAATATCTGACCTGAAAATCGACATTTCTGTGTGTGTAGTGGATTAACTTTGATTCTGTTCACCACAGGTGGGACTTCGCTCTGAATCCAAGGTGTGGCTTCACTCTGACCCTGTGTCTCGGAGGAACAGCAGTATCAATGATGAGGTCGGTGTCCTGAAGAGCTTCCTGTCTCACACCACATGGTTACACAAACACAATAACAAGGACAGTGATCCCTGCAGGAGTGCGTAAAAATAGATTTTAAACAGGCATCACTAGAGACCGTCTACTCTCGTCATACTCTGGTTTATTAGTACTGTCTAAAACCTTTTAATGTTTGGAATTGAGAGACCAAGTGTGTGTGCGTGTGTGTGTTTTCAGGTGAGGAAGCTCGTTGAAAACCTGCAGCTGGCTGCAGGAGGTCTGAGCATCTCGGTGGAGGAGCCCAACGTCTCTCAGCCACTTCCTCCCTCGTCTTTCCAGCGTTTCTTGCGAGCTCAACAAATCCCCGGCGTCGTCCTTCAGGACCATCAGTCCGTGTTCACCAACAGGTGATTCAGGGTTTCTCCACTGCGATTTCCTTTATGTCCTTTATTTGTTTCAACTCATCCTTCTGTTCTGCGTCAGGTTCTATGAGAGTATGTATGATAATGCAGAATACCTGAATATATCCTACCCCCCCAACATGACATCAGATGAGCAGATGGAGTTTACCACAGAGACTGCAAAGGTAATGATTCTTATCTAATATTCAACTCCATGTTGTTGTTTCTTCAGTCTTTGTTGAGTTTGAACTCGACTTAAACTTGCTTTTCATTTCTTTTAAATGTCTTACACCGTTAGTTCTAAACACATCATGAAGCTTTTTTCCCCCCTCACGCGTCTTTCAGGCTCTGACGGAAGTGGCCACCATGGTGGCTCGGGCTCTGTACGTACAGGCAGGAGGAGCGGAAACCCAGCTGAGCAGCATCAACGCAGACAGTCAGATGGTGAGTGTTAAAGAACGACTCATCTCATGTACACGTTCATTGTTCCCACATCCAGGAGTAACTCAAGATACCAGTGGAATCTGTTCTGTTGTCGTTTCTGCTGAATGTTTTTTTTTTGACAGTCTGTGTTGTAATGTTTTCATCCACTCAGGTGACCAAAATGCTCTATGGATTCCTTGTTCGGTCGAATAACTCCTGGTTCCAACAGTTAATCCCCTCCGACCTCGCAAGCCACCTCGGTAAAATGAGCTTAAGATTCGTTCTACTTGAATTCATTCTTTCCTGATCTGAGTAGAAGAGTAGTTGGTATCTCTGCTCTGTTGATCCCCAAACCAGCAGGAGGTCTACGGGTGACCGGACGTGACCTTTAACCCTTTGTTCTGTCGTCTGTCTGGCAGCTAATAGGCCCACAAACTTCTACATCGGTGTGTCTCAGCAGTCCAGCGAGCCGACTCTTCTGGTCCAGTACCTGCTGGCTAACCTGACCGGAAGCGCCACCAACATCACGCAGGAGAACTGCCAGAACCAGAGAGAAGACGAGGACGACAAAGACAAAAAACATGTAAGACTTTCAGAGGTTGACTATAAATTAACTTTATGAAAATCACCTCTAAAACTCAAATGTGACCCGCTTTAAAGGACGGTAACATCAGCAGGAGTCTTGATTCATGTTCTAAGGATGTAAGGATAAAATAAAGGAAACGTTCTCCTCCCACAGATGTACTATTACATGTGGGTTCAAGGAGCAGCGCCTCCCAACAGCACAGAGCGGGAAGGTTTCTGCGTCCGCTCCACGGTCCGCCTCTCCAAAGCGCTGTCGCCAGCCTTCGAGCAGCAAGACTACACCTCCAGAGACTTCTCCACATGGACCGAGTCCCGGTGGAAGGACATTAAAGGACGGATATTCCTGGTGGCCAGTCATGACCTGGAGGTACAAACCCCCCACTCCTCAGATTGGATAGAAATTCTACATTCAAAGCCACATCTTTCTCATATCTTCTTAATATTAGTATATTATCCTCTAATAAATGTTATTTCTTGGACATGGAGTCAATCTTCGCAACAGATTCGGTGAACTTTCCAGCTTTTTTATTATTCTAATTTTACTTATAAAGTTGATTCGCACACTCGCACTTTACTGCTTACAAACCACATCTATTCAGTGGCTGTGGAACCAAAAATAAGCAAACACGATCACATAAATCCATCAGATGCAAACAGACACAACTGTTAAGAGCAGTGGATAAAAATTTAAAGCGTTGCTGTTATTTTTCTCCAGATGCTGACTCTGGGTGTCGGTGTCGGCGTTCTCTTAACGTCGCTGGCGCTGATATACATCATCAGCTCCAAGGCCGACATGCTCTTCAGCTCAGGTAGGGAGCCGGCCAACGCCACCTACTGATGATCTGGGCGGAGACAACGCAGGCCCACGACCACTACTACTGCTAAAACTACTACGACGACTACTTCTATCCCAACCCCATCCGGACAGGCTGTTGCAGGTACACGCAAGACAGCGGCAAAGGTTTTTTTTTGTTGTTGTTTTTTTCCCAGACGACGACGAAGACGATGACGACTCCATGTAAATGGACTCACTCAGGTGAGGTGCTACATGAGGACTGCACCAGACCGGAACTGGCCTGGATGGATCTGGACTCATGGGGGGGTCACAAGAAACTCTGGTCAGGCACCAGCAGACCCTGGCAGTGACAAAAAGATGTTTATATTTGTTTTATTTGAGCTTTTTTTTTTTTTTTTCATTTTTAATGTAAAAAAAAAAAAAGAATGTTTTGTTTACTGTGTCATGGGATAGGCACTAAACAACATCTTCATTTGGGGTGTGTGTGTGTGTGTGTGTGCACGTGTGTGTGAGAGAGAGAGAATAAGAAAATGTCTTTGAGCAATTGAATGTGTGATTCAGTACCTGATGAGCTGTGTATGTTTGAGTGTGTGTGTGTGTGTGTGTGTGTGCCTGTTGCCATGTTATGTGCAATACTGTAGCTGTTCTGTCATTGTAGTTAACTTATCGATTAGTTCTGATTATAAACCACTTTTGGAGTCAATGAACAAATAACATTTAAATTCATGATTGGAAGTGTGTGGAGAAGTACGATGAGTTTCCGGTCCTGGGGCGTCGACAGTTCTAATCGTTATCGTTTGGTCCCGGTCGACGTGTTTCACGCATTCGTTGTTGTACAGCAGACCCACGTCGATCTCACGACACGTCGCGACGTTTGTGTGGAGACGAAGGTTTGTTCCCGACGAGTCCGACATGAAGACAGATCCTTCGTGTGGACCAGCTGACGCCGATGACCTGCTGGTACTCCGGCTCTGCACTTTTCTTTTTTTCCCCATTTTTAATGATAACTTTTTGAAAAGTGGGACGATACACTTTTAGTGGTTTTATTTTCGCTGATGGATGTTCGCGTGTCGGCTGGAATCAAATGACCAAGTGTGATGCCTTGATGAAGAAATAAACATCGCTTCTTTTCCAGTTTTTTCTTTGCGTTTTTGTTTTTTTTAGTTGAATGATTGAGATGTTGGCGTAAAGGACACTGGATCCCATCTACTGTGGGGTTTTACAAATATATCAGTATAAAAAAGATGCCCTGGAGTAGCAATATAGTTAATTTAAAACATGTTAATATGATCATGTTTTCATCGGTGTTTAGTTCTTTTTTAGGTTTTCAGCAGCATTACTTTAGAAAATTCTGAGTGGATATCCATGAAACACAGTGGGATGATGGGTCCTGGGTGGGAATGGATGTCATTGAGTTTTGGTTCATCTCTGTTAAACAGGTGGGTTTTGGTGGAGGTACAGTTTCTGCTGAGTTCCATTGTGATGTTTTTCAGGACATTTCAATTTTTCATTCATCGTCAGACACCCGCTTCATCCACTTTTGTGGGTTGTGGGCTGTTGGAGCCTATCCCAGCTGGCTGGGGGCATGAGGCAGGGTTTACTCCGGTGGCAACACCAGTGTCCTGGGGAGCCACACGTAAACAGACAACTATGCACGCTCTCGCTCACATGGATGGGAAACTTGGTATAGTTTCAGGACGGTTATCACTTTGACAATCATGAAACTAAATCAGTTTTCAGTGAGTTTTTCTCTGATTGAAGACTTAAAACCCAGAATGATGATTAAAAGTCTCAAACATTAAACATTTAAATTTTTTAGTCTTAGAACAGGGGTGTCAAACTCATTTTCACCGAGGGCCACACTGTCATAATAGCTGTCCTCAAAGGGCCAAATGTAACTAATAAATGTAACTAAATGTAATGTAACATAAATGTAACTACTCCTTAATGCGAAATAACTGAATTTATTACTCATTCGAGTTCCAAACATTACAGTTACACAGAAAACATGTTTGCTTGTTGCTGTGTTATATAACATCAATCCTTTTAACTTGTCAGGTTATTAAACCCACAGAACTACGTCAATCAAGGATCAAACTATCCAATAAATAAAAGAAAAATAACATGAAGTTACGGCATTAACTTTGTTCAAAACATTTTAATCAAAGTTAAAATGGGCTGAAGTACTGCATTGTGGGAATGTAGTTGTTTTTTTTTTTTCAAAGCACACTTATAACCTATTTTTGGACACTGACGTTTTATGGGGCCACATAAAATGATATGGCGGGCCACATTTGGCCCCTGGGCCTAGAGTTTGAAACGTGTATTAGAAGTTGTTAGGCGACAATTTCTAACGTGTGGTGATGATGATGATGATGATGATGATGGCGGTTGTTCTGGAAGGTTTTCCCACGATCGTCTCCATAGAAGATCAATTTGTTTTGCGTGAGAGCGCTCTGTGCGCTCTCACGCAAACAGAGCGCCGGTCTGCGCGCTGCGGCCGAACGCCGCGCCGCTCCACAGGCCCGGTCCCCCCCGGGAGGGAGGAGGAGGGGCCAAAGCGCAGCGGAGGCGGGGCCCACGATTCCACGGCTGAGTGGGAAAGAAAAGTGGAAAGTGAGAAAATACCTGAATGGACGATCTGGATTCAGTAAGTGACTTTTTTTTTCCTGCGTAAAGTCTATTGAAGCGCTGCGCGTCGTGACGCGTGGGGTTGCGCGGCCGTGACGCGCAGGAGAGCGCGGAGGGTTGTTGCGCCGGAGATCTCCGCGTTCGACCAAACAATAGTGGAAAGGACGCGATGGTCGCCTTTTTTTGAAATCGCAGGGAAGTTTCGGACCCTCGTCGGTCCTGTTGTTGCCCCCCACGGCGGCCACGTAGCTCCGGGGCGAGATTTTAACCGTGTGGAACGACGAGCGGTTGCCTTTCATGGGTGTTTCTGGAGGACTGGAATGATCCAGAGAAAGATGCGCGTGGAGCGGATCGTCGCGTCCGGACTGAATGCAGGCCGAAGGGTTTGAGTTGTCGTCCCTGGCGGAGGGTCTGATGGGAAACGGAACGCGTCCATTCATTTAAGACGAGCGCGGACGCGTGGAGAAACGGAGCGACTCTTCTTTTTTTTTTTTGGTGTGGATTCGGATGCGATCCGTGGGGCCTGGGAGTCTCCCATTGTCCTCCCACAACACCCTCCTTTCATTTTCCAGGTCAGACAACTCTTTCTGCCCCCACCCCCCAGCACCCCACCCTCACCGTGACCGGCTCTGAAGTGAGTTAGCCTCTCGGTAGCCTCTTTGTGCGTGACGAATATCCACGCGTGTCGACCCCCCCCCCCCACCCCCCACCCCCGGGTCCTCCAAACGCGCTCTGCGGTGTTTTACGCAGTTGAACGTTAGAATTCAAAACGCACCGGTGTGATGTTGGTGCTAGGCCCGGATCCGGTGTGTGGGGAGGGGGCTCGCAACCCACGGGCCGTTCAGACGCTTTATTATAGAGGGAAGAGGAGCCTTAGAAATAGTGGGAAATAACTGTAAACTGATTCGGAGGGATGATCCAGTGATCTTATAGATGGATCCAGTGGATGGGAGTGAACGACATTAATATCACAGTGATAACATCAAATATGAACAGAAACACCTTTTAAAACGTTTATTCAACATCCACGCAGACAGATTATCAGTACCATCCCTGTGGAGTGTTTAACAGGACAGCTTTACACATTTACATTCAAGGTTTTTTTTTTAAATTTACACGTGTAAAGTTGTCTTTTTATGCTTCCATAATCTCTTATTTATGGAGTCATTAAATTCATTAAATGAGAAACTATTAGAAAACAAGTTATTTCACATTTTCCCTCTTAATATTCCCACAAATATTTTAGATTTCTTTGACAAATTTTTTTTTGCCGTCCTCAATTCAACAGGCTGGAAGAGGGAAATCATTTATTTGTGGTAAATAACTAAAATCATGGAATTGGTTTTTGTAAATTTCCATGAAACTTTCCATTGTCCTGCTGACTTGTGTGTTCATGGCCTGTTTGTTTGTTGTGATGCCCCCCTAGCCCCCCCAAAGCACCACCAATATTTGTGACTTTAGATGTACTTCAGGTTAAAAGCTTAAAACAACTTTTCAACTGAGACTGGTTGATGCTAGAAATAGAAAACAGAAATGTAAAATGACATTTTAATTTCTTGGAAACAATGCATAAGAATCATCAAAGAAAATATGAAAAACAGTTTTAAAACTAATTTTTTCATCTCCAGTGCGAACTTTAACATCTCCATTGTCTTCAGTGGAGCGATGCCGTCGGTGTTTGGATTGTTTTCATTACACAGAAATAAATGTCGTGTTTCCTGTTGTCATTTTTAAACTTTGATACTCGATAATTAAATTGTGGAACGTTATGATGGACCTGCTTTTAGTCCAGGGCATCAGATCCGCACTATTTGTGCCTGGAGGCGGCAATAATGGGGTAATTTACTACTACTAATATTTAACTGAGTCTTTAAAGAGTTTCTCTTCCTGGTTTCATGACTAAATGTCGTGCCCCCCCCCCACCACCACCACCCCCCCTGAACCACATCTATGTGATCTCAGCTCAATGAGCCACATCCTGCCTCTTTAATTCCTTGTTTGGATACGAGGGCCGCCAGAATGCAGGAACCCCTTTGAAAGGGAGCCCTGAGTGTAGCCCAGTCCCAGTCACACACTCACACACACACACACTCACACACACACACACACACACACACACACACACCTGCTCAGGTCTGTTGGACGTGGCCTTCGTTGCAGACGTCTTGTTTCTTGCTCCTGTTTGGATGTTGTCATGTGTGGTGGTCAGTCTGTGTGTGTGTGTGTGGGGGGGGGTCCCCACTACAGTCAGGAGCCTCTCCCCCCACCGGACCCTTGCCGTGCACACTTATTTTCACAGTTGCTACATCAGGCCTCAAACGTCCGTTGATTGGCGCTTCAGAGGCGGCTCGGCCCGGACAGCTGAACCCGCCTCCTTCACGTGATTCAACACAACCTGATTTCCTTTTTCCTTTGGGATTGGTGTCTCTTAAAAGAAGCCCCCACTCTGCTGTGTGAAGCTCGGTGCTGCTCTTTACAACTACATTCCTGCGTTGCTTTTATTAGACTTCCAGTAATTGGTGGTTTGAAGGAGCTTGAAGCGTCTTCAATATCATCGTCTTGTTGGCGAACAGCTGTTCAGAGTTCTGCACATCATGTAGAGCTAAAGTTAAAACTGAAACCTACCTGATAAAGACTTTGATTCATTAGAATGTATTCTTTAATGAATATATTCATTGCTTATGAACAGGTTAACTCTTGCGGAGACGTGACTATAAGAACAACTAATGTTTATTTAATGATCCGGATCTGCAAAGTAACCAAGAAAAAGTTTGTCTCTTAGATATAAAGCGTTAGAACTGTAAAAGAGCTGAAGATAAATTGATAGAACTGCTGTTAGTCAGGGCAATCTTCATTATGATCTCAATTTTTCTAATACAATTTTAAATTTTAGCACAAGCATTCCAAATATTGGTTATCAGTCTCCATGGTTCCGTTTTGGTCCTGTTGTATCATCTGTTTGTCCTACACCTAGAAAACGTAAAGCCTCCGTTTGGCAGGTAGCTTAGCTTTTCTTTGTTTTTACAGTCAGTTGATGGTATGAAACCCTTTATACTCCCTTTAGTTCAGCATCATAACTTTAATCCTGGACCTCTCCTCCACAGATCATCAGCCGACCTGTTGGTGGCTTTAGATTCAGGTCGGGATGGGGTGAAAACCGGGTTCCTTTCTCTTTTCCAGATTCTCTCTTGCAGTCAGGACTGTGAGAAGTGAAGCAGCTGTACATTTATCTTAAACCCCTGAAGAATGAAACCACTGTTGGGTTAACAATGGCTGTGTGAGTGTGAGTAGGGGTGAAGAGGAGTGAGGCGGTGTGCTCGCTTGGAGATGCCAGAGAAACGCCCTGAACGCCGACCGGTGATGCTTTTACACCCAACTGTGTTCTGGTGGATCTTTTGTACTTTTATATGTTAGTTGAACTTTAATGCTGCTGATGTGAAGAGTCATGGTGAAGTTCACCAAACCGGCTACAGGACACCAGGATGAATAGGAAACTGGATCCGTTGGCAGGCTGGACCACACCTCTGGAGATCAAGTGTTGGGTCTTATTTCCACCAACTGTCAGACAGACTTGAGTCGATTAGCAGACAGGGTCTGTTTTAAATCGCTATTGAAGTAAAAGTTTACCCAGAAGGAAGGAAGGACATGTCAAAGTCCCATAATGCACCAGGTAAAGGCGATAAACCAACCACATGTACTGGTTTGATGCTAATCCTGCATCGGCAAAAAAAATTCTTTGAAAAAAGTCTTTGAAAGGTCTTTGACTTCCTTTGGCAAAAAAATGGAGCTACAAAACTCCAAAAGTGTCAGCCTTTGACCTCTGACCTGTTGTTCAGACTATTCTAGTGACTAAAGCTCTCTTTTAGAGGTCCTAAGTGGTAGATTTTGTGATGCATTTTTCCCAAATCTCCAAAAGTTTTTTTATATAAAATCCTCTAAGAGCTCAAAGGCTTCTCTCTGAACGTGTGTGAACTCCGCTTCTTCCGTTTGTAATGAGATCTTTGCTTCACTGATGTTCTTTTCACTGTGATGTTTGGATCAATTTCATCAGACTTGACAAAGCTTTTAATCGACCAAGTAGTAACGATCATTATTAATTAATCGATGTTCATGTTAAGTTGATATAAAACAATTTAAAAGGTCTGAAATTAAATGTAGAAGAACTGCATCTACAATAAATAAAACCTCCAGGATCCTGTTGTCGTTTGTCTCTTCAGGACTAAACCGAATCGTGAACTTGAGTACAGAATTTGTCTCATCGTCTCTGAGGTAAATACAACAGCGCTAAAGATTTGAGGTCACTCCATCCCTTCTTGATATTTGACGCTGCACTAGAACTGGCAAACCAGTTTCTTTGCTGTATTCAAGCTTTTGTTTTCTTTTGACATTCACGAGAGCCACCTCGTCTCATCCACGCTTCCACGCCAAACGCCTGTCACTATGTGGGAGTGGGGTCAGGTGTGGGTTTGTGGTGTCCGGTTGACTTCATGACTTCAACACGTTTCCGCTGAGACTGATGCATCAATGTCAAGTTGTCTGTTGATCGATGACCAGTCTAATCAATAATCACGTGTTATCACTACAGTATTGACTCTCGCAAACACGTTTGCATGTTCATCGGTCGCTGGTGAGGATGTCGTCTGCTGTGGTTTGCTGGATTCGGTCTCTAAGGACACGTAAAGGTTGAGCTGATGCAGCTGCAGCTATTGGAACAGACGTCACACACACACACACACACACACACACACACACACACACACACACACACACACACGTGTGTGTGTCTGGGAAACTTTGACAGTGTTTTAACGCTGCTTTTCCTTTAGGTACAGATCATCTTTCACGGTGTTGCTGTAATTGTTATTTTCACGAGGTTTTAGCTTCACCGTGACGCCGGTGTTCAGCTCTGATTGTTATTTTGACCATCTCTCAGTCTGGAAGGACACGTTTTTTTCCAAACCTGCATCATTAGATAAAAACACTTCAGGTTGCATTTGTCTCAAGATGATTTTGTTCCTCCTCTTGAATCTACAATTTAATATTTTTGATCTATTGACACATCCCATCTGAGGAAGATGTACTTTTATGTCTGACTGTAGTTTTTTAATGTCTCTAATGTTGTGTTTAGGCCAGATTCTCCTCTATCCTGTGATCAATCTTAGGATAAACTAGACATAAGGTTCTCGTTGCTTTATCGTTACTGACGTTAAAAGCTTCTGATGATTCAGCAGGAAGTGCTGCAGGTTGTTTGGGTTTTGTGGTTCTGTGTTGTTGAGGTTATTTCTCAGGGATCCCTCATCCTTAACGTCTGATTTATTATTAGTGGTCGAGGAGGAGCTCTCATATTTATTGTTGCTCTAAGTGAAACAGGCGCTGTGAGACAGCGATGCCAGCTGAGGGCCCGTCCATGACCCGCCAGGGGCCAATCAGAAGCAGGCGAGCGTCACTCCAGACTACGACGGTCCGTCATGCCAATACTTTATTTTTGAAAATTTCTGCACAGCGTGGGGGAACAGACTGGCAGAGGGCGGCGTGAGGTCAGGTCAGGTTACTATGGTTACTGTCAACCTCCAGCCCCCCCCCCCCCCCTTCAGCTGAACACCCTCTTTCATCGTCATGGCAGCAGCGAGGCCCTGTTTCCCCGGGGACGGGGGAACGCGGTAGGGAATGTGAGACGCCAACTGGGGGGTGGGAGGGCAAACAAGTTTTGTGAAAACACTGTAATCCAATATGGCCGCCATTGTGTCCGGGCTGGCGGCGGCCAGAGCGGGATTCTGGGTAAGAGCAGAAACGGTCGTGTGATGATTAACCGAGACGCGGAAGACGTGATGTGAGGATAGAGACCGTTTGAGGAGGGGAGTGTGTGCTCACGGATCGCCAGGGGTCAGAGGTCACACACACACCGCTCATTGACTCTTATTATAAAGGGTCGTTTTACGTTATGTTGGTAAAATAAACTGCTTGATTCTTCGTCTGAAACCAGATCCAATTTCTCTCTTTTTTATCAGTATGTTTTCTAAATTGTGCAATTTTCTCACAGCAAAGTTTTATTCTAGGAATTTTGGAAACAATTTTTTTATTTAGACAACAAGCAGTTTTTAATTTTGTCAGCATTTCATTCTAAAAGAAAACCATTCACAAATGTTCTGTTACAAGGTGTTGATTTTCTGTTTTTCTCTGTTTTATATATTTATGAAAAGCTTTTTTAAAAGATTATGTCTTGGCAGTTTTTAGCGGATCATTTGTAGTCTTTTGGTTATTCAAAATGTCTAGAAAATGATTGTGAAAGCACTCAAGAATAAAATAAAAAAATAGTTGCAACACAAATTTTATCTCAAGATGAAGATATTTAATTTAAATTTAGAGCAAACTGATCACTCAAGACGATTCGGAGGAACTTCCAGCGGATCAATAATGAATGAATACATTGAGCTCATTATGTGGACAAACTAATATTAGCTTGGCTGTAAAATAATATTCAGTTTGCTGTTGTTCTTATTGTAAGGTCATGATTTGTCATGCGTTTATAAATTGGTAATTATTTAATTATCCTTATTTCTTTGATTTTATTTAAATTTCCAAAAATGTCCATTTCTGGTTTACATGTTTTTTACTTTCTTGTATTTTTTTATCTGATCATGAACCATGAAGCCTCCAGTCAGACACTGGATTGGTTTCGTTTCCCCCTGCTAGCAGAATTTATTTTTACCATCTTTAATGATGAACGGATGTAAATGTCGGTGTTGCAGGAGAGTCATGTGACAGTGGGATGAACCCCGTGGAAGGCTGGTTTGTTACCGGGGCAACAGAAAAACGAGAGGGTTTCCATTAAACATGATGAAAGTAAATTTCCAGAGATCTTTGGTTCTGTTGGAACCCTGAAGACGTTCAGACGAGTCTGACCGTCTCCGTCTCTTGTCCCGCCTCTTTCAGATCCCAGGTCTCCCTCCTCGCCACACGCCCACCCGCCATCCCCTCCCACCCGTCATCCCTCCTTCTCCGTAGCGTCCCACCCCCACCCCCCCCCTCAAGTTTTCTCCTCCTTCCTCATCGGCCTCCAAGATAGATTCCCTCAGGAGTAAAGTTGACCTGCTCAAACTGCCCCTGACTCTCTCCACCAAGTCCATCTCCGAGCGCAAGATCCAGCTGGGAGGGGTCGGCGAGCGGCGCGGCGCGGGGGGAGGAGGAGGAGGCGGGGCTCGTACAGCCCGCTCACCGCCAACCCGAGACATGGACAACGAGTCGCAGTACTCGGGATACTCCTACAAGTCGTCCCACTCCAGGAGCTCCCGCAAGCACAGGTGGGAACGACCCCGCCCACATGACCTCTGACATCTGGTCCGCTTGAGGTTTAACTGGGAGCTGCTGTGTGTTGAAGCGATAGCGGTACCCTGACGTGTGTGTGTGTGTGTGTGTGTGTGTGCTGATCTCCATCCAGGGATCGGAGGGATCGCCATCGCTCCAAGAGCCGGGACAGCAGCAGCCGTGGGGACAAATCGGTGACGATCCAGACGCCAGGAGAGCCGCTGCTGGACGCCGAGTCGACCCGGGGAGACGAGCGGGTCAGTCGCTGTTCTGTCGGCCCCCGCCTGAGGCTTCTGGGCACTGGGGTGTCAGTCCTGTTCTGGTGTTCCATAGTTTATATGTTATCACAAGGTCTGAAAAAGTCTTGCATATGAATTGATCTTAAATGTAATTTGTACTATCGATAACAAGTTTTAAAAAGTGAAAGACGTCGGGGTTTTTAAAAAAATTGTTTTTAAGGATTCAAAAGGGTTAAAGAGGTCTCTAGAGAAATTTTTCTGTAACTTCTCGGACCCACACCTCCTCAAAAGTTTCCGGAAATAATTCCAATTTTTATTTTGATGTTGTAGAAATCCTTAAACATCCTTATTTTGTCACTTCCTGCTGGAAAATGAACCGACAGACGTCAGAAACACGTCTCGACTCCTCCGGTTCATTAGTTACTGCTCTTTAGTTTGTTTTATATTTGGTGGAATGAATCCTTAAGATGAATCTTTTTCTCTCCGCGACAGGATGACAACTGGGGCGAGACCACCACGGTGGTCACCGGCACCTCCGAACACAGCATCTCCAACGAGGACCTGACCCGCGTCACCAAAGATCTGGAGGACTCCACTCCGCTGGAATGCAAGCGCTTCGTGGGCCCCGCGCTGGGGGGCTGCCTGAGCTTCTTCGCCCTGGTCACGCCGTTAGCCTTCCTCATCCTGCCTCAGGTCCTGTGGCGGGACGCCCTGGAGCCTTGTGGGACGCCGTGCGAGGGCCTCTACGTGTCTCTGGCCTTCAAGCTGCTGGTCCTGCTCATCTCCTCCTGGGCGCTGTTCCTGCGACCCCCCCGCGCCACGCTGCCGCGCTTCTTCGTCTTCCGCTGCCTGCTGATGGTGCTGGTCTTCCTGTTCGTGGCGTCCTATTGGTTGTTCTACGGCGTGCGCGTGCTGGAGCCCCGGGAGCGGGACTACCGGGGGATCGTGGAGTACGCCGCCTCGCTGGTGGACGCCCTGCTCTTCATCCAGTACCTGGCGCTGGTGCTGCTGGAGGTGCGACACCTGCAGCCGGCATTCTGCCTCAAAGTGGTGCGGAGCACCGACGGAGCCAGTAGGTTCTACAACGTGGGTCACCTCAGGTGAGCGACGGACGACCGACGGGATCGGTCTCCGACTCGATGAAAGCTGAGTTTATTTAAACCTGGTAGAATTTAGAATTTGTAGAATTTAAACGTGATCACAGCTTAGAAAAGACTGCTGGTATCAGATTTTACTGTTGTACATTACATCCAATGAAAATAATTTTTTATATTCTTATATGCTTATATTAATTTTTTAAAATTTATTTTATTTTACATTATATTTAAATGTAATTTTAGATTTTTCAAAATGCAGTTTACCCTTTTTAATGAATTAAAACAGTTTTTTTGGTCACATATCTCTCGTTTACATGTAAATTTGCATGTAAATTTGGTCATACAAACATTTTTTAAGTTAATAAAGACTACATGACATTAATCCGACCTGGTTGAGGCCCCATAAGCAGCACCTTGGTGTCTCTGACTGTGTGTCGGGTGTACCTCTGTCCCGCTGGTGTTCCACCTGTACTGACTGACGACTGATGCTATGTTTTAGCATCCAGAGGGCGGCCGTCTGGTTGTTGGACCGTTATTACAGCGACTTCCCCGTCTACAACCCCGCACTGCTCAACCTGCCCAAGTCCATCCTGTCCAAGAAGATGACCGGCTTCAAGGTTTACTCCCTGGATGGTAGGTGTAGCCTCACACGCCTGAGTCTTCATCCTCGTTTAATGTTAATACTCTTTCCTGATGCTGCACTAATTATTCTGTCTTTTCTCATAATAAGAACATGTTTTAAATATTTTAACGCTTCCTTCTGTGTGTGTCACCTTGTAGAAAACACCACTAACAACTCCACAGGCCAGTCCCGGGCCATGATAGCAGCCGCTGCCCGCAGGAGAGACAACTCCCACAATGAGTTCTACTACGAGGAGGCCGAGATGGACCGCAGGATCCGCAAACGCAAAGCCAGGTCGGAGGAAAACACCTTTCACAAATAACACGTCTCATAGGAAAAATGGAATAAGTGATTTATGGGAAGGAAAATCCACAAAATAATGCTTACGACCTTTCCTGCAGGTTGGTTGTAGCAGTGGAAGAGGCGTTCACACACATCAAGCGTCTCCACGAAGACGAGGTCGCCTCGTCCCCGAAACACCCGAGGGAGGTGATGGACCCCCGGGAGGCAGCTCAGGCCATCTTCGCCCCGATGGCGCGAGCCATGCAGAAGTACCTGAGAACCACGCGGCAGCAGGCGTTCCACAGCATGGAGAGCATCCTCACACACCTGCAGTTCTGCATCACACACAACATGACACCAAAGGTAAATTCACCCCCTTCTAATTCAACTCTGTGGCTCCTCAGCCAGATGGGTTTCTAAGCTGGTGTTTTAATACCGATTAATATATTCTTTTATTATTTAAAAGTTTAAATCTTAATAAAAAGCAATAGCAGTCCAAAAATGCATTGTTACCAATGCACAATTAAATAAATTGGAACATCTGGAAAAAGATTACAAATATTCATAAATTTGCTAGTAAATATAAATATAAAAAATATTTTAAAAAATGCTTTAATGCGATTTAATTTTTTTGTAGCTGCAGGTTCCTCTAAATGATCTTGGACTCATTTCTATAGTCTTAATTTAAGATCTAACATACCAAGCAGGATTACACTGTATGATATCTATAGTTTCTAAGACCTGCTGTGCGTTAACCATATACATATATATGTATGACTGACTTTTTAATAGTCCTTATTTAAGCAGGACTAACCTCCTTTTTTCTTCCTGGTAGGCTTTTCTGGAGCGCTACCTCTCTCCAGGCCCCACCATGCAGTACCAGCAGCAGAGCGGCAGGGGGCGCCAGTGGACTCTGGTGAGCGAGGAGCCAGTGACCTCGGCCCTGCGTCAGGGTCTGGTGTTCTCCCTGCGGCGCCTGGACTTCTCCCTGGTCGTCATGGTGACGCCACTGCCCTTCCTGCGGCTCGGCGAGGAGTTCATCGACCCGAAGAGCCACAAGTTTGTCATGAGGCTGCAGTCAGAGACGTCCGTGTGAAACCGCCACCACGCTGGATTACTGTTTCAGCGGGACGCATCGTGGTCATGTGATCCAATCTCATCCAATCATAACCTCTGTCTGTGACAAATACTCAAGGAGAGGAGGCTGTGAATCCCTCCTTCCTGTTTTATGATATCAAATTGTAATTGGTTCATCGATGATCTGAACCTGGGATCTAACAGCGGCCTTTTTTGTGTTGATTCTCTACAAAAATGCTGTAGAAACACGTCGAGGGGACCGTTTCTTGTTGCTGTAACCACTGGACTAATTTTTTCTGTGCACGAGCATCAGATGAGGAAGATGACATCACACCCGTCACTTCCCGGCGTCTTAAAGCAGAGCAAATGGAGCTCGGCTCCGGCTACCACTGCCTTCTGGTTCCCTGTCAGTGTGCAGACGTGTTTCAGACGAGGAGAACTGTTTTTATACTGAAGAGTGTGACCTTTTTTATTTTATTTTTTTTTCACTTACAGAATGTAGCATCATGTACGTTGAGTTTAACACACGGTTTCATCGTAGCCTTAAGGCCAAAAATGTCTTTTTTACGTGACTGGAGAGGAAAATGGATGTGCATTCTGAAGTTGTTGCTTCCCCACAATCTGTTGGTTCATGACGTCCAAATGTGCAGCTTTAGTTTTATTGTGCACTGACCTCTTTTAATATTCATTTCATACATTTTTCACCTGCTATTAATATCCAAATTGTAGCCAGCTGATCTTATTGTCATCAAATCCCATAAAGCTTCAGTCTAAACTAGTGAGTTGTGTTACTAGTTAATTCATGGTAATGAAGGAGCAGCAATATGATCACACTTTGAATACAAAGATAATACTTTTTTTAATTATGGTCAAGCAAATTGCTTTTGTTTTTATTTATGGGATTTCTTGAGAATGAGAAAAATCTTTTGAAATTTAAAGCCATGCAAAAGAAAAACGGAACATGTCATTCTGGCGTATTTGTTGATTCATGTGATATCCACATGCAGAGTTTGTCTCATCACACTTTTATAATAATGCATCATCGCGGGATTGTCAAGGATTAAGTCATACACATATTTCTGTTTTTCCTCTCGCTGTTCAAACACTTTCAACCTTTATCGATGCCGACATCGAGCGTAACGACTGTAGAGAACGGAGGCGGTCAGAAGACGACTGACAAAAAAAAAATCTGGTTTGGAACGAATCATTAGAACTATGGGAGGGTGGGAATGTAACTGCAATTTTTTTTATTTTCTCACCCTTGACATGCCATTGGCTTGGGAATCCGATACGGATCAGATGTCCGTACTGAGTGTGAACAGAACGGCGGTTTGCTCTTTCAGTCTGGAACAGGCAGCTGTAATAAAACTAGTTTTTATGCATCTTAGCAAAAATCCCTGACAGACCTGTGATTGTAAGTCGTCTCTGCAGCAGTAGCAAATCACCGCCTCGCCTTCTGCCACGAGCTGAAACAACCCCAGCCTTACTCCAGATGTGGACGAGCAGCAGGTCCTCATCTGTCCCCACGCTGACTCCTGCTGCTTCGAGTCCAGGTCGTGACTCGAAACTGCGACACGAATGACTGGTCGATCCAAATCCCAGACCCCGACAGGTGCAGCGTTTCATCTGAGTGACCAGAATGCAGAGCTTTTTCTTTCTTTTTTTTTTAAATGCATGCTTGAGTCATTTCAGGCTCCAAAACCTTTTTTATAATAGCTTTTTTCTTCTGTCATTTTGAAGGTGCCTAAGTTATGATGAAGCAATTTTTCCGAATGTTTTTACTTCTGAGAAACGAATGACTTGTAAAAAAATTTTGTAGACTTGACTAGTATTTTCCTTTCTTTTGGTTACCGTAGCTTGTATAGTGTGTTAAGACTTTTTTCCATTATTAAACCATTTATTCCTAACATGTCTTCTCTTGACTCTTATTTTGGCGGGTGTGAATCTGATGGTTCGTTTAACCATACAGACCATCTGCTTTTGGCCGTCTGTGACGCTTTTAGATAGATTCTTCAATCTTTTTTAATTCTTTTCAAAGTTGCATCAGAACTATGGAGCAGAGCATTGTTTTTTTAAGAGATATTGTTTATAGCTTATTGTAAATAATTAATACTTTTATTTAGTTATACTTAGTTTTAGATATAATTCTTGGATTTCAAGAGCATAAGAAATGTTTAACGTCTTTATAAAACAGAATTTCATCATAAATAACACCTAGTTTAATTTAGATTTTTGCGGTCAATTAATTTTACTTTCATGTTCATTTTAGAAAGTCTACTTTTTAAGTTTCTTCACTTTTCTGGTTGATTTGAAACACAAGTTCATCCAACAAAACTGACAAACAACGTGAGGTAAAAATCTAACTTGTCCATATTCTATCCCTTATTATTGTGTAAAAACCAGAAGCAGTAAAGCTTTTGCATTGCATTGTGTCAGATGACACTTCATGGAAAAAAAATAATACGTATAATAATAGAGTAGAATCAATCCTAAAAGCTCAAAATGGATAAAAAAAACTTTTCAAGAATATAACAAATGATAGGCTGCCTATTCTTGATTACTGCAAATGATCTATCTGTTTTGAAAAAAATAAAATAAAATAATGGAAACACTCAACAGGTATTTTAATTGCTTGAGGCAGAAGACAGTCAGGCTTTAAACGTAATTATTCAGGTTGAGCAGTCAGACAGTCAGTTGAACAACATTCTTTCATGTCTGAAGAAATCATGTCATTTCCTGCAGATAACAGTCAGATGTTTTTGGGGGTAGAAACATATTTTCTAGATCTGTGATCTCAAACATAACTGGAAATACAACAGATTCAGATCAACCTGTGTTATGGTGACTGCCTTCTGCAGGCTTTTCACAACGACTCCAGGAACCTACTTGACCTACTTGTCTGTTGACATATCTTAACTTCTCAAGCAAACAGAGGAAAAGCTGCATGAAGGAGAAAATAGTAGTTTTAGAATAAAAATAAGATACACCTTGTCTGGGTTACCGTTCATGTTGTGGGTTTTTATTGATTTCAATTGCAAACAATACAATGAAAGAATTTTATTGAATAAAACCTTTTTGGCCTTGAGCATTTGTTTTACTGCTGCAGTTTTATTGGAACTTTTGAATACTCTGAATGATACTGTCTGTTGTTTGCTTCAGCCAACAGGGAAACAGCGGAACAGTCAGAAGCTTCTGTCTTATACAACACTGAAGACAGTCAGAATATTGAAATTTAAGAAAGCTGCAAAAATTTGACAAAAGCTAAAACAAGCATCCCAAGAAGAACCTCGAACAATGCTGAACATTCTCTCCAAATGTTAGATTTCTTTTTTTTTTTTTATGCCATATTTGTGTTTAGATTCTTTCACTGTGAGGATATAAATCTAGAATTTCATATCATACCAACATTTTTAATTGACAAAAAAATGTAATAAAAGAATTCCAACAACGTATCTTGCAGTCTTCAACGACTTGAAAAATGTCCTCCTCTCCCAGGAGTCCCTCCAAAATGTAATGGTTTAATTGTGCAGCTTGTCCAACCCTCCCGTCAGGTGTAATAATACCTGTCAGGTATTGTTTGCAGGAAAACCGGAATCACCACCAAACCTTCTTGGCAGATGTGCAATGCAAATATTTCTTTAATGATCTTACACATTTATATTATTGCTGACCGAGAGTGAACCTTGAATCTATTTCTTACACATCAGCCTTTATTTGGTCAAGAAAACTTCTTGTTTAAGTCTCTGTGGAAATTTGTAGTTTAAAAAAACATGTGCTTTAAAGATGAATTGAGTTGCCTCATTGGAGGTTATCTAAGCTGGCTACGGGGTGAACCCCGGAGAAGTCGCCAGCGCGTCATGGGGACGCAAATAATCTAACAACCACTCGTGAATCACATGAAGCCCAAAAATTCTACTTTCCCTGAACGTACCGTAAGACGGGGGCGTTTCCAGCTGGCGCGGTGGGCGGAGCTTTGTCGGACAGGTGCTGGCGCTCCAACCTGTTCGTCTGAAGGCGCGTCGGGGACGGAACGGGCGTTGTTTTGGTGGAAACACCTGGTGGTTCTCCTGTGGTCCGTCTCCACGCGGGACAGCCGACCTCTCCCACGACAAATGACGTTTGAAACTCGCCCCGTACTAAACTCAAGGGTCACCAGGAGGATTTTGAAGCATCATTTATAAGATCTGAAGGGCGATCACCTGTTGCACCTGCCTGCAGGTACTTCTGGACTTATTTGAAAATACAGATCAGTCATGAAAGTTTAAGAAGAGCATTTTAACCGCAAAGAAAGTTGATTCACGCCAGCTTTCAATTTCGGACTGGAGATGGAGGCGACCGGTCAAAGGGGAAAATATCTGGCGCTGCTTTTACTCTTAGGTGAGTTCTATATTTCTCATAATTTATTACACGAAAAGATTTTTGGAACCCTGACTGTTATTTTTTTTAGCTCTACAGACTTAAAGGGTGGAATGGAAAATATAATTTATGTTTTCATGTCCTTCAAACTGCTTTGGATTTTGAATTACCACACCGAGTTAATAGTAACCTGGTTGTTACTCTTTTTTTTTTTACCACTAGAATTAAGACTATAGAATCCAGGAAGAAATAATAACCTCTTGGTGCGTCATTCTGACTTAAATTGCTGGTTCTGCTATAATTAGCACATACATTAATGCTACTGGGACATATTTCTAAATGACCTATTCTAATTTATGTAAATGTAGCCTGTATGATCACTTTGTTTTCTCTCTGAAATTCTTGTCATTTATCATCTGGATCCCGCCTGGGTTCGGGTTCTGGTTCAGGTGCGCCGTCTCTTTATATTAAAGTCCATTAAAGTGGGTTTTCTGTGAGTTGCATGGACGAATGAGCCTCCAGTGATCACAGACACCGTTCCTGTATCCAAACCAAAGTGGACTTTAATTCAGTCAGTTTGAGCTTAATTATTTTTGATGATAAACCTGCACAGGATGCAGTCGAGACTCTGCTGAAACCAGATGTTGTCCTGATTTATAAACCAAAACAACTATACAGAACACAATTTTTACACAATACAGTAGCCCATATTTGCTCCATCTACTGGTTGAATGATGTGTCTGAGACTGTGACTCCTTTATTCCAGGAGACTCCAGTGTTGTCTGTGGTTTCTGTGGTGACACTATTTGGTCAAAGGTGTGTCTAAAACCTCCTGTTTTTATAACATCGTTGATTTGTGGTGGTTTATACTTCCTGTCTCTGCAGATAAATGATTCAACATTAAATATAACAAGGACGTGTCTGTATTGACCCCTGGTTTGACACAAACCATCCTTTCATTCTTCCTGACCCTGGATTAATAAATTTAGATTTATTTTTCCGGCGGCGGATTAAAAACAACGACTTTAGAATGATCATTTTTCAGGAAGTGGGTTTCTTTATAGGATTTCCACATAACTGGATCCTGCAGTGTCTGTTTGTCTCTGCAGGAGTGGAGAAAGAAACGGCATAACAGAATGTGGCTCTGTCACATTCTTACATTTGGTTGACATGAATCAGAAACTATTGCTCAACTTGCATTCTGTTGTCTTCTGACTGTTTTCCAGTGTTGTTTCTTTTTTCATTTAAGACTAAACTCTTATGTTTCTCTAATTTTAAAAGAAAATGCACAATTGAGATGATCCTTTTCTTGAAACCGTATGCGTGACAGCGTTAATCTTATGCTGTGTGAACAGGAAAATCTCGTATAGCAGCCTTGTGATTGTGTGTGTTTATGTGTGTGTGTCTGCAGAATGTTAACCCTTTCATTTTGGTGGTTATTATGTTCTCACCCCTGATTTTATTTCTGTTCTGCCTGCTCTTAGGTTTTACTCTTGCATCTCTAGTCTTTCTCTTTCACTCTCTCTTCTCCTCAATGAGGTCAGTCACACTGAAGCTCTTTGTCAGCCATGTGTAAACTTTGTGTGTGTGTGTGTGTGTGTGTAGTCCTGTTTCCCCCCTGTCTTTCTCTGTGTGTGTGTCACCATTTAGTTGATGTGTCCTTGTGCAGACTGACTGTGTGGGGTTTTATCTGTGGGAGTCTGCCTCCCTTAGTGTGATCATTAATTGAGCTCATCAATCAGTAACCATAGAACAAATGCACGTTCGACCCACAAATCAAAGGGCAAATGTTTGTCTTTTTCCTGTTGGATTTGTTTATGCATTGCATTCTCACACCCTTTTCATTCATGATTGTGTGTGTGTGTGTGTGTGTGTCTCCCACGTTTAGATGTAGACTTTTAACTGGCCGTCGTCGTCAGTAGTCGGCGGCGATAGGAGATAACTGAGTGTATTCAACCTGCTAAAAGCTGATAACTTGAATGTTGTATTGAGTCTCTTTCAAAATGTAATTTCTAACACATGATAAATGCTCCAGTGCAGAATTATGTTTCCATGTAAAACTACAGTAATTTTCTGTAGCATGCATAAAATATTTTTAAAAAAAGTTTCAGTCACTAATAAGATCTTTACAAAAAAACCCAGGCCAATTTTCATATCTTCAAATGAGACATTATGCCTCTACAGACCCACAGCGTGCTGCTGAAAATTAAATAAGTAAAATATTTATTAGATCAGCAATGCAAAATGTAGGGTTTTTGTTTATAAGGGTTCAACTGATTGTAAAATAATAGAAATGATAACTTAAGGAAACAAACTGTGCACAAAGGAAGAATCTAAAGCAGTTCTTTATGAGTTTGTCAGCTTTCTCACAAATGATCACTCATAAATGCACTG
Organism: Antennarius striatus; assembly: GCF_040054535.1. Lineage (NCBI taxonomy): Eukaryota > Metazoa > Chordata > Actinopteri > Lophiiformes > Antennariidae > Antennarius > Antennarius striatus. Next base: position 18,808,137 of record NC_090793.1, on the reverse strand, counting down.
TTGTTCACGTTGATGGAAGTCCTGCTTCACAGCATGAAGACCTAAAGTCCCCCCCCCATCTTGTCTTGATCTGAATGACAGCAGACATGCAGGTTGGGTGAACCGGCATCTGCCTGCAGGTGTGAATGACTTTCTGCATCTACAAACCTGTCTGGTAGAACTCCCCTCTGGCTCAGAGCATTATGGGATACAACCTATAGTCTTGAATCTTGTGTCACTTCAGAAAAAAATGACGAAAACATCTAATTGCAGTAATATTTACTGTTGTTATTTTTTTGGTTTGTGGAAGATCAGGGGAGAAAAGAAGAAAGTTGTGATGGGATGTCTTTAAATGGTCTGATTGAAATCAGTGAAATTTTGGGGGATTTTGATTGATTGGATTTGTCGGTTGACAATGTCAGTCAAAGATTTCTTCAAAGATTTCTTTTGCATGTAAAAAAAAAACAAGAATGAAATGAACTGAATAATTGAACAACCTGCTATCATCAATAGCAGGTTGATGTTTCTTTTGAGCGATTGCCATGAAATTCCCAGACATAAAGGAAAGAGCTATAGGCTGCAAACCATGACTCAGACACTGCAGAAAAAAAAAAAAAAGACATTTCCCTCATTCTCTTGACACTTTGGTACTGACAACCAAATATTTGCACACTGACAAACTAAGCTAAGACAGTGTATGTTAATGGTGACATTGTGCTCAGGTTAGTTAACTATTAATAAATAATAGTATAAATAAAATTTAGCCTCGTGATGCTCGCCTGCCTGCTTAATATATAATATTTAACACAACTGATCAACTTTCTGTTCTGACTATAATAAAAGGTTAAAACCTGATTGAAAAAAAAGGTTAAAAACTGATTTAGGAGGTTTTATTTTATGATAAATGTCAAATATTGCATTAAAAGCGGCAGGAGATTTATTTAGAATGTGTGTTTTGATGGTTTTTCCTTGCTATCCTGTAGCCGTGGGCGTGCGGAGTGTCTTCGTGGAGCCTCCTCAGCACGCCACCAACCTGCGCTCCCTGGCCGACAGCGAGACCAGGCTGCCCTGTCGCTACCAGGAGGAGGACGGGGAGAAGGTGGTGCAGGTGACCTGGCTCAAAGAGCTCCCAGATGGCAGCAAGGAACAGATGATCACAGCCCACTTCACGGACGGCCACACAGGTGAGCATCAGGGGGCGGTGTGATGGCAAACAATAATTTCCTGGACTTTTTTTCTTGATTAAATGTCAGTAAAAATGGATTGACATCATGCTTTGAACATTAGAGTTTGGACGTTACGCGGGCCGGGTCCGGTTCGAGAGCAGCACCCCCACGGGGAACTCAGCCCTGATCATCCCCAGCACAGAGGAATCAGATGAAGGCAGATACATCTGCCACATCTCCACCTTCCCTAACGGAAACTTTGAGAGGCGCATCACGCTCACCGTCTGGAGTAAGCACCTTCTTACTTTTCTCTCTTCCCTCACACACTTTCCTAATCCCATCAGAGTCATGATGGTTGAACTTTATTTATACCCATAAAAGTTAAAAGAGCAGCCGATCAGGGAGAATTCAGCAGGTTTGCCACAAACGCTTCAGTTTGAAGCATCTGAGGTTTCACTGGTGAGAAATAAACAAAATGATCAATATGGATCCGCTTATTACATCAGATCGATTAATAACACAAGCAAAATGCAAAGCAAGTTTGAGGTTGACCTAAAAATCCAGAAGTTAGCCCAGATTTGCTCTCATTTAACTAAAACAGGCACAAACATATGGATAAACCTGAGAGAAAATATTCCTACAAATGAGACGCAAACCATTTCACAAAAACACCCCGTTCCTATTTTATTCTTTTTACATTTATGTGTTGAATCGAAACTCGCCCCATCCTTTCTTAGGAATGCCTTTCCAGGATCAAACTCAGACTGAATCATGGAATCTGTTACCTGTGAACCTGCACACCTGTGAATACCCCAAACCTGGTGTTTGTGGGCATTCCACAGCTCCCAGTTTGTTGTTACCCCCGTCTCACCTTGTCAGGTCAAGAGATAAAACACTGAATTGACTGTTTTGATTCAAACATGTCATAAGATAATAAATTAATTTATTGTCACCTAACAGTAAAATAAAACATTGATGGACAAGAAGTACTTGAAGTACTAGAAGCATGATTTATTTACTCTGTGGATGATTCAGGTCATGAATCATAAGTCACTCCTCTTTCTGGAGCTGCTGTCAGTTTCAAGAAAACTATTCCATTCAAAACAAGTAGTTTTACACAGACAGCTTCACATTTAAAACATAAAAAAATGACAATAAAATAGGTCTAAATGTCATCCTCTGTCAATATATACATTGATTTCAGTATTAGCATTTGTAGGGATTCATCTTTTGATCTAAATCTTTGAAATAAGTCTTGATCCGATGACGATTTTAGCTCCAAACTTAAACGTCATCATTTTGCTGCCGGTCGCAGTTCAGTCACAGACCTGTCCCGACACGCCACGCATCAGATAAACCAACAGACACACATTCACCACCAACTGAAAAGTCTCAGCAATAATTACCCTTCTTCACCCAGATGTTGAATTTAGATGTGGGGGAATTGTTAAAATAGACACCAAATCATTTGTTACCTTCCAGTCCTAAAATGAGATTTCTCATTCATTCTTCTTTTCTGGGCCCTTCAGAGACCTTTATTGTATTCTTCCAATTTTAGGTGTGTTTGCACGTTTTTATTTAATCATGACTAACTGCCATCTATCATTAAAAGATTAAATAGTTCCTTCTTTTAATCTGACTTTTCTTTTACGACATATAAACTGTCAGTCAGACGTTGTGTGTGGCGCTGTGATGTCATGTGTTTTCCTTTTAAGACTCCTTCAGGTCGTTGACCTTTTCTTTGTGTGTCGATCCATATAGTTTAATTTTGTCAATGCTAACTACCTGTTCTGTGGTTGTGCAACAATAACACAAACACCAGTGAAACTTGCGTGTTGCCACCGACGCTTCGTGGCTGGTGTGTGAATCACAATCGGGTTAAACCAGTTGGTTTGAGTGTAGTCATGTAAAAATATCAGCAGTGACACGGTTCGAACTCTGTATTTTTGCACACTTACGAAGAACTCAGTGACTCACTTCATATCCTGAATGAGAACATTGTGGACCTTTAAGCTTCTGCTGTCATTTTCTTGTCTTTCAGGAAGTATTAAATATATTTTTCTAATATTCTAATCTGAAGCTCTCAGCAACAGTGACTTGACAAACGTCAAGTCTGATCTTGTCCCTGGTGCACAATGACAATCACTACAAACATGGAGAAGCATTTAAGGAAAGCCTTGTTTCAACGGTTGTAATCACAGATTAAGTAGATTAGGATGAAGTCAGGCTGTTTTTGGGATGATTAATTAATCTGAATGCAGTCAAAGTAGGCTCTAATTATATAGCATCTGATTTGGGTCATCGTTTTTAATACAAATACTGTTTATCGGGTCTTTAAGTAGACAAAATACAGTTCTGTCAGAGCATGATGGTACAGAACAGAGGATGAGACAATAATTGATACAATACAGTTACACACAATCTAGGAGAAGTTGTTTTTTAAGTCAGTTTAAATAGAAAAAAGTTTGGTTTTTTTGCTTGTGAAGTGTAAAAAGTTTTAGGTTTATATCATATGAAAAAGTACATAAAAATAATTTTAATCACTTTCCCATTCGTGCCACACAAATGAATAGGAAAGGTCTTTTTTTTTTCTTTTTCTGCAGTGTGATTTTATTTTTACGGGATTTTTTAAATCTTTTTTTTTTTTAAAGTTTATAAAGAAATTACTTCAAATTGCAATAAAATTAAAAGTTGAAATGAAATAAGACACAGGAAAATAAATCTCAAAATCTGACAAATAAAACATCAGACCTGATGGAATTAAACATTTTTAAAATAATTTTTCGATGTCACAATAGTTCTGTTATTTTTTTACTTAACATTCTTTGCATGCAGTACAATTCTTTACTGAACAGTATAGAACTGCTCCTATATTGAAGTCAGCAGATTTTTTTTTTTGAGGTCTCCTTTGTGATGGAAGACATGTTGAGCCTCAGGTGGAGGTGCGTGCCAACGACATAAACGTCACTCCTAGAAGATTTGTGACATAAAATTCTACTGCTTTGAAAACTAGTTTGAGACGGGTTTCAATTAACTTGTTAAAAGTCCTGACATAAAATGATTCTATCATGAGGAAAACACTATTTAAACAGGAAGTGGTGGGCGCCGGGGGTCTCCTACTGCCCTGCAGAGGCTCCGTGTTCACGTTGGCCTAACTTTAAAGTGTCAAACTTTACACAATAAAGTTAAAAATTGTGACATAACGATAAGAAAAGCACATTTTTGGCTTTCCTCAACGTGTTTGTGTTCTCGTCCACCAGTTCTACCCTTGTCCACCCTGGAATCTGTTTTGCTGAGGGAGGGCGAGTCGTACCGCGTGGCCGCCTCCTGTCGAGCCGTGGGCCGCCCTCCTCCCCGTCTGTCCTGGGACACCGACCTGCCGGGTCAATCCCAGAACCGCACCAAGGAGGGTGGGTCCGTGTCCAGCTACTTCTCCCTACACCCGCTGCGCAGCATGAACGGGAAGAAGCTGGACTGTTTGGTGTGGCATCCCGGCCTGGAGAAGCCTCAGAGGATCTCCAACCGCCTAGTGGTGCAGTGTGAGTACGGCCGATGGCCACAGCTGTCTGGAAAAAAGGTTCAAACGAGAGCGGAAAAGACCAAGAATGAAATGTATGACATGGAATTAGTTGTGTTTACAGAATGTGTGCATAATAACACACATTTTTTGACACCGTACAGTCTTTAGTGACAGGAAACCGGTTTTACTTACGGGAAGAATACAACACAATCATAGATTTCGATTTGTGCTGTCAAAACTGAAGTGATGACATTTCTTTTTTACTGTTCGTGTTCCACAATGAATGAAGAACACGAGTGATGCTTTTGTTAGATTCAGGTTTGTCAGGTAGGAAGTCATGAGGCCTGACCTGGGAACACCCGTAATAAAATGATATTAAAAGAGGTTCCTGTGAGGTCACGTTCGTGTGTTTACAGAGAAACTCAACTTTTATAGACAACATTGAGACTTCTAAATGTCAGAGATGCGTTTGGTTCTGATTGGGCTAATCTAGAGCTTGCTTCAATTTGATTGGTCAACTAGGACGGCTCTGAACTTCCAGTCACATTTGCTGCTTTACAAATCCATTCTAAAAATTGCACAGAGGATTCTAACAGTCATTTAATGGAGTGTTTATGCTGTCGGTATACAAGAAGACAAGATTGGGAATGATGAGATGTGTGAAATATTAGAGTAACTGATATTTCTTGACCTTTTGCCCTATGATTTTGATGGCAAGTGACGCCTATCTTGAGTATTTTGGGTTTTTTTGGAACTGGGCCAGTATCGAGAGAAAGCCGTAGTGCATTCAGCCGCTGAGCAGGCTGTAAAATAATCCCTGCAGGCAGTCAAACAGAAAGTACATCCAGTAAAATGTGCTTGTTTTTTGACAGACTGGGGAAAAACAAGCCAGTCATTCGCTTCAGGCAGAGGTTAAAATGAGCAAAAGTGGGTTTAAAAAAATTACCTATTTTATGTTAAAGTACAGTATAGGTTTAATTAGTGCACAGACATGTAATATTACTTTAATTTACTTTAAGTTTTAAATGGATTCTAACAGTGTCAGTTCCGCTGGCTCTTTATTCCAATGCAAGTAGAGTCTGAATGAAACGGTCAAATATTAAAATCTGATATTCTGACACCCCTGCTGCATGGTTTTTCACATTGCTGGAATGCTATCTTTGCACTGGTTTATTAAATACACCTTCCTAATGTTATTTACCAGTAAGAACACCACATCTGATTCAGAGGTGCTGGGAATGAAATCTCCGTTCAGCCCTCCTCTGTTGGGCCGCGAGCCAAACCTCTTTGGTCCTCCCGCTAATGGACGAGTCAAACAATGACATGTTATCTCCCTTTTGGCTTCACTGTAAGAAATATTTGGAAAGCTTAACCTCCTGGCTGTGAAAATAAATGGATGGCAGTCGACTAAACATTAGATAATGTTGGCAGGTTGGTTGGATGCTGGGAAAGTGTTTGAGTAATGGTGCATCGTCCACTATCACTGCTGGTGCAGGTCAGGGAGTACACACACACACACACACACACACACACACACACACACACACACACACACACCAGTGTAACGGACTGGACGTATCAGGTTCAGAACAGGAATCTGATGACTTTGTGATCCAATGTGCGTTTTGAATTGAACTATTTCACGAGTGATTTTATAAAAAATAAACTCATAGACATCCTGAAAGCTAATGTGTAGAACTTGAAGAGGAGATAAAAATCCATTCTGAGGTGATAAGGCCGGAAAGACAGACCTATTTATTTGGAAGTAAGAAAAACAAATTAAGCTGTGCCTTAATAATGTGGATAAATTCATTAAATGTCCATTCCTGCAAAGAAATATGTGACATCCATAGTCTTCCATGAAGTGCATAGGTGAATGTTTGTTACTGCTGCATGCTGATGTGTGTGTGTGTGTGTGTGTGTGTGTCAGACCCCCCAGATGCTACCATCTCCACCTCTGTAGCAGACTGGTTCATGGGTCTGGAGAACGCTGAGCTGGTGTGTAACGGCGGCGGCTCCCCCGAGCCCGACAGCATCACCTGGAAATGGTACCACTCTCATCCTAGTTGCTTCTCAGACATTTCCACCATTTAATTCTTGTGATTTCATGCTGAATTCACAACATTGTAACGCTATCCGCTCCAGCAAATTGCTCTTTAATTTGCATTGGAACGTGCGTAGATTTCCCTCCTGTTGACACTAAAGAAGCATCGACCCTTAAGGAGGATGCTTTAATTCAAAGTTGAGAAATTCAAAGGATTGTTGGAGGTGTTTTCACACGATGGAGGGAGTAAAGCGACACGAGGAAGAGCAGGAGACACATGCTAAGCATTTAATCATAGTGCCTTGCTTTAAATATCACTGTAATGCCTGGTAAAACACAGGGTCTGCACTTTAATTAGAGACAATGGAGCAACCATCATGGCTGCCACTGAACACACAATGATCAAATGTTTAGCGCTGAATAAAAAATGTTACAGCCATGAGGAAATATTAAAATACAGTATTGTATAAGATATAATAATATTAGTCTGGATTAAAATGTCACATGTTCATTGTTTTTTTTGTTGTTGTCAAGATTAGGAAATCGAAACCATTCTCATGCATGAACTTGAAATACAAAATGTTTAGCTTAGTGGAACAGTTAGCCAGTCTCTGCCTAAAAGGTAACCTGATATGCATACCTTCACTTCCCACAATCCCTTTGGCTGCATAAGGTGGATTGCTCACCTTATCTCTATCATCTAGAAGCATCTGCTCTGTGTCAGGTGCAATCTCCACCCGTGACTCCATAATAATGGAGAAGCAAGGTGGGGTTTGGACAAAAGAAATCTGAGCCAGCTCCAGTTTGTGGAGTGGATAGGTGGGGGGTGAGGGGGCAGTTTAAATAGTGAAACCAGGGGCAACATGACCCCTCTCAGTGGACCCGATCAGAAACCGGCTCTCCATTATGTAGCCAGGAATGGCTACAGCTGCATTGTGGGACTCCAATCCCTCAAACCTAGTATTTATGTGATCGTTTCAGATGAATGGGGGGGCTGGTTTTTAAGCCCAACAGGTTTTGGTTCAGGTCCTTCTGAATTGGCCGTTACACTCTGTGGTGACCTGATCCTGTGTGTAAAAACTGAACACTTCAGAGGCACGCTTGTTCATTCATTTCACATCATTTCACAGTGAAAATAATGAATTAGAAATAAAAACAAGGCGTCACAGGTTTTCTGTTACAAATAACTTGATCTATTAATGATGGATGATATTTCCATTGATTATTCACAGGAGAGGAGGAGTTTTACCAGATGGGGTTTCTGCAGTTGGAGGAAAACTTGTTTTTGGACGCCCTCTGCGCCTGAATGACAGTGGGCTGTTTGAGTGTGCGGTGAAGAACGGCGTTGGAGTAGCGAAAGCCGAGTATGAATTGAATATAGCAACCGGTAAGTACAATGAGAAATGAGAAACTGATCTGTCACTGTAGGTTTTGTGATTTTTAGAAGGAACTCATGACAGTACAGTAAAAGGTGCTGCCCCCTTCTGGTGAATGGAGAGCATGACGCTGATGGAATTTTCTTTCTGAGCTATTTTGTTGCATTTTTATGACTCATCCGACATCTTTTTCATAATTCTAGAGAAATCTGCAAGTACCGGGGCATCCCTTCTTGACAACCAGTTGGCGATCATTATCTGTGCTTCAGTCGGAGCTTTGGTTCTGATCCTGGCCGTCGTCATCCTGCTGGTCAGCTGTCACCACCGGAGAAAAAACAAAAAGCTTCAGATGGAGCTGAGGGAGAAAACGTGAGCTTTTATTCACCCCCCCCCCCCAGCTGTTCCAATGATAGCGGTGCAAGCTGCTTATTTAGGCCATTTACTCACTATGATTTTCTCCGTTTACTTTTTCAGACACTATTGTTCAGTAAATCCTCCAAATGTGTGTCTTTTTTTTCTTTTCTTTTTTTTTTCCCAGGGTGGAAATTAACAACCTTTCTAGACAAGCCTCCTTCAGGAGACTGAACTCTGTGAGTTCAGATCCCAGATCACAGGTACACACACACACACACACACACACACACACACACACACACACACACACACACACACACACACACCTGGTGAGAACAATCATCAGCAGGGATGAAACCATCCACCCCAGCCGGGTGGAGATTGGGTGGACCTGCTGGCAAGTCAGCAGCCATGTCTGCCGTGGAGGCCGATGATTACAGGCTGCAGCAGCTTCAAACACCTTGAATCCAGTGTTCAGACACACAGGCATTTTATTTCTGTTTTTGTCTTTATGTTCACTAACTTCCTTTTATTTTTCTTAACTTTTTTTGCTCCTAGTCGGAAGATTATGCTCTTCTGCGAGTCGACAGCCGAATGAAGAACAGCCAGCTGTCTCTGGTGAGTTTTCTGCACAATTACGTAAGACAGGTTCCAAAATATGACATGTAGTTCACAAATAAGTCAGTCTTAACAAAATTCCCCTTTGATTAATATTGATATTTTCAAATCCAATTGAATTCCACCTGTAAAATCAATTGAACACACCTCACATTAAACAAGAAGACGGCCTCATCATTGTTGTGACTGTTTGGGTCATTTCCCAACCTGCAGGAGCGTCCAGTATATAAAGGCAGTCAGTCCACTCTGGGTGGGAAGTGGGGGTCTCCAGATGGGGTAGAGCTGGACGACTTGGGGCGTCCTGTCGTCTGGCACAATGGCAGAGAGAGTCTGAGAGGAGCGGAGGTGGACAGAGAGTCGGAGGAGCGCAGGAGGAGGGTGGAGTCGTACCTGAAGAGCAGCAACATGTCGCTGGTAGGAGACGTTCAGTTTGGTGTCATCTGACGTTCTTTTTTGAAAACAAATCTCAAAAAAACAATTTAGTACTGATCAAACAGGAATCTAGATTATATAAATGAACAGATTATCTCTCAGTTAAGTCATATTTTACTGTTCTGTACGACTAGAACAGGTTTCTGATCAAACCACCAGACTGAAAACAGGCAGAAATGACTGACCTCTTACATTTCGCTGGTGTGTTTGAGGGACAGTGTAAAATATTAAACATAAATAATTTTATTTTATGAATTGAATTGAACTAATATTCTTTTTCAGTACCCAATCAAAAATTCAACTTAGCGTCAAGTGGATTAGCTGAACAAAGCAGCACAATGTAATTGCGGAATCTTCAATTTTAAATTTGTGAATAATGGCTTCATTTAATCTGTGGGGATGATTTTTTTTAAAAATTAAAACAATTAGCTTTAGCTTCAGCAACCACTTTATTTAATATTCTCTGTCAAATAAATAGTGATCAGACTTTTCACTGCCAGGACTCGGGACTGCCTTCCTCCTTGGTTCCAGTGAAGACCCAGCAGGACGACGGCAGCGGGTCCAAAGACACGGAGCCGGTCCCCCCCAGGGAAGGAGACTCTCCGCAGTCGCTAGAGGAGATCACAGAAGATGGTGAAAGCAGCAGCTACCAGCTGACGGAGGCACTCAACACTCACTTCTACTACAGCAACGGGATCCTCAGGCCCAAACCGCACTCCAACGCCATCCTGCTGCACTCCAGAGGACTGATCATCTAGATCAGACGCTGAAGCTATTGATTCAAATGATTTTGAAGATCCACTGATGGGAATTTTGCTTTTTAAATTTTTTTTTTTTTTTACCTTTCATGACCACCATCTCTGCCTCCTTCGATGCTACTCTGATCTGCAGCGCTAAAAACTCACAGCAGGACTCAGGTGTTCACGGAGAGACTTCCAATGTCTGTCAGCTTAGGATTTGTTTACATCGTATATTTTGAGGCATGGAGATGTGGACAAAGAACATTTCTCAACTCCGGGGCCTCGAATTAACAGTACTCTCAAGAAACTTGTAGATAAGAAGTTGCTTTTATATTTCTGTGTGTGGGTACACACATGTGTATATATATATATATATATATACACTACCATTCAAAAGTTTGGGGTCACCCAACAGTTGTGTGTTTTCCATGAAAAGTCACACTTTTATTTACCACCTTCCACCTTACCAGGACCAAAGCAACCCCAGACTGTCATTGTACCCCCACCACGTTGGACAGATGGCGTCTAGCATCTTTCCAATTCTTCAACGTCTCACAAATGTTCTTCTGTGTGATCCAAACACCTCAAACTTCGATTTGCTTCCCATTTGTCCTCTCTCCTCTGGTTAGAGCCTGTTTGTGTTGTTGTCTGAAGGGAGTAGGACACACTAATGTAGGAAATCTTCACTTTCTTGGAAATTTCTTGCATGGAATATCCTTTATTTCTAAGAACATTAAAGTTCTTAACATTCTTAATCTAAATCTTTAATCGACCTCACAAATGTGATGCTCCAGATACTCAACCTGCTCAAAGGAAAGTCAGTTTTATAACTTCTCTAACCAGTTAAACTGTTTTCAGCGGTGCCAACACGATTGCACAAGTGTTTTCTTATCATCCATTAGCCTTCTGACGCAATGAGCAAACACACTCTACCATTAGAACACTGGAGTGATAGTTGCTGGAAATGGGCCTGAAATGTAGATATTGCACCAAAACCAGACATTTACAGCTAGAATAGTCATTTACACATTAGTAAAAAAATTAGTTTAAAGGTATCTTTGTTGAGAAAAAACAGCGCTTTGTTTTTTTCTTCAAAAATAGTGATATTTCTAAGTGACCCTAAACTTTTGAACGGTCGTGTCGGGATACTGTATGTTTATGTGTAATTAACAGCTAACTGAAGAGACTATCTCAAAAAAGGTTGCAGTTATAGTATTTTCTGCACTGTAAGGCGCACCTTTAATGAATTGCTTATTTTATAATTTATTTCATATATTATGCGCATCGGATTATAAGGCGCACTGTAGGTTTATGAGAAAATTATAGGCTTTAAGATGCACCTTATAGTGTGGAAAATACTGTACTGTTCGACTACTCGATGTTCACGGATTAACAGTGGTTTTAATGACCAGTTTTAAACCATGTGACTTTTTGGGTGAGTCCTGCAATGGACAGACTGGATGAAAAATGCAGGAATTGAACTTTCTCCCACCACTGTCAGTAGTGTACATTTTGTGTAAATTGTTTTATCTGTTCAGGCTATTTCTGAGAAACTATGAAACTCATACTTGTTGACATGTTTATTCATAAAAGTACAGCATAAATACAAGTCCTTCGTCAAAAGCTGAGACGGTTCTTTTCAGCTCACACTGGAGGTTAAAGGGCGAGGCTGCAGGGACTTCCTTGTGTATCCTTGGCCTGACAGTTACATCTTTAGCATTAATGCCTGGATTCATCCGGACTGCATATGAGAAGAAAGTGCTTTTTTTTTTTCTTACAGGGTGGCTTTTCTGACTTGCAACAGGAAGGTGAGTTCAGAATCTCAGAGGACATCAGTATTAAATCATCTGACATTCTTTAAAAATATGGTTTTTATTTCTTGGCATCTTGAATTTAAATAACACAGGCTTTACTACCATCATCTGGACATTAGATCTGGACATTAGAAGTTAACCCCAGCAGTTGAACTAGCTGAGTAACAACTGAAATCGACGGGGAAAAAAAGCTAACCTGATTCACGTCAAGAATCCAATTTAAATGTGATTAATACTCATTTTTTACATGTATGTAATGTGGTGCAAATATACATACAACATGGATCCATCAGATTTAAATCTGGATAAGGTTGAACTGAAGCAGCTGGTAGTTGGCGGAGGTGCCAATTCGTTTTCTAGTTATTGTAAACATAGAAATGGAACCCGTGGTTATCTGTGCTTAACTTTTTAAAATGAAAGATGAGATGTCAGCACTTTGTTAGCTTTAGTTGTGCAGTAAAAAAAAAAAATCTCCCAGATATTATAAATATGAGTGAAATGTACCTCAGCTTACTGCTTCAGAAGCAGTCACATCATCAGATGAAGACGACGTGATGTCGTGTGAGTTCACCACTGGATGTTTTTAGACACAAGCTCCAATTAAATATTAAAAACTAAATTGAAATTGAATGAACACCAATCAGCGATAACATTATGATCATTATGTTATAACCTTTAACAGCTTATAGCTGCGGAGGATTGGAAAAAAAAAAACACTTGACTTCTGAAGCTGTGCTGTGGCTTCTGGAATCAAGATGTCAGCAGCAGACCCTTCAGCATGTCCTAGGTCTTCCCCAAGGTCTCCTCCTGGTAGGACAAGCCCGGAACACCTCCCCAAATTTTCAATATCAAAAATACGAAGTATACAGTAGAATCAATTGGCTACATGATTTTTCAGCTCTATCAAAATACAAAGAAAAGGTCTTCCTTAATCTAGACAGACATGTTCATATTTCCTATTGTAAGATCTAGTCAATCAAACGGGGTTTGCTTGAATCGAGGTTAGAGCCTCTCTGTGAGTCCGTTGGTGAGTGCGAAGGTTACTCCTCTGAGAGAAACATTTGCCGCACGTGTCGCAGGTATACGGTTTCTCCCCCGTGTGAATTCGCTGGTGGATCTCCAGGTGACTGACACGGTCGAAGCTTTTGCCGCAGAACGGGCAGATGAACCACTTTTCCTTTATGCGGCGACTCACGATAGTTTTATGCAACTCTGGGTCATTCAAGAGGAAGAATCTGCTGTCGGGTTTGAAAGCTGAAGCGTCTTTAGTTGGCGGTTCTTTTTCCGAAAGGAATCTGATGGCCAGTCCTCTCTCTGGGTGATTTATTGCTTCTACAGGTTGACTTGGATGAGCTTGGCTAAAAGCCACAGAAGCCCTTGGTTTACTTGATACTCCTTGTCTATTTTCCGCGGTTTCTGCAGAATTATCAAAAATGTCCAACGCATTCTGAATAAGGAGAATTTCTGAGTCCATATTTTGCAATAATTGCTTTGGTTCAAAAAAGCAATCCGAGTCATCGGCAGCATCGCTGTCTCCCACAGAAACTGAAGACCAGTGCTGGCTCTCTTGTTCCTCCACAACTTCAGCAGGTTGGAGGTTCAGCTCCATCTCGTGAGGATCTGTGTGATCCGAGTCCACAACGTGCTCCACAATCTGGACGTCATCTTCATCTTCTAACTTGACTATAAAATCCTCATCATCCGGATCTCTGCTGTCACTTTCTTGGGGGTCAGACGGCGCACACAGTTTTTCTTCTGTCTGCGAAGGCGGTGTTGTGTGAATAGCTGAGGTGTCCACCTTCTCCCTGATGCTCTGATCAGAAGACAACGTCTGGACTGAATCGATTTTCGGTCCTGAAACGACATAAAAGGTGAGTCAGTTCCATCCATCAAAAGGTCAGACAGTTCCATCAAAACATCTAACTTTAAAAAAAGATATCTTTGTTTTATGATTAATGCACCATTTCAGGTAACATTTACTGTGATTTCAAAGGCTGGTGAGAATCAACTAGTGGTCTGAACCCACTTATCATTGTGTGCAAATAGTGTTTAAATGACAGAAGGATCAGTCAAATGCCTCACATGGTGAATGACATACAGGTGGCTAAACCCCCACCAGTACAACAATGCTGAGGTTTATTTTTTAAATCTTTTAGAAGGATGTAAAGTAGACTTAACATACTGTTCATAAATGAGTTATGTCACATAAATTAGTAACTGCTGGTTGAATAATTTCTTTAACAGGTTTGGCAATCATTCTTTCTCAAAGCGGGGGTCGTTGAAATGTGAGTTTCACCTTTTTATACTACTGAGGGTCATTAGGATGAGACACATCACCTGGGTCCATCTGCTGAGACAATCTTTTTGACAGTTTTAAAAGGTTTCGAAATACATGATTTGTTTACCAATGACCCAAATGAAGAAGCCTCTTGGATGAGAGACGAAACATCTTCAAGAACTTTCTTAGAGTCCAGTGGATTGACTTAAACAGCTTTGGACAATCATCCTTTGACTTTAGCCTGTGTTGAGTTTCTTTAAATCAAATTCGATGTTATAGCTGTTTTCTTTGGATCAAGGACAGTTATTCAAATAAATAAACAAGTTTACAGTGACATGTATAAAGTGTGTGTGTGTGTGTGTGTGTGCGCGCACACACACTTACATATACATAATACAGTATATACATACATTGTAATAAAAAGTCTTGGAGCCCACGGCTTGTGCATAAAGTTTTTTGAGTAATGCTATAACAACGGGATTATACTAAACGATGGTGATCACATTATTACATTATTATTACTATTATTATTATTGTAATTACACAGTAGTGAGGGAGCCGGTGCGGTTCTTACCTTCATCGATCTGCGACTTGCCCTGCTGTACACTCTTGGAGGAAGACGACGGATGATGAGCCTGACAAAGAACCATCAGCCGCTCGTTTTCCATCAACGTCAGCTTTCTGTTTAGGGCTTCAATTTCGTTCTCTTTCCGCCGGAGCTCCACATGAACGAGCGTGAAGCCGTCCTCCCACAGTTTACTGATCTCCACCACGGCGGCTTTAGCTAGCATGTCCATGATGGAGGTTAACTTGGTTTGGAAAGCCACACAGTTGGCCATGTTGTCCCCTGATCGGTAGCACCTCAGCCAGCCGGAGCGACGCGACGAACCCGAAGCGATCTTTTTTCCACGCAGACGTTACGACGTCGTCCGTCTCATTACTGTTGTTGTTTGAGGTGGAAAACATGGATGTGTAACACAATAGTGACAGGAAACGCTGGTGGTCACGTGACGGGGGATATACGGCGCGGGTTTTAGGACAAATATTATCAGCAGGAAAACTTCAACAACACCTTTTTGAGGAGGAAAAACCCTTGAAATTATGATAGCACCGCTGCTAATAAAAAAAAGAGAATTTTTACATTTCCATCGATTCCAATATTACGATTTTGCTTCAAAATACAATACAGAGCTGATCAGATATATCCATGGGGTGCGTTGAGACGCGCAGCGCTACCCTGGCAGACAAAACGAACTAACCCACTCTCAACTTGGCTCGTGCGAGAGCGGGCAACCTGATTGGTGACCGTTCTGAGTTCAGAGCGCAAAGGCTCATGGGACTGTTGGGTTTCTGGGTTTGAGCGGCTGGAGCGGTGTTTACAATTTAATTTATGCCACCACAATGACTGAGAGTCCCAGTGTGTTTATTTATGTAGTTCTAACAATGATTATTTTGTTAAAATCTAAAATGTCTGAGAGCCTTGCCGCCTGTTTTACCTTAAATTCGGCGCTATTTCACGTTAGTAGCTCGTTCGTTGTTTTCTAATTGGCAAGCAAATATCAATACATTCTAATCTGCCTGCAACTGGAGTCATACACATGGTCAAAGGATTTATTAAGTGTGTGTGTTTTAGTTTTCGACTAAGTACTTTCATGATTAGCTGATATTCAACTAATTTTCTTGATTGATCATTGATGGTGTGAGGCGTATAATTTCAAAAAATAGTTATCGCCTTCATAATTTTTTTTTTTCCAGGTTCAATTAGTCCCTCTCTTGTCAACCAGGCTCCTGCAACAACATCCAACCTGATGCCCTGTCACGCCAGTTCATGGTAGAACAGGAGAACGCTTCTAGTCCAGTAAGATGGTCAACTTTGCGGTCCTCCTCAAACTCCCAAAAGCCAGACACTGGAAACCTGGTCCTTCAGCATGTGTTCTGTTTAAGCAGCTGATAAGGGTTGAGTATGCCCACGATACCGCAGACCGGAGGCAGTTGCCACCAGATCGTTCTTGCAACAGTGCGACCCGCTGTGCTCTTCCTCTACTTTCAACATGAAGGAACTTGAATACAGAACTGTTCTTGCATCAAACTGCTCCAATGTTCCGCCAGTTTGACAGTGGTGAACTGTCTGATGTTGTCCACTAGATGATGCTGTATATTCATTAGCGATTATAAAGGGAAACCAAAACAACTGTCTCATTGGAGGAAACAGATATTTCATTTTCGATTGCTTACAGTGCTATACTTTTTCACTGTAAAGTTGCATGTAGTAAATTGCATTGAATGAATAGCCTGAAACATTTAAAATCAAAGCAGATGATTCCATTTTAAGCCTTTCAAATATTTTGTTGAAGTGAACATGTTGATTTACAATTTAATTAAAACATTTTTTTCCAATCTAACTTTTTAATCGTTTTAATATTACTATTAAGATGTATTTTTTCATTAATGGTTAAGCGCATGCGCATATGTACACAGATTCCTGAACACGTAAATAATGTTCTGATTGGTTCATTTAACTGGCAATCAAAAGTGGGCGGAGTCAGGTGGGAGTGAGTCGGGTGAGAACAGGAGCAATGGAGCTGTCAAAAACCAACCGTTAAACTATCGGACTGTTCAAAACTCCACCGTACTTTTTACTCTTTGATGGACCAAGCAAGATAAAATAGATTTTAAGTTTAAATTTATAATTTTGACTTAAGACCTTTATATCATCTCGGCGACAAAGTTCACAATTTGTGAATCTTTGCTTTTTGCATGACTGGAGTTTGTTGACAAACCAGCCTTCAGTCAGCTATCGCTAGCCACTAAGCTAGCTCCGTTGCCAACTTTGCTGTTGCGTAGTTTGTTTGTCTTCTGCATTCGCTAAGTAACCCGGGAAAGGCATGGAACCAAGCTTGAACATTTCCTGCACAAACCTCTATGGAATAAAATAAGGTAAGCCTGCCATACTTTCACGAAGGCGATTGTTTAAAGCTAATACAAACTGTTGCTGCATTGGTTTGTTTATATTTTCTGTTAGACATTCAGCAACACTTGACCAGTAAATGAAACACACGATCCTGCTTTAAATGAATCATGTACACTTATTTTGACCTCTTACCTACAGCTATTTCGGAAGCATTGACTCATGAGTGGTATTCTGATAATAGCCATTTTTTCCCAGCATTGCCTACATCACGGAGTTTCTCATTTCTTGAAACCCTTGAAGAATGACAGGCATGCCTAGACTCAAGAATCGTGGTATTTCAGCAGAACTGATCGTGATCGGATTAGAGGCTTTTATTCACTTTTGTCGTACGTGACCTGGGTCACCTAGATTGGTGAACCTTCAGCTATCACTGATGTTGTAAAGAAGACAGAAGATTATGGAAATAATTAGATCATTAGATCATGTCTCTAACATTTTAGAGACATGATCGTTTTATGCATTGAGGTTTAGATCCAGGATCGTGAGAATATGCAATTCTTCTTTTGTGAAGCAACGTAGATTCACGAAGGTAAATGATTTTAGTTTACATACATTCCCACACGCCCATTTAATGCTTCTTCTATACTTCAGAGACATGCCAAGGCTCGCTGCAACCCACCATTATAACGCCGCTTAAATTTTGATTTATAGCTGGCTTTTTCCATTGGTCTATAATCCACCAGGACGCAGCTACAGTGTTGAGACCTCCAAACTCCTGTGAAAACATGTGGCCTGAGGCTGCTTTTGAGATGTCCCATCTGTTTTTGAAGTAGCAACAGGCCACATTTTACAGACCAGAAAAAGACTGACTTACAAAATTCCACCCTAATCCACAGTTTCTTTGCTGTGGTGTTTTAAACCAATCCCACGTTAGATACAACAGGGAGTAGTCTGGAAGCAAATGTAGTCATGAACTATGGTTGTTTGCCTTGTAATTACTTGCTTGACTAAGTTTTTCAGTAACACATTTTATTGTAAGTTATAATGGTCACCTTTTTTATCTTGCTGGTGGGAATTTGTTTCATACTATGTGATTGGAATTGTCTCCCCAGTGGTAGTTGTAGTTGGTGGTAGTTTTAGTTGATGTTATTTTTTGTGTTTGGATCGGAAGTTGGTATAAATTCCTTTTGGTCAACATTATGTTGCCTGAGCTATTAAGATAATTATGGTTGAAAACTACATTTTACCCACCTCTCTATCTTAAGAAGAACAAAGGTTTGGGATGTTATTAACAGTTTGCATTCTGTTAAATATTAGAAGAGTGACTTTGATGACTCAAGACTGCTTTGAGTCATCAAAGTATTCTAGAGCTTTGATGACTGTAGGTGTGTTTGTACAAAATCTCCATAGCTGCTGCTTTGATTCAAGGGAGAATTTCTATCTTACTTGCTGACCTACTCTTGTCGATTCCGATAACTGACATTGATGAAATGTGTGCCTCTATCCCTACTGTCAGGCTGGAAAGCCACTGACATGTGAAAAGAAATTCTCGGCTTAATACTTGTGATTGTATTTTTCTTGGCACAGGCATTTTTTTTTCTGCTGTAACATTTTAGCATGGCAGAAAATGAGGAGAGAAAGTGGGTGATGGCAAGCCTTTTAAGGATGTAGCTGGAGTGGAGAATGATGTCAGGAGGTGTCCAGTATCTGACTACACGTCTGGTGTCTGTGATGTAATGTTTGAGGATGTAAGTCGTAAGACCTCTTGACCTAACATTGACTTTTGCGTCTGCTTTCTTTTAATGTAGATCTGTTAAATCACCTGTAAAAAATCACTATCCTTTATACTTTAATGACTTTGTTTTGATTGAACTAGTTATATTATGTACAGAACACTGCAGTGTTACTGATTCTACCTTGGAAACATGATTTTTAGTGAATCTGAAGGGTGTTCAACGTTTGCATGCACGCAATGCTTAGCTCCTCATTTGAATGAAAGCCATATAGTGAGAAACTTGTTCTACAATCTTTTGAGAGACGTTGAGGTGCTATGTCATCCTTAGGTGACATGTAATTATAGGCATGAGCTCATTACACGTCAAAAGCACTAAAAAGAATAGATTGATCACAAACACAAAGCAAATCATTGCTTTTTGTTTTGTTTTTGTTTGTATATTTTCCACACCAATGGAAATTCTCTATAATGTAGCTAAAGGGGTTGACAATAGGACTGGAACTAAAAAATGTCCTACACAATTTTGTTTTGATCTAGAAAAGTCTTGATTTGTCCAACCATTAACCAAACCCCTTGATAATGAACTTCAAATTATTTTTGTTTTCACAAGCAGATAGCTTTGCAGTTCATAGGCAACAGTATTTTTTGTGTTTATATTTGAATGAATAATGGATTCTGAAAATAGTTAATCATTTGCCGTTGGATAAAATAAAATAAAAAAACTTGAGGTTTTAGGGATGTATTTTCATTATTCTTAATAGACCTTGTCATCCAGCATTGGCTTTTTCATCCTGCTTCAAAACGGTGATGTATTGTATCTGTCAGTGTTTGTGTGTTCGTCCGTCCGTCCATCTGTTCATCTGTTAGTTAGTCCACCACATACCTTTGCAACCGTTGCTGATAGAAAGATGAAACAAAAAGTACATTACTCGGTCAGCAAAGGAGATGAAAATGAGATGATGACCTTGACCTTGAGAAAACCAGGTCAAATTTAAACTTTTGTACAATCAGGAACTGGATAGGATAGAAAGACAAGGGAGAAAGCCATTGTGAGTAAGACCCTAGCTGTGATCAACGACAGTAGGTCAGAGCACTAGCTTTGATCTACATATGCACTAGCTTTGATCTATGGTCTTACTCACACTGGTCTTCTCAGTATGCACTAGTCTATGCACTGGTCAGGTACTACTTCAAGGGTACCCTGACCTATTTTCAGGGTAGGTAAGTCGCGGGATGTTGCAGTCTCTGACTGACTTGGTTCTAGTTTTATTTGGACATCTCAGAATCATCCACTAATAGGGTTCACCTGTAATCATTCCTGAGTCGCTCCGGGTGGAGAACTGGAAATCAGTTTGTTTGGCCTGGTAGCACTGGCAGTGTTGCTGTGTTTGTAGAATTATCTGTTCCCAAAAAAATACACTGCAGGTCTACTGTGGGTGATTTACTAATTTACAGGTATTTACAGTAAGTTAAATAATTTCTAAGTGTGAGAAGTACAGATAATAGTGGTATTAATACCTAGTTTTGAAAAAAAGAAAAAACAATTCACTACAATCAGTTTCTTTTTGCATGCAATTGTAGAAAAATAGTAATATTTGATAAATAATAAAGTTTTAATTCTTTTTAAAATGGTAGTTAGATGTTGTTTCACTCATTATGCAATAGTTTTTGACTAAGAACTTCATGGTAGGGAAGTAAATGTTTAATGAGCAAAATGTTTGGAAGGAATTAGATAGAAATTCACAAAAAAATTCTTACCCAATTGAAAAATAATTTCTTTACCAATATAATCTGCACTGTTCTTTCAAGTTATTGGAATGATATTTATAGCCAGGATCAAAATGTCTTATCAACGGAAGAGTCGGTTCTCTCTGGGGAAAGATGTATTCCTAAAGGTTTGTTATGAAAGCCACATTGTTTATGCACGTATGAAAAACCTTTAGTCACAGACTTCTTTTCCTGTTACCCTTTGTACCATGCTGATTTTGTTTTGGATGACAGAAAGGTCCGGAGCTTGAACTATTCTTTGGCTAATCTCCCAAATTGGACAATCGGCCCCTATTACAACCATTATATTTAGGCCTGTTGAGCAATACTGGCTTGTCTCAGCCATCCTACAGCAGGGCTCGGTCTACAGCAATATCTGTGATCAAAACCCCAAATTTCACAAGAAAGACTTGTGTGACATCTTTTTTTGGTTGGATGGGGATGTGATTGTAATACGTAGTTTGTTGACTTATTCCACAGATTTGCCAGAAATGTGTATGATTCCCTTGAAGCACTTTGCTGTTCAAGTACACACATGCACACGCACACACACAGAGTATGTCTGAAGAGCAAACTCCTCTGCTGCTATACTCAGTCCACAGAAATTAAATCAATTATCTTTTCTCTCTCTAGGTCTCCCTGGACTCACGTTACATCTGTCAAACATGTGAAAACCCGCTCATATCAGTGGACTCCCATTCAAAAGTGACAAGGAACTGAGCTACCAGGAAATATCTTGGATCCGGCCTTGTGCCACCAACTTGCACACAAATACAATTTCAAACTGAAGTCTATGTGTGAGATGTGCAATTTCCCAGGACACTAACTGAATTAAGGCTGTGCTGCTGCGGACCCCATTATAGCAATCTAGTCTTCTTGTCATGTGGGTACATTACAGAAAAAGGCCCATACTACCCTCACTGGTATCACTGTCACTCACATCACCATGGACCGGAATAAACGCAACTCCATCGCCGGGTTTCCTACACGACCAGAACGCATCAACGACGACAGAGATGGCATTGGAGGTTTAGGAATCAGCGAAATGGGCATGAACCCACTCTCACAGGTCAGTTTTTTATTTTTAGTGTGATTCATTTGATATGTGAGGAGAGTAGCTTTTGTTGTACAGGATTCCTGTGTCAGTACTGTGATAAATTAGGATCACATCTTGATCTTGATAGTGTCATTTCAGTGATATCAGTGTGTTCCTGTGTTCTGCAGGTGGGCAAGGTGTGGCCATCATCCTACAGGGCTCTTATCAGTGCCTTTTCCTGTCTTACACGCCTCGATGACTTCACCTGTGAGTGGATCGGCTCTGGATTCTTCTCTGATGTCTTCAAGGTGAGTGCAGATCATTGCGTACCATCTTTGCTCTTTAATTTTCAGCCCGTCTATCACTTTCTGACTTAACTTATTGTTTTTCCTCATTACATCTGTTGGTTTTATTCGTAGGCCTAATTTTGTGTTCATTCCCTACTCTGCCCATCTGGTCATCCATCCATCTGTCTCTGTCCAACTGTCTATAAACTCAGTACTGGTTTCTGTTTTAAAAGTACAGTGTGCGCCACCAGTCATGTCAGTTTATTCTGTGCAATGGTCAGGATAATTGAGATATCTTGTAAAGATAAAGTAACATGCTCCAAAGTAGTTTTGCATTTTAGTTTGTTAGACTGCAGCCAGTCTGAGACTCTTTATTTAAACCAGGACGCCTGAGCCCAGTAAATTAATTGCTGCCCCCTCTGGGCATGTGAGTGGGAACCACACAAGAGTTATTGGCTACTGCATGGTTTGCTTGTGTTGAAAACTATCTTCAAAAAACCATCAGCTAATGTAGTTCAGCTTATTTCTTGTTGCATTAATAAAGCCAAAGTGCCTGTGAGGTTTTTGTTCAGATAAACGGTGGAAAGCAGCTTATTTACGAAAGGAGTAGGACTGCATTTTTTGAGAAATTATCATTCCATGTGAACCATGGAATGGTAATCAATTACACTAATGGACTGGTCTTAAATTAAGTTTCCTTTGTGTCACTTTGTCAGATTACTTACTGTTGATGATGACTGATGACTATTGGCAATGTCTGATAGTTTATTTTAATTGAAAGCTTGATCTTTTGCTGTACCAGCAGATTAATTGTTAGTAGTTGGGTGCTGACGGATGTCTGACCTCCGTCTCACGCCTTTGCAATTTCATGCCTGAGCTTGCTGTGTGGTTGTTCTCCCTGGGGTGAGATTGGAGCTGCTGTAAATCATTGGCGCTGTATTCCCCTTTGTCGAGCTGGCCTCTGGCGGTCTCAGAGGCTTCCTTTAGTTCTGGGTTGGATGAAATGCAGGTGACTGAAAACACCTGACTCTGCTTCTCGTTGTCTTTTCTGGTCCATCCTCATTTGCCATCGGCCTGAAAACCTTTATCATAGCTTATAAGCACAACTTTGTGGTACATCATTTACATTCCCACTCTCCTCTCACCCTGGATATTATACGAAGTACAATAATTACTGTACCCTGAACCATTAAAAATTCAGGCATACATTGTACAAAGCACTTCATTTAATTATAGAAGCATATTTTCATAATTTATGTTTGCTTTTGTTAATGTTGCTTAAAGATACATGTTCATGAAATTCCTGACTGGCAATGCAATGTTTCATTAACTGTCATGACCTTATAGAAAACATACAGTCTCTGGTAGCTTTCCATTGCTGATATCTTCTTCAACTGTCACTCACATCTCAATGTTAAACCACAGTATGTTTCAAGTTGTTATCTTTCTGTCTGCTTACATGGACAGCATGTGGTTTTTTGTTTTTTTTTCTGCAGATGTAAATGATGGAAAGCACGTAGTCAAGGAGAATGATAGACGATAAATAAAAAGATGGTGAAATGAATGCTTGAGGCTAAAGACAAGAGACGGATTGGGACCAAGCTTTTGATGGCAGAGAGCTTTGATGGCTGGAATATTGAGTTGATTGAAAAATGACAGTTGAAAAGCAGATTTAAGAGTTAAGGGCTGGTGAGGACGCAAACTACTCTTGCTTTAAAATAGAGGAAGAATGGAAGTAAGAATACATTTTACAGACAGAGGTGACTAAAGCTTTTCTGAGTTGTAGAAAAGAATTGAAGGACAAGGACCGTTTCCATCAACAAAAAACTAGAAGTAGAAGGAGGTAAGATCAACTCCTAGGAAATGTGAGGATTAGGGATAACGGTTTACTGGAGGCCACAGCCAGGAGGAAAAAGAAGGGGATCAGGCCACAATGCAGTTGGGGGGATGTGAAGAGTGGACATGGGGGATCGGAGGAGGCTAGACGGATGTGGGGGAGGAGGCTTTTAGGGGAGTAGCCATCTGTTGTTTCTGCTGTCCTGTGGTGACGACTGTCGGAGCTTGCAGCCAGACTCCATCCTTTGAACTTGAACAGACGTTTTTATGTCAGTAACAGAGAGAAAAATCAGAAGTTTGAATCCAGGATTTGTTTCTTCAAACAGATTATTCTGTATTGAAATGTTCAATATCACATTTCTCTGAAACACCGTTTTTACCAGTTTGACCTTGATGCTTAAAGCCTCCTTTGTAATCTATTGTTTTTACTGTGTTTAATTCCATCTCTTGCTGTAAGCGATACTTCCATTCTATTGTGTCACCAGTGTACCAGGGTTCTGATGATGCCGGAAACTAAAAGAGCCATTGTTAGGAGACGACATAAAGCTGCCCACTGTCAAAAAGAGGATGACAGAGTCTCTTTGGTAGCATATTTACAGCAATGTTTTCACTACTTTCCTTTTATGGGTCTTATTGTTAGAACTGTTTACTTTAAAAATGTAAGCTCTCCAAATAATGACGTTTGTTGGGGATACACTATAAATTTAATCATTTCATTTTTTTGTTTTTGTTTTGCACAGTGGTAGCATTATCACCTCTAATTTTATATAATGTATGTCTGCTGTAGTTTAAAGTATATAATGATCAACTCTACTAGGATTTGTGGATTTTTCCAAACATTGTGCACCTTATACCTCATTCACAGCTCTCACTAACTTTTGAATTGGCATTTTCTCACTGAAAGCAGTCTAACTATAACCACAGGGGTATCTATTTAGCCTTTTATGAACTATGGAATTAAAACCTGCATCATGGTCTAATTATGTCTCTGCAGTCAGAAAATGAGATGAGTAAAAGTAGATAAATATTTCTGCAGCAGCTCAGTTATCCGGTGGACTGTGTGTGGTTTGAGGAGTAGTGTTTCCTATTTGCATTCATGATTGCAGTCAGCAGAACTCAAGTTCTTGGTAATTAATGTCCTGCTTTATGGCACTAGAACTTGTGGTGTGAAGATCTCAGGTCACCTTGCTATTTCTAAGGCTGTGAAGTGATAGGTGTAATTACTAGACATGCAATAGGATCACTGGTACTCTTGATTCCTGGGAAGTTTGATCAGTTAAATGTTTCATCTGACGCTTTTCAGTCAAATGAGATGATTACCTGTATAACTACAGTATTTTTTGGAAGCAAATGCATGCAAAGTCAATTCTTTATTTAAAGTGCCTCATGAACACTCACACTGTTGT
This sequence comes from Antennarius striatus, assembly GCF_040054535.1. Lineage (NCBI taxonomy): Eukaryota > Metazoa > Chordata > Actinopteri > Lophiiformes > Antennariidae > Antennarius > Antennarius striatus. Next base: position 18,782,838 of record NC_090793.1, on the reverse strand, counting down.
CATTCGTCAACATATATAATCCAAAATTTTGCTGTGTAACTAACACATGATGTTTGCTTTTATGATTCAGAAATATAATTTTTTTCATATTTCAGAAACCAAGCAGTTTTTATCTCTTGTCATCACGTTGTTTTGCTGGCTTCAGCCAGTCATGGACGGATGATGACGCCATTGCTGTCTGTCAGATTGAATCTGAAATCCAAATGCACAATGATACAAAATTGATTGTGTTGTTTTGTATTGACGCAACTCTTTTGACCATGACTGGTCAGCAGTGACTGACCTCATTTTAGGTCTGTTTAACATCCAACCTTCCCTTTCTCTATCCTTTGTTTAGTTGCTGAATAATATTTTTCTTGAAGATAAGGTATTTGAAGGCTTACACACATTGGCCCAAGCTGAATGAAAAAAAAATACTGTTTTAATTTACAGTATTTTAAAACACAATAGCAAAAATGTAGTACAGCATTAAGTTGAATTGTATTTGTTATGCAATGTGATGTATCTCTCTGTCTTATCTATCCATCCATTGGTTTATTTGTCTTTTCATCTGTCTGCCTCTCCATCTCTCTATCTGTAGGTCCATCATCGAACGTCAGACCAAGTTATGGCTTTAAAGATGAACAAGCTCAGCAGCAACAGGGCCAACATGTTGAGAGAGGTGCAGCTAATGAACCGACTTTCCCATCCAAGTATACTCAGGTTGGTAACCCACTGACTCACCTGTCTGGTTTATTACAATGTTTATTACAAGTCTATATAATAATAATAATAATAAAACCCCATCAATAAATAACATGGAAACCAGCTTTTAACTAGATCGAACCCAAAACTCATCTATTGTGGTAGTTATGTTTGTTCATCATGAAATGGCAGTAATGACTTAATAATCTCACTTTCCTAAACTCAGAATAAAGTTATTTTAAGGCTTAAGACTCAGTCAGTTGCTAATTTTTTGTTATTCCCATAAAAATGGCATTGTACATATCAACATTTCCTTTTGCACTTGCCAGACTCAGATAGTAAATATTAATAATGGTAATGTTTGCTGACACGTTTCTCTTCTCTCTCAGTCTGTGGTCGTGACCTGTTTCCTTTGGGGTTTGCTAAAAATGGTGTCAAACACAAATCCTATTAACATTTGATTTTCTAACCTGTCAGCTCCTGTTAGAGTTGCAGTAGCTGCCTGAAGGCAAAAAGACTTTTTTGTGTGGCCCTAAAAAACATTGATATTTATATTTTTGATATTCTAGTCAGTGATTGGTCAGACAAACGTGGCACCAAATTGTACTGTCTGAACCTCTTGAATCTGGATCTGGGATCTTGAAGTATTTACAGCCAAATGCCACAAACTTTCTTTGATTTAAACTAATGTGTAAAATTAGTGCAATGTATATTATATGGTGAGAAAAAATATTGAAAGTTAACTATTGTTTGCGGTATCACTTTTCAGTTACTGGTAATTCTCAAACATTTTTATGGACTATTTTTTTATACAAAGCACTCTGGGCTGCCACTGTGTTTTATAAGGTACTAGTCAAATAAAATGCGTTGGTTTCATTTAATGACAGGAAAAGGAAAAGTCAGTAAACACAATAAAACTTTATAGCAGAGAACATTCAGGTCAAATAAGTCTCACTTACACTACAACACCCAATTATTGCACTGTTAATTTTGTAGTTTAGTTTACGCCTTGTTTCCAGTTCACATTCTACTCTGGTCTCTGGGGTGGGAGGCTGTGCAGTTATTAACATGCACGCACATGTATAAATATCTGCATGAGTGTATTTATGCAAGTATCTTTTACAATGCCATCTTTGTTGAACGTGCCTAAAGGATTGTGTGAGTCTGTCTGTGTGTTAACAAGCAGACACTGAGGGGTTCATTGTTCACTGAAGTCCAACAAGGACCCACACAGCTGACCTTTTCATTGCCCTCAGAATTATGAGGCCTTCAAAACTGCTTGGAAGCAAAGTTGGTCCATACAATGCTGTGAATTATTCTTTTTTTTTTTGCAAGATAACCCAAGTAAATACAAAATGTAGTATTAAGTGATTTTATTTATTAAGGGAAAAAGCTATGTAAACGTACCTGTCTATCTGCAAAAAAGTAATTGCCCTTCTGTTAAATAATGATTTAATTGTGACCACATCGCTTGGAAATCTATGTTCTATTTCATTAGCCACACCCATGCCTGATTCTTTTTAACAGTGGTTAAACTGATTTAAGACCTGGTCGACTTCTGGTTATTGATTGGCCCATAAATTGTACTCTCTACCAGAAAATCCTGAGTGACGAACAGCAATCAGTTTTTGTGACCTCAGGCTGAAGTGCACTTGGGTTGTCCAAATATCTGAAACACACCTGCGAGTCTACCTATGAATGGTCCCCCCCCAAAATATAAAAAATAAGGTTTGGAGTGGCCTAGTTTGGAATTACATCTGATTTAGATTCTGTGGCATTAAACAGATTAATCATGTTCAAAAATCCTCCAATGTGTTGACAAAATTCCTCCACAGCATCGTCAAAAACTGGCTGCCAGTTACAACAAATATTTCATTACATTTGTTGACGTGATACAACTAGATATTAGGTTTAGGGTTACGTTTACTTATTAATTTTTCCCATGAGTGACTTAAGTTCTGAAAAACCTTTTGCCTTAATTAAATGTAATGACCATTTAAAGCTGCATGTTGTTTCACTCACATAGTATTTTTCCTAAATTAAAGTTTGATGATCTGAAACACTCATATGTGGCAAAACAGGCAAAAACAGATGGACTCAGTGGGGGGGGTGTACAAGCTTTTCTCACTGCATTGTATGTTGCTCTGCACACACACACACACACATTGAGGTAAGGATTGGATGAAGAATGTTTTCCAACCTCCCAGGTTTACAGAGCCACTTGGAAACATGCTAAAATTAAATGAAGCATTTTACTTGAGGTGAGAGCAGACTTTTTTAGCTATTGTTAAAACGAATCCGGGAATCATGCAGTGCAAGAGCAGAGTTGAAGATGTTAAAGAGGAGACTCTACCGCTTAACAGGCAGTGGGAGAAATGAATGGAATGCAGGTGAAGTCAATGCACTGCTATCGTTCCCTTTCATCAGACAGTAACTACTTGTCTGATCTTGCCTGCGTGGAATCTTCCCCTCACTATTTTTCCTGCTTTCTGTGTAAAACTTGCTGTACAGGCAGTACACCACGTTTTTTCATTATTTCCTTGTCATTTTAATAAAGGTAACCTTCTAGCAGACCTTCAACTAACTGTGTGGACTGAGTATTCACCCAACTGTTATTATCACTGAATAATTATGATTATAATTCATTCACATTCAATTTTAGATTTTTTTTCCTAAAATGTTAAAATGATGTCTTAATGAGAATCTCATGTTGTGTCTCTTTTTACGGTTTACAGGTTTAAAGGCGTGTGTGTTCATGAAGGCCAACTTCATGCTCTGACAGAGGTAGGAAAATACACACAAACACATTCAGACGTTTCACATTAATGCTTGTGCACAGACCACATTTGTGTGAGCTCCAGATTCATTTATAAGTCAGATCAGGTCAAGGAATTTCTGTTTACAAGTTTACCAGCTAAAGAAATAAGTTTGATCATGTGTTTGGATCATTTCATATGAAACAGAGCTTTTTATTATATGTAATAAATTTTTATTTTAAGATATAACAAATTTGGATCTGAAGAACCATCGATTTGACAGATGCACCTAAATGGGTATAACTAGTTCAAAGCGCATGATTATTTCATCTATGAAGAAAGCTCATTGTCTTGGATGCTTCCAGGCACACACATGTACTACATTACAGTGTTCCACTGCACTGTGAATGCACTGATTGTAGCTTTCATGAAGACAAACACCAACTTTGTGCAGTAGTGTAAAACATCCCTCATCTCAAGACACCAAAGTTGCACATCCACACTCACACTATAGTTTCATAGTGAACCATATGTCTTATAATGCACACTAAGTAGTATGTCCTAGGTCTTTAACTCCTTTTGCAGGGTAAACAGGACCTGTTGTGTCATGTCTGACCCTGGTAACAGGCTCATGCTGTTTTGTTACCTGACTCCCACGATGAGGCCAGAGCTCAGAGGAAGTAGAGAATTAAGTTACTGCACGGCCCCAAGCTACCTAGAGAAAGGCTGCCTGTAATGCATAGACACGTGCAACTCCACAAACAGCGCCAAAATAAACAGATGTGCAAAAGAAAATGGTTTTATGTAGCAAACTCCAGCACAAGGAGCGTTAATAATGTCAAGAGGCAAGAAGAATTGTGAATTTCTGCAGACTCAGAGCAATGCACATCACCGGAAAGGTTTCTGCAGATATAATCTAGGCTCATGGTAATCGTGACCCATGGCAGGATTGTGCTGTTTCCAGCAGCGAACAAGGATTCCATTGTTTGAATCTTTCCAGGATTTTTAACCCCAAAAACCCAGTTTGCAACCCGCCGTATGTTTCTGATTTCTTTTGCACTCTTCACTCGGTTAGATCATGGAGCACGCATGTCTCAAACATGTGAAATAATTACTATCCGATGACTAACCATGATAATAGTATTAATATAATCCCAAATAATAAATTATGCCTGAAATAGGGGCTTCTTCTTACTTCGATTCAGCTACATTTCATTACATTACTGTATTTTTAAATAAAAAGGAATCGTTTCAGCATGACTGTCCTCAGTGATTCAGGATTACAGGTGAGGTCGTAAAATTGGACACTTGTCTTGATCAGGCGACAATCTAGTTTCTTCCTCTGTCCCACTGGGCTGTTGGTCCAAATAGGATTTGTTTCTGATCTGTTATTTACTGCAGGTCTATTTGTAACAAACAGTAAACAGGTTGTGTAACTTGGGCGGTACATCCAGTACATTTATTAATATGAAACCGATTATGTGAAACTAGTTTTCAAAATGTGTTTTCTTTCTGTGCACCATGGGCTTTAAAACGAAGGGCATACACAGTATTTATGAGTGCAGCCCATATTTATTTATGCAAAGATTCTTAGTCCTCCAGGTCACGGTAGGTCTCTGTGTTGGATGAAGTCAACTGGACTTGCAGAAACAGCTTGAATACATTTTGTCCCTCATTTTCATATCTCTCCGGCTGGTAGGCATTTCTAAATATTCCACCTAGTAAGAGCAGTCAAACTTATTTTTATGACTGTGGAAAGCCAAAAACAATCATCATTCAATCAGTGACTCCCACGTTCACAGGGACGTGAGCCTAGAGCCCGTAGGTGAAGTCTATATAACTCGATTTCAAAGGTTCTCATTATGGCTTAACAACCTTGACCACTCCCACTAGTGAAACTGTCTGCTCTGTTCTCACCAGCTGTTCAGAAGTGAAGAAGCCCCTCAGATCACACGAGGAACGTCTTCAAGCTTTTCCTACAAGTGCTCTTCATCCCATTAATCTCGTTAATAACCAGTGTTCATTAGATATGACGTAGGAGTATCGTGTCTGCGTGTTTGCATGTAAACAGTAGTCATAATAGTCGTCTAGATCAGAGCTGAAACACAGAGTGAAGGAAACAGATAGTTGTTAGCCACCTACACTTTAGCCCACAGTGGTGCTTGTAGCAGTTGTCATCCAGTTTAACAGGCTGCCATTCTTGGTTACACAGTTTTCACTGCGCCTTTCATCCCATCTGTAGTGCATGGTATAATGTCGATGGTGCTGTTCTACAAGTTAAAATATGTCTACTTACTGTGTGTGTTTGTGTGTGTGTGTCTGTGTGTGTGTGTGTGTGTGTGTGTGTGTGTGTGTGTCACTTTGTCGTCTTCCAGTACATCAACGGTGGAAACCTGGAGCAGCTTCTAGACAGCAACAAACACTTGAGTTGGCCCACCCGGGTCAAACTAGCCTGCGACATTGCCAGTGGTCTGGCCTACTTACACTCTAAGGGCATTTTCCATCGGGACCTCACCTCCAAGGTGAGCTCCTCCCGTCACGTGGTGTTAGATGATGTTCCATGGTTAATACTAATGAAGAACTTGTTAATCTTCTTCTTAATCTGCATATCATAATTTGTATTAGACAATTTCTAGTTTTACAATATAACCGAGTATATTAACATTTACAATTATAGCCTTGAAAATTGTACCTCTTTAAATGAATAAATAATCAATCTTCTAATCATTTTTTCCCAGGAATCAAACTCGGACCTCTGTACTGCTACGATGCATTTGTTCCAGTTTCTCTTTTATTCCAATGTGCAAACAAAGTTATTAACAGATTGAACGTTAGATAGCAGCTTTAACGCCCTGAACATCATGGCATCACACACTAGTCCAATATTTAGGGACCAAATCTGATCATATGGATTCATCATGTTATATCAATTAGGAAGATGTTGACATTGGAATAAATCTAGAACTTTACTGGATATCAGAATGGATACTGAGTTGTAAAAATGTCAGCAGCATGACCTGTGGTCTAAATGTACACTTTAGTTCAGTATAAGTAAAGGACTATGTGAGTGCTGTATATTATTGACTACTTAAACTGTACATTTACCAATGATCCAAAATTCATGGCACTACATATTAAATATAAATTACAAATTACAGTAAAATTCAATGCTGGAGGTTTGGCTTCAAAATGTTTTTCCATCCCTTATAATGTTTTTCTGTTTTCCCAGAACTGCCTGATCAAATGTGAGGACAACGGTTATTCAGCTGTGGTGGGAGACTTTGGCCTGGCAGAAAAGATCCCCACCAGTCTGTAAGGAGGTTTCCACATAAATCTATCCTGCTCCTGATAGATAGTTAAATAAAGACCAGATACATGCTGAAGCATGATGCTGTTGATTTACTCTATTGATTTATGTCTTCTAAATCTGTCACTAGTCAGCTGAATGTTTGCAAGAACAACTTGAGCAGTGTGATGTTTAGCTGAGTTCTTAGCTTGTTTTGAGGTTTTCTTCCCACATGTGACTTAAAGTGACAGAGCTGTAGTTGTAGTTGTAGTCAGGGTGCTGCTCTTTACTTTCGATTGTGTCTATAATCTTCTGTACCTACATACAGTACATATATATCTTAGTATGTAAACACAAATGAATAATAATCGCCTTTAGGGTGTGGTTTAACTTTACCCATGAATCAAAACGGAGCATGAAGGACTGACTTTGCTGTCCATTAACTGGCAGCTATGAGGAAGCATTCTATCTGAGTCTGGTGGAAATAACAACTACAGTTCTCCACACAGAGGCTCGCACTGAATGTATGCATGACATTTTCCTCTGTAGCATAACAAACACTTTGTACAACCAGATTGTGGTCAGCTGATGGTCTGCTGTGTTGCTACGCTGCCTGTGTTGACATTAGTGCTCAATACAGTACAGGCATATACGGACGTAGAATGGATATGCATGCAGCCTTGGTCCAGTTTTGTTTTCACACAGTCCCCCCCCCCCAAAAATCTGATTTTTTTTCTCACATGAAAATAAGGAATTGATCACTTCCAACCTGACGATGTGAAAGTACAGGTACCCAAAGAATTATCAGACACAAAGTACTTTCCTGTTGTCGTAATCAGACTCATCGATCTGTTCGTGTGTCACTGTCAAACTTTGTAGAGCTGAACAAGAGAAGCTTTCAGTGGTTGGCTCTCCGTTTTGGATGGCTCCCGAGGTGCTGAGGGGTGAACTTTACAATGAGAAGGTAACACCTTGGTCTTTACAGCAGTTACATAAAGTAGCACTGTTAGCTGAGAGGGTGTGGGGAATAAAGTCAATACTGTAGTTTAATCTTTAACAAACGCATTGACATTTTAATCAAAAGTACAGCAAAAATAAGTGTTAAATCAAAACAGATCACTAGTGGTACACAGAAAACCAAAGAGCTGGGGTGAAGATGATTCTTTATATCAATCACAACATTTATACAATAATTTTGGGGTTCAAATGTCCTTATATCCATCTCTGTTTCAGACGGACATCTTCTCCTATGGGATAATTCTCTGTGAGATCATCGCCAGGGTCCAGGCTGACCCTGACTTCCTTCCCCGCACAGAGGTGACTATTTTTGTGCTTGAGATCCACATGTTAGCCTGTCAGAGGCTTAATTTCATGTTTTAACTTTTTACTGTATCTGTAAGATGACTTTGTCCTCTGTCCTTCCCCTAACCAGAATTTTGGCCTGGATTATCACACGTTCCAGCACATGGTCGGAGATTGTCCGCCTGAATTCCTCCAGCTGGCCTTCAACTGCTGCAATGTGAGTCCATCATACTGTCCAATCAGCCTGGTCCAGTTATAAAATGATAGTCTGGTACCAATCCCATGTATGTTTGTGGAGAGCCAACAGGAGCAGCTATCTGCACCGTGAGCTCACAGTGGTCACAGGTTCTGGTGTTTAAGTGCATCAGGAGCACTAATGTGTTACTTTTCTCTATCGACGGAGACGTCTCTAAACATTTGTTCTGGTGCCTCTGTTTTATTTTTATTTTCTTAATGAACCATCATTCCTCTGTTCAGAAATAGAGGTTCAATCTGGATTATCTGAATAATCTGATTTAGTTCCCACCCCGGGGGGTCTTGTGTTCACCATAAGGTGGATTTCTGACTTTTAAGGCTTGGCTTTTCTCATTGTTCAAACATTGATTTGCTGTTAAACTGACTAACTATTAAAATGAAAACTATTTTGAGGAAATCAATCCAAAACAAATATGTTTTGTTTTTGTTTTTTTCTTTGATAGCTCAACTTTTCTAACGCTGCAAACTGTGGACTTTGACTGATGCTTTTCTTTAATGATAAACCACAGGGGATGTGGGCATTTAAGGCTTTGCGCTCCCTGCTGATTGATCCTGTATTCACTTCCTCTATCCTGCTCATCCTCATCTTTTTGAACCCTCAATAATATTTTATTTCCTTGTTGTTTGAGCAGTTTCTCTCCTGCTTCTCATTTTGTGTGTCTTCATCATTTAGCCATACTTTCACCACTTTTCTGCGTGTTTTTTTTCCAGTCACATCAGAATTGTTGAGCTGTCTGAAAAATGCCTAGATAGATTTTTTAATTTTAATTTGGCACAAACCTCTACTTGAACTCTTTAGAATTAGTTGGGGAACCCCGTTTTCTGCTGAAAACGGGGTTGATTTCAAACCAATAAAAGGAGGATTATGCCAAGAAAAACCACAAAGCACAATTTGTTCCATAAAAACATTCATATTATAAACTAGTAAAACTAGCTTGTTAAAAATGGTTCTGGTGTTGGTAATGTAAACATTGTTAATATTATGCTGTAGCACTACAGTTATGTTATTTTTATTAATCATGTAAGTATATAGAAATATCTTTTAGTTATTATTATGATTCTTAGAGAATGAAATGAGTCAAGCTTGATATGTTCCTCATTTTTTTCCTGATGATTATTATCCACACCAGCTTCCACACTATATTACCGTATAGAAATGTTCATTTCTGTCTTTGTCCCCTTCAGATGGACCCTAAACTCCGTCCATCCTTCCAAGAAAATGTGAGTTATCTTGAGGAGCTCCTGGCGTGCCTTAAAGCTGAAGACATGAAGCACGAGTCCGTCCCACTCAGCGTGGAAAACGATAAGAAGACCGTCCCTAAAGGTATCGCTGCGAACCTGTGAGGATGTCGTCTGAAATTTCAAGCCCCCTCATTTTGTTTCCGAGAATGCCCGTAAAGTTTTGTAAAAGAAGGCGACCAGAAGGAAGACTGCCAAGAGGGACTGCAAACTCGTTTAACCATTGGATGCACAAATTAACAATACCTCCACTCTTCCTAAAGTGGGGTCAAAATTACCCCAATTAAAATCAAAGCATTTTATTCTTATTATTCTTATTCTTATTATTCTGTTGTTATTCTTCAAAATTTTTAAAACCAAGTTTTGTAATATTTCCATTTTCAGGTATTCCTCATAAAATATGTTTGTGACGTGAAAATATTTGCATTTTTATTTATATTTTATTTTTTAAAAGACTTTTTGTACAACTACCCCAATTAAAATCAATGCATTTTTGCAAAAAAACTGAAGATATTTCTCTAACTTTGGTTAGATCCAATACACTTTATATTTATAGCACAATTTAAGTAAACACAAGGTTTCCAAAGTGCTGCACAGTCCAATAAATAAACAACACAAAAGATTCCCCATAAAACAATGAAAACAATGTGATTAAATAAAATATCAAACAGGAAAAAATCCAATAAAATAAGTGAAAAACAGGAATAAAATCATTTAAAAACAATTAAAATTATGTGAAATAAAATACAAAATCAACTCTCCAGACGTTGTCAATAGCCAAGGAAAAGAAGTGGATTTTAAGAAGAGATTTAAAATGAAACAGAGAAGAAGCCTGCCTGATGTGCAGTGGTGCCTGTAGCGGTTCCTAACCATTCCATAGGTTAGGAACCGCTACAGAAAATGCACGTTCCCCCCTGAGCTTCAACTCTGTGTGAGGAGCAGCTGGTCAGCTGACCTGAGAACGCGGCTGGGAGTATACAGGTGTAGTAACACAGAGAGGTAGGGTGGAGCGAGGACATTTAAGGCTTTAAAAGCAAATAAAAGGATTTTAAAATGAATCTTAAGATGTACGGCAGCCAGTGCAGTGATGTATCCTTGCTTCTTTCCTCTCTGGTAAGCGTTTCAAGATATGTTCTAACATTGAGTTTTTGTGCCGCACATGAAAAAGACAAAAGTCTCCGGTTGCAGATAATATAAACTTCAAAATGACTTTGGAGGAAAACTGGTCCGAGATCAACATTCCTACTTTGAGATACTTGATCCACGCGGGCCCAAGCTCCGCTTCTAATTTGGTCCGGCATACGGCCGCCTGCGCGTCTGTCCATCGTGGAGTCAGGAGGCGGTGATGTTTTTGTTTATATGAGTGAAACGACTCGTCTTCTTCAGTTCTGAAGCAAATGAAAGACGGGCAACGCAAAGGTGTGACATCACACAATACCGCTCCTGACATGTGGTGCTGGAAATCTAGATTTATAGACATTTATAAGACGTAGTGTCAGCCATTGAAACTACAGATGGGTAGGTTTTATTTCGTAGTATCTGCATATTCCGTCATTCCTGTGTTTACACTGAGCCACCGACGTCTTGATTCTCTCTTCTGTTTACCTGATAACATCAGCGTATCCTGAAAACCATCGTTGCAACGTTTCTGTTGCATAACTGCTATTTAGCCAAACATTTTTGTAGTCCTCTGTGACTTAAGTGATGCCTTCAGGTTTTTCTTCGCTTAAAAGAGACGCACGGCTACTTAGAAGTGCAACAACACTTTGAGATGTGATCGAAAGATTAAAATATTAAGATGTTTTCTTTGAAAGATCATGTGTTTATATGAATCGTCTTTAGAAACGGTGACTTTTGATCAACACGGGAAATTACTATTTACATGAACAAGCTTTTTGTTAACAAGGGTATTAATTGCTATAAACAGACTTGTGTTCTCTTTAGGCCTATTTCAGTCACCCTCCTTTTTTCCCTCCTCATTTCTCCTTCATCACTTGAGGTTTAGAATAATTTTATAGTCCAGCTGGTCCTCAGAGACCCTTTTTGTATAAAAGAAACCCTGAGCTGTTGGAAATTTTTGAAGGGAATAGTGAACTCATGCTTAGCCAGTCTTTGATGTAGCTTTTGTCGCCACCTAGTGGTCACATTAGGTTCACCATTACCCCATCAGAGTGTAGCGATTTCCTCCAATTAGAAGATTGTGTTTTTTTGGACTTGGAACCATCAGATTGAGCAGTTTTGTGCAAATCATATGTAAACTGTGTCAAACAAACAAATCTTCCTCTTTGTTCCAGGAGAGAAGATCCAGGGCTTCAAGCGTCTGAACCCTCTGGGATTCCAAGATGATAAAATTCCTCCCAAATCACCCCGCCCCAGACGAAACATCTGGCTCAGCCGCAGCCAATCAGATGTCTTCTCCTGCAAACCTGGAAGAAAAGTCAACGTGCAGGACCCTTACTACAACCCCCCCGTTGCTCCGCGCAGCTCTAAAGCTCGTAAAATCAACCCGTTCACTGCCCGAGAGGACCTCTGCGGGGGCAAGATCAAGTTTTACGACGTCCCCAGTAAATCCGTCTTCTCGCTGGTGTTTGACCTCCACTCACCTCCGGGGAGCGTTTTCAGTAACCAACCAACAGCGTGTGGGGGACTCCAGCAGGACGCCTCGTACGACTGGCAGCAGTTGCCAGGGCGACAGTGTCACTCGTTACCGGTGTCGCCCCAGCTGCCCCGCTCGGAGATCTTCCCCCTCCCTGCTGCCGCAAGCTCCAACAACAACAACAGTTCAGGTCCCTGTAACTCCAGCCAGACGTGCACCACGCTGCCAGGTGAGCCGCCGGAGACGACCAGTGAGGGATGTAGAGGTCAAAGTTCACAGAGAAACAAAGAAAAACATTTTAGATTTCTATAGAGTATTTTCCGCACTGTTCTGTCTGGGCTGTTGCCCATCTGGTCAGCAGCCCAGACAGAAAACACAAGTCTAACTTTCACTCAACTAAAATAAAATCACATGAGTGGGAAAAATGGTTTTATTTTCTCCACATTATTATTTTTTTAATTAATGCAGGTAGAACACAGACTTGACTTGTAATTAGAAGTAATGACTAATGAATATAGAACAATTAAAAATTGTAGATTAGCTGTAAAATCATTTGTTAAATGTTTAGGTGAGTTTGATTCATTTTTCTTCCATAAAATCATGTCATTTTTTCAGCTTTTTGTTTCCTCTTGTGTTTGTTTGGGGGTTTTTAAAAATATTTTGTTCAGAGTTGATGAAGTCCAGATGAGTTGGAGGTTAATTTCTGGAGTTCATCTCAACACCTTCCAGCTATAACTATTATTGTTATTTTGTTTTGTTATTCGAAATAAATAAACTCATTCATTCATTCATTCATTCATAAGGCACTAAATCTTCTTTCTTTCAGCGACGACCTCCAGGTGTGAAGTGGGGCTGATGGGAAACGACGTCCAACAAAAGACGTCGCTGAGCGGCTGGGCAAAGAAATACGTGGTGGTAGAGATCCCACCTTTCTGCAGACAGAGAGGAGAGGGGGAGGCAGCAGAGGTGGATGGGAGGAAAGAAGGAAACCAGGACGAGTTTGGGGAGAGGTGGTCTCCCGTGACCCCGGACAGCGGAGAGGCGATGGACTGCTCCAGCAGCCTGGAGGAAGAGGAGGGACGACAGAGAGCAACCGGCACCTGCTCCATGTAGCACAAAGAGAAAAAAACACACACCTATGCCAGGTTGGGACGGGAGACAAAGGAGACGATCCCCCCCTCCCCAGATTGTGGATGTTAAACATAGACCAACAGAGGGGACACATTTCAAAGATGGATAAAAAACCCCCATAAAAGATCAGCTTGTATGTAAATCCTTCAGGTGACTGGACACACAAAACAAGTTTCCATCAGTGGAGACTCAGTGTAGAGATTTGTTTTGGGTTTTTTTTTTTTTTAAAAAAAGGTTGTTTATATTTAATTCTACAAGATGATGTCGGATTTGTTTTACTGTGACATGTTTCTTACGTTGGACGTCTGCGTTTGTGTCTTTGTGACATAGATGGTAATGCTAAGTGAAAAAACAAACACGTTTTTTTTTGTTTTTTGTTTTCCGACTAACAACACGACACGCTTCCTCATTCAGAGGACAAAGTTAGAGATGATGATTAATAACGGCGTGCCTGAAAAACGACGCTCATGACACGGACACAATCACAAACCGGAGGATCTGTATAAAATCAGACGATTATAAGTGAGTGGGTAAATACACATTAATACCTGATTTATAACAAGCCGTTGGATTTCTTTTGCTCCGTCTGACACCATTGTGTTATTTTACAGTTGTGAAACTGTTCATCAGCCTGTCGGCCTTATTTGGACTTTTGGGAAACAGATTCATAAGAGGAAGTCAGAAGGTGATGTTTTGTTTTTACAAATAAAATCTCCAAATTTCCCGATAAGCAGAAGAAAATGTATGAAAATCCCACTTCTCCACTTCATGAGGATCTCACCTCTGCTGGTAGTTTTCATAGATTATTGTTTCAGCTTTAGAGAAATGGAATAACCTGCTTTAATAATAATCCAGTTTTAATCCAATTCTGACGCGTGATCATAAAAAAAAATTAGTACTTCTTTGCTCCAGCCTCATCAGTGTCAGCGTACGACTGATCAGGAGACGAGAGTTTCTAGGTTTCAATGTGTCGTCCTTACGTATGGATCACATTTCATATAAATCCAGATTTCTGTTTTGTTTTAGTTAGTTGTATTAGGTGGCAGCCGCATCGTTCTCTAGGTTCATGAACACATTTCAGAAATGTTCAAACCTCTTGTCTTTGTGTCTCATCGGGAACTCTATCGAACTGTTTCCTGTGTACATTAGATCAGTCTGATCATGTCAACAGAAACTAAAATGCACTTGTACAGCAGTACATCTACTTATCACTACTTTTCTATGCAAATAATGCACCTTTATGACAGTGTTTGTTAGTATAAAACGTTCTATATTTATGAGAAACATTTTAAGGTCTTACATTTGTATATTTGTGTTCATTTCCTTGATGATTCAAGAGCAGAATATTTTTGCTGATCGAGTAAAGATAGCATCTGGATGTTGCTTGAGTGTCTCCAGTGGTTTGGATGTAAATGTAAAAAAAAAAAAGTCTTACTGGATTTAAAAAAGTGTAAAAACATTTTCTTATGAATTTGGTTCGTGTCGAAGTCTCAGCTCTTTTCTGTTCCTCCTTTATGACTTTTTTTTTTCAGTAAAGCAGCCGTTTTTTATTTAATTAAAGGTCGTTTCACAAACCCTCCAACAGTTGTAAAGACATTTTTATAATCTTGTCAGATTATTCAATCTTTCCCAATAAAGATTTGTCTGCTGCAGAATAAAAAGATTCTTGTCATCACTTTTCCCTTTGTGACCAGTTTCTAACCAAAAACATTAGAGCCAACAAAACTTCCACATAAAATAAATTTTATATGAAACATTAACCAGTTCCTTACTTATGAGCATATTACTAGCATACTGGTCTATTCTATTAATACTATTAACAACTAAATGACGGGACTCTTTCCTCAATAACCTTAAAATAATGATTTTAAATATAGATTTTTAAATGTTTTTTCTTTTTTTCGAATGACGGATGAGTTATCTGACTTGAAAAATGCAAGAGTTCCTACCTTATACTTAACTTTTTTTTGATTGTGTCATATAAATACTAAACAAATGTATATGAATATGTTCCCTGTTGCTATGTGAGAGCTAGTTCGCTAAAATTTTTAGTGAAGACTTTTACGTGATTCCACTCGGTGACAGAAGAACACAGTCCTGAAGACGTTCTTTATTAAAGGAGCCATCTGAGAACACAAGACATGAACTCATGTGTGTGACAGTAACTCATGGACGAACCATCTATTCCATCTACAGTGAATGACCGTAAACATTTTGAAATAAAGCTGTAATAAAAAAAGAGCACAAACTGGTTCAGCATCACTTTGGCTCCTGAACTGAGGCTTGAGGACAACTTTTTTGAGGTTTTCACCAACGTAGATTTAATCCAGTTTGATGGATTCTCAGATTTTTAAAGACCGCTGACTCTTTACAAAATTACACCACAAAATCTAATCTATTCTCCCTCCTGTTGCTGTTTTACCAGGGAATAAAAATAATACCAATCTAACGACAAATCTTCTTGCAAATCACATCCATTTGTTCACATATGTTGATTTCTTTAACTTTCTTCAAGTGATCAGATGCATTTTCAAGTTGTCATTAAAAGAAGTATTTTGTGTTGAGTGTTGAAAAAATAACCGATTTATTATAAATTGCTCATAAAATTGATATTTTTACCAAATAACCCATCAAAGCATGAGGTTTGTATCACTTGATTCAAGTACAGTATTTTCCACACTATAAGGCGCACCTAAAAGCCTTTAATCTTCTCAAAAACCGACGGCGCGCCTTATAATCCAGTGCGCCTTATAGTGCAGAAAATACTGTAAATAAGAACCCACAATCGAATAATAATTCATTATATTGGTGATAAAAAGGACAAATATAAAGCAGATTGTACACGACTTAACTGCCAAAATTATACGACAGGTTTGGTCGTATAAACTAAACACACAACTGTTTCAATTTAATCTCAAATATTAAGTGAATTAAAAAAATTTCAAGCACAAGAATTTACACCCAAAATCCTTGGAAACAAACAGCTGCGAGACGTTTAAAGACTCCTCCATATTTCCAAATCTCATCCGATCGCTAACTAGATTTAATCCCTCGGATTAAAGCCTCAGTGAGCCGTTTTCTGGTGCGACTTGAGGCTGGAGCGCTGCGTGAAGCACTTCCCACACATGGCGCACTCGTAGGGTTTCTCCCCGCTGTGGACGACGGCGTGTCGGATCAGGTTGCACTGTTTGGTGAAGCTCCTGCCGCACAGCGGGCAGCTGAAGGGCTTCTCCCCCGTGTGGCTCCTCAGGTGCTCCTTCAGCTGACTGAACCTCATGAAGCTCTTGTCGCAGTACGTGCAGCTGAACCTCTTCTCGCCCCCGAGCCCGCCGGGCCTCCAGGGGGTTTTCGCCCTCCTGGCCGCGCCGTAGCCGCTGCGCGTGTGGCGGCAGAAGGAGGCGGACGCCGGCGGGGTGAAATCCTCGCCGGGGCTCCTGGTGTGAGGCGAGGAGTCTCCGCTCTGATGATGGAGCTGCTGAGGAATCAAGCACGGATCGGTTGTGAGAATCTGAGCGAAAGAATCGACTCCTTCGTCCGTTCGTGGTTTCTTACATCCGAACATTCTGAATCGTCTTTTTTCTCGCGCCGCGCCCGCATTCACCGAGCGATTCTGCGGCGGGAAATCTTCCAGAAGCAACCCGCTTTGAGACGCCAACGTGGACGGAACAGGCTCGCCGTACGAGAAGCCGGCGTCCGCGGACGACCACGGTTCACCGTCGCGACCTTCGACCCCGAACGGGTCGGCCAGACCCGGAGGAGGAGCGGCGTGCTCGTCCGGATCGTCCGTCCTCTCGTGTTTCACCAGGAGCTCGGCCACCACCTGGATTCTGTTCAGCTGCTGCTGCTCGGGGAAAGAGGCGTACGGGTCGACCGGGGAGAACACGGACCCGGGGTCAGCCGGGGTCTCCGCCGACGGGTGGGGCTTTGCAAAGCTGTCGGTCTGGGGGGGCTGGGGGGCGTTGAAACACGGCAGTGGCTCGCCTGCAGAGAGGAAAGGAAGCAGATATCAGGAATTGGATTTGTTGTACTGTTTTTTTGTAGGGGTCAGAGGTCAGGCAGTGGAGGGGTGTGTGTGTGTGTGTGTGGGGGGGTTGCTGTCCTATGATGATGCATTATATTCAGATTGAGTTCTAGTTCCGGTCCCGTTTTGTCTAAACTCACCCAGTTTGTCCTCAGAGCAGCTCTTCCACATGTTCTCCTCGGAACGCTCCTCTTTGATCAAGATGTGAACGTCGGCTTCGTCGACACACTGCGACACCACACACACACACACACACACACACACAAACACACAAAACGACACACACACACACACACAGACACACGACAAAAACAACACTTTGAAAAGTAAACAGGTGTAATCTTTATTCCTGGATCCAACTTCTCAAATTCAAATTCTCCAGTTCAAGTCAGGATGTGGGTCAAATTCTGTGTGTGTGTGTGTGTGTGTGTGTGTGTGTGTGTGTGTGTGTGTGTGTGTGTGTGTGTGTGTGTGTGTGTGTGTGTGTGTGTGTGTGTGTGTGTGTGTGTGTGTGTGTACCTGCTGGAGGTGGTTATGCGCCTCAGCCTCCAACTCTCCTTCCCAGGCTGATCTCGGTGTCTCTTTGTTCAGCATCACTTTGACTCTAGGAGAGAACCTCTCTGCCGCTGTGGGGGGGTGGATCACACACACACACACACACACACACACACACACACACACACACACACACGCACACACACACACATTAACCACGGACCCCCCCCCCTCCATGCAGGACCCGATGGCTGTGCCTCCCCCCTCGGCCTCCTCACCTCTCCTCCGGGCTCGGATCCGGCTCCTCCGCAGCTCGGCCTCCATCAGCTCACACTTCTTCTTCAGGAGGTCGATGTCCCGCCGGCTCTGCCTCACCTCCAGGCGGAGCACCGCGCAGCTGTCATCCACCCGCCGGTTGATCTCCCCCACGGCCGCCGTGGCCAACACCTCCATGACGGACAGCAGCTGGCTGTGGAAGCTGCTGTTCTCCATCTCCGCCACCGACTTCCCCTTCTCCTTCCTGTCACACAATAAGACCGATTTCCGCTCCGCTGCGCGGGGATGTGGCCCACCGTCCGGATGACCGCCTGGAAGCTGCCGATGAGGATCTATTTGTCATCGGTCACCAACGATACGAACCCAAAATTTACTCCGTTGACTGTCGAAAGTGCGGTTCGCTTGTTTTCTCACCACGTCGGTTCGTGCGGGCGGTGTCAATCACGTTCCGTTACGATATGAATTATTTTTCCGTTGAAATGTTCTTAAACATATTCCAATACATTAAATTGTGGTATTAAACTTTTTTTTTACACACACACATATAATCATAACACACTCAAAGTTGTTGTTTTACTGCTATTTCCGCCACTCGGAGACGTTTAAAAGCACAAAACGAAGTCTACGTGTATACGTCACTCGTAGCTGAGGGTGGATTACCGTAAATACTGGAATACTTCAGTGTGACAGGAGTAACGCCGTGAAGGCAGAAGACACTTGGTAGTCTTGTAGTTTTGTTGTTACTGGGTCATTTGTGGTTGTTTCGGGTTATTAGTGTGATTCATGTTCCTGTCTGACATTTATAGAGAGAAAATATCAAAACACTACAGAATGTGTTTTGTGAAATCGATTTATACCACAAAACAATGTTGATTTTTTTTTTTTTTTTGTCAGTCATTTCTGTACAAATATTTGTTTCTGTGTTCTGTTGTTGTGTTTGTGTCTCTTGATTGTCGCCTGTTTAACTCTTCCACTTCACACAACATCACACAACAGATATAAAATATGTGTTGCAAATTAAATACAGGTAGTCCTCAACCTACAAACACAGCTGGTTCAAGAGAGGTTGTTTGTAAGTTGAATTGTTCGTAAGTCGCTATTTATAAAATTCTAATCTATAATCGCCATTTGAGTTCAGCACTTTAGTATTTACTACCACTAAATACTAAAGTACTATTCCCTAATACCAAAAAAACACAGGTCATAAAAACCATAACTAGAACCAAGGCAGTCAGACTGCGACACCCCTGAATTCAAAATTTTACCCTGACCTACTTCAGCACTAGCTTTGATCTATGGTCTTACCCACACTGGCCTTCTCCCTCGTCTTTCTATCTTATCCGGTTCCTGTGTGTACAAAAGTAGAAATTTGACCTTGACCTAGTTTTCTCAAGGTCAAGTTCATTATCTCATTTTCATCCCCTTTGCTGCCTGAGTAATGTGCTTTTTGTTTCATCTTTCTATCTGCAACGGTTGCGAAGATATTTGTTGGACAAACTAACGGACAAGCGAACGGACGAACGCTAACAATCACAACACATCACCGCTTTGAAGCGGGATGTAATTAATAAAATCCTGTAGTATTGTAATGTAACTTTAACATGCAGAGATGTGGAGAAAAGAAGGAGGAGATGCTGCAAATGACGCACCAAGAGGAAAGACCAAAACATCACATGAAGTCTGACGTCAGAGCAAACCTCACTTAGTCTGATATTTGTTGAGTCATTTTAATCTCAATCCATGGGGTGTTAATGTTACGCTGCTCAGTGGGGGTTGGTGCAGAAAAGGGGAACTACGGTAGTTGGAAATGATTGCTGTTGTTCGTATCTACGAATGTTCACAAGTTGGATGTTCGTATCTTGAGGACGACCTTTCCAAAGTCCTCTACAGACTCTGGTTTGTAGAGGTCGGTGCTGATAAAGAATCTCAATGTGGAACACACACAAAGTAAACGAAGGAGATGAGCTGAATTAGTCTTGTGTGTACATTTGCTGTTTGTTCCTTACAGTCAGGCATGAGAAACTCATGTCTGTGAACGACACAAGCGTAGACAAACTGTAGATATACCAGAATAATTTGCCTACATAATCAGCAGAAGGAGGGAAACCGTTGGCCTCATGCACAGAGAGAAAGCACAAGCGAAGGAGCGACACTCAGGAAGTTAACAGGGGAAGTTTAGTGGTTTCTTGCGTCACGATTTTATGCTCACACTTATGTGCCGATGCAGAGTGAAGGTAGGAGCGCTCATCTTCACTTTTTTAAATGTGTTTCGCGACTTTCCTAAGCAGTAACTCGTCCCTAAAAGCGGACTGATAGTCAGAGATGGTGGGTAAACGGAGAGCAGGGGCAGGTGTCGGTGAGATAGAGTGCCTTTGATTGTCCATGTGAGTCTATATGTTCTGCTTTAACACTGCTTGACTTCCGCTTCAATGATAAAAGGGCAGCAGCCATGACACGCAGGCAGGAAGGACACGACTGGCCTGACTTTACCGTGGCCCTCAGATTATAGCTGGGATTGTGGAAGATTAAGTAAATATTCCAGCCCAGAAAGGTATTAGGACGCGATTGAAATGTAATATTCAGAGGCTCGGTGCACTGAACAGAAGTAAAGAGGTAAGGGTGTGGCTTGTCCTTTGAAAAAAAATAGAGCACAACGGGGGAAGTGGAAAGCCACATTTGAATGGTGAACATTCAGTGCAATTTGTTGTTTGATTTTAGGTTCGGTTGTGCAACAAGAAGCTGGTGCACAATGGAACAAGTTATTGCTGCTTTTTGCAGGGTGGAATAAAAAACAGTCCTCACACTCGTACCACCTCCAATGCAGAAGAAGTTCCAGAGGAAACAGGGCTCAATGACATGCACTGACACGAGGAAAAGGAGACAGCGGTGCCACGACATCTCTGTGATGTGCAGCACCTGTGCAAAAGCATCACCATAGCCGAGTTGGTCAACACACCCAACGCCCGGCGACCGCAACAGTCAGTCAGACTGATGATCACAAGCAGAACTTCTCAGGGCGTGGTGAAAACAGCCAACAGGAAGAAATGAGGAGAGTTCGTAGAAGAGGAGGGAACAAGGAAAAGGTGTTTGGATGTGATCTGCTGGTGCACCTGAACGCCTCGTCTCAGGAAAGTAAGTGGACAGATTTACTGCCATCTGCGTTTTCTTCATGATATTTCTCATGTATTTCAGGTCAGCTACGCAAAGTACACATACAAATATCTGCGTGGTCGTGAACATTTCAGCCTACACATGAATCTCCTAAAAGTTTATCCTGTTGTTTCTGTAGAAAATTAAAAAATACAGATTCAACAGTAATAATAAGTCTGATCAGCTGTTAATTATTGATCCCCTGGTATTAAAAAGAGTTGTATGAGATTATTTGAGCATCCTTTTTTAATTAAAAATAGGATTTCTTGGTCAAAAAGTAGTGAAAAAAAGTAATCCAACTACTTGTAAAACAAAACAACTATAAATTTAGCTGAACTAAAAGGAAGTTTCGGCAAATTAATTCATGCAAATTAATATAGAATGTAATGCAGTCCACTCAGCACTCTTTGTTCCTACAGTTCCTCAGGTCTTACGATGCTGCAGTGAGTTTGTCGAGACACACGGTATCGTGGACGGAATCTACAGGTTATCTGGAGTGTCATCCAACACTCAGAAGCTCAGGTGTGTGGTGTAAACTTTTAATCACATTGATCGACTCTGTTAATGTGTTATAACTCAACCTGCTTACGTGCCACCAGGTCAGAGTTTGAGAGTGAGGGAAGCCCAGACCTGAACAAAGATCTGTACCTGCAGGACATCCACTGCGTCAGCTCGCTGTGTAAAGCTTATTTCAGGGAGCTGCCCAACCCGCTGCTCACGTACCAGCTGTACGACAAGTTCGCTGTGAGTAATTCAGGGACACAAACATTTATTGCAATTTCCTCTTTCTTGAAAATACAGTTGTGTGAAGAACTAACAGAATAAAAAGCTAGAAAACTAACTCCTGATACTGCAGGAGGCTGTGTCCATCCAGCTGGAGGAGGACAGGCTAGTAAAGATCAGAGATGTGCTGCAGGAACTACCGACACCACATTACAGGTACGGTCCTCTTCCAGTCAATCTGAACCAGTCAGTTTCGTTTATGAGACGGATAGATGGATGAAGATGAAAATTAAAGCCACTACTACTTTGTCACTGACTTGTTTTGGACTTGAAATGTTTGTAACTTTTCACCCATCAGGACTCTGGAGTTTCTGATGCGTCATCTTGTCAGGATGGCCTCACACTCATCAGAGACCAACATGCACGCTCGGAACCTAGCTATCGTCTGGGCCCCCAATCTGCTCAGGTTGGTGATAAAATACATATAATGATAACATGATACTGCAAGCTTCATCATATTCGGTGTTTCATTTCCATACGTGAATAAACATAATATTAGCTAGCTGGGATGATATGGTGTGCTAACGTTAACTAGGTAAGATGAAACTGAAAGTAAATGTCAGCTGACTCTATGCGGCCCAATGTTCCACAAAGATTTTTTTTTCTTTTGCATTTTGGTATATGAAAATAAATTATTACAAGGTCAACCTCCATCCGTTGTATATTAAATTGATGATAAATTGGAAAAAAGGAAAATGAAAATATGCTTGTAAGGTTTCCCACCCTAAGTGTGACGTCAAAGGAAAACAGCCCCCCATCTGAAATGGATTCATTCCTTCCATCATTCACTCTCTTCCTATCCTCCTGAAACACTCTCCATTTTTTCATTTATCGATTTATACATTTTAAGTCATCCCTGCATTCTAATCTTCCAATCCATCTGTGCGTTAAGGTCAAAGGACATTGAGTTGGCCGGGTTTAACGGTAAAGCAGCTTTCATGGAGGTCAGAGTTCAGTCCATCGTGGTGGAGTTCATCCTCACACACGTCCCTCAGTTGTTCCCTGAACACGGTGAGACACCAGCCTCACGTCGACGAGGCCGATCAGATGTCAGCTGATAAACTCACTCTCAATCAATGTGGTTTTTTTTTTTTTAATCAACCTCGCAGACTCAGATGTATCCTGTCAGAGAAGGAAGTCCCTCCCATCGCCATCAGCGGTGTGCAATCAGGAAGAAGGAGGTTTTAAACCCACTTTTACTCAACCCGTCCCCAACTTTGGTTTAATCAGTCCTGGGGACGGGCCCCTACCCATCAGACCCTACCACGCTATCATTGAAGGCACTGACAAGTAAGTAGACGGATTTATTTATTAAAGATCGCTGATGATCCCCTGGTATTTTCTCTGTAAGTCTGACTGACATTTTGAAAATGAATGCAATTAAAGGAACGTTCCAAATGTTTAATGTCAGGTTTGAATTTGTTGAATTTATCATGACCATGAATGTTTTTCGCATTTCGCATTCAGGAGGAAAGGATCTCTGAAAGGCAGGAAGTGGATGTCCATCTTCAACATCGGAGGCCGATTCCATAAACACTCGTCCAAAGGTTCAGTAACATGTTTTGTTTCTTTTTGGGGTTTTTTTGCAAATGAAGAAATTTCTTTTGAAAATCTGCAAATTAATGAGAACCAAACAAGTGAAAATTTAACAACTCGGGCTTCCTTCTAAAAAAAAATCATCATGAAGGAGATTTGATGTACTGTACTTTGTTAATGTTCTCTCCACTTTTAGCCACACTTTTTAAAAATAAATAAATAAGTATTTCTTCGTTTCAGAGAAAGACAGGCATATTTTGAGACCAGCACGAAGCATGGACTCCCTCCGCACCCCATCCTCTCCAAAAGAAGGTCTCCTCTCATTCATTTCAACACTGATTTACTCAGATTGATGAATATATACTGTCAATGTTCCAACAATAGAAGGGAATCCTTCAGAACTTTCTACATATTGCCTAGATGTGCAGTGTGTGTATGTATTTATAATTTGCCTAAATTTTCATGTAAAATAACCCAAACTTTTTGTTTGCCTACTACAAAAAAAAGGGAAAATCTAACTACAGTAGATATAAAATCTCATTTTAACACCTAGTAATTAAATAATTGCCATTTTAAGCTGTCAAATGTGAAATAAGAACCTTTTGTCGTGCTCAGATGATTTCAAAAGAAAGAAATACTCAACAAGCCTCACAGGACTTCCTGTTAGTCTGAATTATGCTTTCTATTTATGCATTAAAGACTTGATTTCATGGGTTTAATTTAGTTCCAAAGGTATTGAATCAAATCTAATTTAATCTTATCAAATATTGAGCTTATAATTCTTACAAATGAGAATAAGCAGGGAAAAGTGTGATTCTTGTTTGGGGACCGGTGCCTTTAAGACAAAATAAGATTTTTTTTTGTTCGCTCTTTTATTTTATTTTATTTTATTTTATTTTATTTTATTTTATTTTATTTTATTTTATTTTATTTATTTTATTTTATTTTATTTTATTTTATTTTATTTTATTTTATTTTATTTTATTTTATTTTATTTTATTTTATTTCATTTTATTTTATTTGTTAAACTTAACAGTCATACTTTGGGTTGTTTTGCTGACTGTTTTCTCCCAGGTTCCCTTCGTATCACCCAGAGCCCTCCTTCTGCTGACACCTCCTTAACGTCTTACGTCGTGACCCCCCCTCTAAGGTCTGGCTCAGACGTCGCTGCATCCAGCAGTGCATCGAGTGGCAGTGAATACGCTGTGACCTACCGCCGGGGAACGGGGTTGGTGAGCGGGGGTCTGGGGACCCAGGGCACGTACACCGCCCTCGACCCCGATGGGTTAGGAGTCACCGGCAACGAGGCCCCCCAGCTGAGATCCCCAGGACACATAAGTAAAGGTCGGAGGGCAGCGATGCGCATCACAGGTCCCACTATGGTCACTGTGCCCCTGCATATCACATCGAATCTAGCATTAGGGGTTCTGCAGGGGGGCGGGGGTGACAGGATTGTTCATTGTAGCTGGGAAAAGGATGAAGGGGACAAAGCTGAATGTGTGGAGGGAGGAGAGAGGGTGGAAATGAGGGAAACCAGGGGAATGGAATGGACGGTGGATGACAGAGGAAAGGAGAGTAAAACTGTGGTGGACAGAGAAGTGGAGGATACAGAGGAGAAAAGTGTGGGCAGTGGTGATGAAGAAGAAGAAGGTGAAACAAAGAAAGATGATGATGATGAGGAAGAGGAGGTCACAGAGGAGAGGAGATGGAAGCCAGAGATGGGGACCAGAGCTCCAGATGAGCAACGAGACCAAAGCCCGACCTCCACTGAGGAAGGTCATGACGAAGATGATGGCAGCGATGTGCAGGATGTGGATGAACACGACGAATACATGGGTAAAATGACCTGCTTTATGATCCTGATGTGTGTTAATCATTCATACTGAAGCTATTTAAAATGTGATCATTTACAATATAAATTATTTTATGAAAAATCCTTCATTTCAAGCAGAGCTGTCAAAAATATGTCGCATATTTGAAACAATTCAATTTTCAAAAATCCTTCTGAATTAAAAAAAAAAAAGAAATACAGTATTAGTTTTGTCAGTTGTCAGAACTGGTAACAACTTTATGTATTTTACTTTACTTTAATGTGTCACAAGTGAAAAATACCAGCTGTGAATATTTACTCTTTGCAAGAAATTGAATTTACTCTCATCATCCTATTAGAGCCCATCATACCACACTAATGTAAATAAGGTATACGTGACTTCTGATCTTAGCCTGTGCTTCATTTCCAGATATGAAAGAGGTGAATCAAGCAGATTCCCATCTGGAGGTGAATCAGTGTGGGGGTGACTGTTCATTCGAGCCTTCAGACATGTTCAACTCAACAGAGGTGGAGGGGGACGACCTGGGGCTTTCGGGGTACGTGCAGGATAACTTTGAGTTCCTGGACCAAATGGACTGCAGTGCCCTGGACCATTTGGAATGCAGCGCCTCTTATCAGGTGTGTGTGTGTGTGTGTGTGGTTTTATCTGTACAGGTTGACCCTATTTGGTTTTGTGTAAAACACACACGTTTCTCCCATGCACCTCTTTTCACTTCCTGTCTCTTTACCTCTTAGGCGAACGAGTTCTCTGTGGAACCTCCTTGTTACTCAGATGATGATTATGAATTTATGGAAGAACCTCAAGCTTCTCATCCTGCAGAGCTTCATCTGCAGCCAGAGCCTGAAGCTCACACCCAGAACCACACGGAGCTGAATCGATCCAGGCTCTTCAGCACAGACTCCTACAACCTCCACACTAAATCTCTCAGCTTGCCTCACATGACCTCACCCATCCACAGACCAGAGGAGTCCAGCTCTGAAGAGGAGGCAGAGGATGACAGCGATGAAGATATTTACAGCAGTGATGATGAAGATGATGATGAGAGTATGTTTGTGAGAAGTCTCCCTGCTGATCTCTTCTTGCATAAGGTGAGCAGGTTTGAACCGGACTCTGATCCACAAGACAATTTGGTTCTGGATAGAGATCAGTTGTATCAGCTACAGATCTCTGGTGGGAGGGCAGGCAAAATGCTGGAGGATGAATTTCCTGCATGTGAAGAATCTCCTGCTGGAGATCAGGAGCAGATGGAGGGGGAAGTCAAAGGAGAGGAAGATAACCCAGAAGAAGAGGAAGATAACCCAGAAGAGAAAGGTTTAACAAAGATAGAAGAAGGAGGAGACCAACTGGAAAACAGTAAGCAGAGGTGAGGTGGATTCCTATTATAATTTTAGCAACAGCACTGCAAGTACAAAATCAAAGCATTCCAAAGTGGTGTCGCCAGCAGCTTATTGTTCTGGACGATGCTGCATTTTAAAGATGCTGTAAGTTGAATTTCTTGCGCGCATCTTTAGAAAGTCATGAAAAAAATCAAAGCACTGTAAGTTGTCTGAGTCAAAAATCAGTTTTTTTCATGTGTGCTTACAGATCGATGAACTAAATGTGTCTCCCCATTATCCGTTTGCAGCAAAGTTTCAAAGCAAGATCACTGTGTGGAGGAGAATACCCAAAAGGACAAAAAACAACCGTCCTTCTCTGAGGCATCACCACACCTTAGTGTTGACTACCCCCCAGCCAGCAGTGATGAATCCACTACGGCAGACTCAATAATGGAGGAGGGGGAACTGGCTGATAATGAGAAAAGTGATTTTCTACCTTGTCCTGTAAATTCTGGACAGACAGAAATCCCAGAGACTTCATTCAAGGAGTCTGGAGACGTTTCTGTAAGCTCAACAGAACCCTGTGATAGAGAGGATGTGGACCAGGAAGACGGTGAGGAGACGGAGGGTATGAAGGTATATGAAGACATAGAAGACATGTGTAAAGAGGTGGACATAGGAGAAAATGATCAGAGCATGAAGGAAGAAACCAGTGAAGATGAAAAAGAGGTAGCTGACATAAAGCAGGTGGAAACGATGCAGGAATGTGGCAAAGATCAGAATATTGTAGTTTGTGGGACAAACAGTGACGTTTGTAAAGATGCAACTGAGCATTTGACAATGGGAGTGGAAGAGCAGATAGAAAAAGTTTCAGGTGATGAAATGATGGAGGCTGATGAAGGATGGACAAATGAGAAAGAAGTTACGATGAAGGAAGAGGAGGAATCAGTGGAGACACCTGAAGAGAGGATCATAGACACAAATATGGAACTTGAGGAAGACACAACTTTAAAACAGACCAGTGAACAGGCTGCCACGATCCAAGGGAGGTATTTCATCCATAATGAGACACTGCGTCACGAAAGAAAAGACATGATTTCAAAAGAAAAAGAGAATAATGACCAAAAGACAGTCGATGAACAACAAAGCAAGCGACCAAGTGTGGCTCTCATCGAGTCTGATGTAAAGGAAGTGAAAGAAAGTAGGAAGTTTGAGGAAAATATCGTCATTCAAGGAGGAGTAGGACGGAAGCTGGTTATAACTAAGCACCCAAAAGTTTTCCAAGTCAAAGCTTTGCCGATTGTTCCTCCAAAGCCACAGCACTGCAGACTTGCCGCCTTGAGCCTCCGACAGCAGCAGCAGCAGCAGCAGAAGGAGAGAAAAGATGAAGATAAATGGAAAGGAAACCCGACAGAGGATGAAGGAGACCAGGGGAGAGATGGAGATGAGAGCGAGGGAAGAATGGAGAAACCAACACTCGTGAAAGTGAAGGAAAAGAGGGAAGGTGAGGAAAGAGCCGTGAGGGACGTGAGCAGACAAAGTCCCCTCAGCATGTGTTTCGATGAAGCTGTTGCCATAGCAACCATGAGACGAGAGAAAGAGAAAGAGTGTGAGAAGGAGAGGCAGACGGAGTGGGGAAATGAAGTGCAATGATTTTAAACAATGTGACTGCACAAACTGTCCAGGTGAAGCATAAAGGATGGAATCTTCCCAGTTTATGAGTTTCCTGTTAGTTTTTAGTGAATGACAGTATAACAACAGTGTTCATGGAGCATGACTTAAGATGAAGACGTCCTCCATCAGGAAGACCATAAACAGCTGAAACTGATGTCTGCTATTAAAGTAAAACTGAAAAGATGCATGTATGTTGGAATTGAGCATGTAAATAATATATGTATGTTATTATGCCATTGCTTTGTAGATGTGAAAAAGAAGGATAAAGAATGAAATGTCTCATTTATGATCATTTTAATGGATGTGAAGTCTGTGGTATTTTATGAATTAAAAATGTTCCCAACAAGGCTTGTGGACAAGTTCCCAGTTTATCACGAGGTCACATGACAGACAAAAGCCAATCAAATTCACTCCTATGGGTAATCTAGAATCACCAGATTATTGATGAAATTCAGTAGGTTCTTTCCTAAGCCATATACCCATGAAGATGTCTTGAAAATCTGTTCAACAGTTCTTGCATAATGAACACAATCAATCCAGCAAACATGGGTGAAAATGCCATCTCCTTGGATATATGTAAATAGGAAATAAACATAAAATTCCAACTTAATTTTTAGTTATTTGTTATATAAATAATAACGATGGTGATTAAAGATTGAAGTTTAAATGCAGGACTTTTTAAAAAATTAAATCTAGATAATTTAATAAAAAATTATCTAGATTTTTTTAAATAAGTATCAATTTTTTATTAAATAAGTATCAATTTTGATACATGTCTCAAATATCAAAATTGACTTGGTATTCGTTTCTTCCTACGTGATTCTATTTTAATTTTACGAACGTTATATTTTAAATATATTATAAACGCGTTTTCCTGGAAGTTGAGTATATATTTTTATCAATTAACTAAAACGGAACACGAGTAATGACGTAGCTCGATCAATTTGGAGGAAGGGGGTTGTGGGAGGAGTTACGTTCTACGTCATATCCGCTGTCTAATTTTCCCGGAAGTAAACCAAAATAAAACCGCTGGCTGGGAAGCTGCGTCTCCCCTCACCACAGAGCCAGGAGTTGTGCGCTAAAACTTGGAATTATCTTCCGTTGGCGACTCGTTTTCTATCGTCAGGATGTCTTTCCCCTCCTCTTTCGGTTCGCAGGTCGCAGCCATTATGGATGCGTTATCGAAAGCTGCTGTTGCCGAAATAACGAAGCTAGTGGAGAACGGGACTGTGGTTCTTCGTGTGGAGATGTGTCGGAGGGAAAACGAGATCCAGGAGCTCAAAAGAAGTCTGTCGCTAATGGAGGCTGAGCTCTGTAAAGCTCAAGAAGCAGCCAAGAGTCGAGCTACAGAGGACAGACAGGTGCAAACAGTCACCGGAAGTCAGGCAGCCCCGACAGGTGACGACCTCCCTCATGTATGATTAAAACATCCATTCCTCTCAGCTGGAAAAACAGTTAAACGACAGTGAAATGACTTATTAATTTAGTTATCTTTCCAATCACTAATAAAATATAAAATAGCCAAATTGTTTCTCACTATCAGCCCTTTTTTTTGTGTGTGGATGTTTTCTCTCATCTGATGTTGTTTCAGATGAGATGAAGATGGTAAAGTCTGTTGTAATCACATGTCTGAATAAAACAAACTAAATAAGTAGTTTTTTAAAAAAAATTAATAGTTTCATAAAAAATGTGCACAATTATTTAAAGTCCAATGTGGTGTATTTAATGTGTGTCTTATTAGACTGCATAGATGCATACACAATCTATATTACTGACAAAAAAAGTCCTGGCAATAAATTCAATGTATTTATTTTTTGTTATTATAATTAAATGTAAGACAGTTGTACAAAAGCATCACAAAAAGATCACACCTGAAATTAATGTTTCGCCTGAGCAGCAGTCATATATGAGTGATATATTTCACTAATAATTTCAGGTGTAAAGTTGTATTATTTACAAAAAAAAACAATGCAACATTTTTATTTGTATTTTGATTAGTAGATTTAGTTTTTGACCTTAGAAGTCACAGAGGAGCAGATTAAACTCATATATGAATTTGGCAAAGGGGTTTGATGAAGAATTCATCCCTCGTGTCCTGAAAATTAATGTCATGTTCTTTCAGACATGGACACCCTCCAGCAGTCAGGATTAGTAAATAACCATGGGGATGTTCTGTTCCAATTAGTTATCATATAAATGCAGTGCTTTTAAAACATAGCAGTCACACAATACTATGCTAATGGTGGAAAAAGAAAGGTTATGGTCAGACGCTCACAGTCAGCAGTGAAGCAGGAGTTTCACTAGATGTTCCACATGTTAAAGATATCAGGAAGTTTTGTGATCTGTTCCCAATTTATTGCATTTCGCTTTTTAATTACACAACAATTTTTGAAATTAAACTTTTTTTATACAGCTGCACTAACTGGAATTGCATGATAAACTGGTACGTACAAACACATCTCCTGTGATTTTGAGTGTTAGTCACTTTTTCATTTGTTCAGTCAGATGAGTTTCATAATCACTTTCATTGTTCTTTTGGTTACAGACCATGAAACAGAGGCGTTATATCTAGAACCAAAGACTGCTGATCTACTTTTCAAACCTCAACATGGAATGGAGAAGAGTTGTGACGTAAGGCCAGAGATGAAACAGGAGTTGACAGATGAACCTGCTGTCCTGGAAACAACGGATGATTCTGCATCCACAGAAATGTTCTTCGAGGCCAGAGAGCGAGTCGAACCAGTCTGGCCTCCTCCGGCTTGCCGTATGTTTGAGAAAAGCCCCATTACTCTGCAGCAGCAAAGACAAGATTACCCCCCTCATACTGACCAATACCCTGCTAATAAACAAAGTCCCTATATGTCTTTATATCCTGACACAGTGGAAATCTCAGGTGATGCCTTAAGACTGACGATCAAACAAGAGGTGGAGGCCCAGCCTGTGTGTGTGGGGATCACCGCTTCAGAACCTGTTCATGATGAACAGTTCAGACTTGCTTCACAAGCCGTAGTTAGTCAGGACCAGAGCTGCCTGTCTAATTCGCAACACGCTGGATCATCACTCCCCTCAGGACGTGCACAGAGGTTCACGACCGACACCACAAACGCTGAGGATCATGTCTCAGGAAAAAACAACCTGAGAGCAAAAAGGCTGATGAGCGTTTGGAGGATGAACCAGAAACTGTTCATCTGCTCTGTCTGCAACAAGGGTTTCCTTCGCTTGTCTCAGCTGGAAGAGCACAAAGCCACCCACCAAACTTACAAACCGTTCAGGTGCCTGGAATGTGGGAAATCCTTCACCCAGAAGACTCGGCTGAAGACGCACCAGAGCGTGCACACGGGCGAGAGACCGTTCAGTTGCAAAATCTGCGGCAAGATGTTTTCGAGGCAGGACAACTGTCTGAGACACGAGCGGTTCCACAGCGGGCTGAAGCCCTACAGCTGTGGGCAGTGTGGTAAAAGTTTCACGGTGCTGAGCAATCTGAAAATACATCAGGAGATCCATCTGCAAGGAAGGTAGCACCCGGACCCGAGCTCTCACTGACACTAATGAAGAGAATTTGCACAATTGGTCACCTTACCAGTATATTTTGGAAGGTTCTAAGCATTACCATGGCAACATGGCAGCAATGCTGACTATCATATACATTCATTTATTCATTCATTCACGGGTCGTGGGTGTTGCTGGATTCTGTCCCAGCTGATTACGGGTGAGAGGCAGGGAACACCCTGGACACGTTGCCTGCACAAGGCGGGGGTATCATATACATATTTATACATATTTATTAGCTGCTCTGATCAGGTTACTGCATATTTTGGAAGGCTCATTTACAGATTTACTGGTTTTTCTTTCTATCATGGGGCAACACGTTTGTTTGCTGTCTGTTATTGCGATAGTGTGGGATTAACCTCTAGGAATTATCACAGTGTGTCTGATCTAATACTTTGGTTCTAAACTGAGGGCCAGCAGTGAGCTTCTCAAACCTTTTTGAGAGCCAATTCAAATTTTTCAGAAAGGAAAATCTCCCAAATTCATAAACTTCCTGACAGTTTGAAAAACAAGATCTTTGAAAATACTGGAAATACAGTACAAGTTGTGTGGCGGTATCTCTGTGGGATGACTAAATTATGTTTATTCAGGTTATAAATAGCTATTTTGCTCAGCATTAAAAACTTGGAATTTATAGCTGCCAGCAGTTCATTTTGTTTGTTGTTAACTTCCCTCGATCATGGTAGCGGCTAGTTCTAAGTACTGTAATTTACAGCAGGTTTAACAAATACTGAATCACATAGTTATTCTGCAGCTGTGTTTACGTGGCGTTTCAATGCTGA
Organism: Antennarius striatus; assembly: GCF_040054535.1. NCBI lineage: Eukaryota > Metazoa > Chordata > Actinopteri > Lophiiformes > Antennariidae > Antennarius > Antennarius striatus. The sequence continues at coordinate 18,750,175 of NC_090793.1, read as the reverse complement.
ATTTTATAAATTCTGGTTTGAGGAATATGGTTGAACATATTGAATAAATTTGAGGTGGGGGTGGGCAATGAATTTGCAAATATTGAAGAATGTAATTAAATGATTGTCAAGTTGCTTCCATTGTGTTTCAGTGTGTGAATACTTCTATGTTTGAAATAGAAGTTCACAGAACAATCTCGACATTCTCGCTTCAATTTAAATGTTGGTGGCAACATTTTTTTGTACTAATTCAAAAAACTAAAATTATTTTATAGAAATGTGTCCATATGCTGTTTATTCTATTTCTGTTTACCCCCCCCCCCCCGAATTCAGTTTATAGGTTGATGGGTTTTTGATCATTTTCCTTCTTATGAAATTTCATGATTTATTTTTCTTTTAAAAATTTAAAGGTTGATTTTTTTTTACAGTTTTTTCCTTATTTGTGATGCTGTATTAAGTTTCTTGAATGCATTGAAAGGTTCTGTCCATCCATCCAACCTCCCACCCTCTAGCTCGTCAACTTATAGGGCAATAAGAACAATGAAGGAAACAGAAAATGCTGTATATCCAGCCTGGGCACATGGGGCCTTCTGTATGGAGTTTGCATGAGATCATCTAATGTAGATCAATAAACTCTAAATTGACTAATAAATGTGTTAATTATTGTTTTTCTCTGTGCCACTGCTGTGATCATTTTTCCCATCCTTACATTCCATATCCTGAGAATTTAATGTTTGTTGTTATATTTTTATCATTGTTAGTAGTAGTACTAGTGAATACTAGTGAGTACTAGTCAGATAGACTTGAGTGTCACAGTGAAAGTCTGTCATCATATGTTTTACAAAAAAAAGTCAAAAGAAGCACTGACAATCACACTGGTCAACATGTCCCAGGTCTTCTGAAAGGTGAAGCTGGGATCAAATCCTAAATTGTGTTAGACTTTCCAAAAACAAAAGTTTACTTTTGGGGTTTTAATTATTTGCTAAAATAGAAATGCATATGGGTTATATTTACATTTTACAGAGCTAATGATAATAAGAAGGAGGAGGAGGTGTGAAATATTTTGGTATTGAGCCGATACCAAGTAAATATGAGCCAGAATCACACCGATTCTTTTCAATAAATAAGGTGGATGTCATCAAATTGCTGAATGTTGATTACTTTTCATGACGTCAAGTGTATTTTGTGATGTTTCTTTTTTTTAATTATTAAATAGTTAAAAAACAGGACAGAATTAGGACAAAAAATTCCATTTATAATTAAATGGAATTTTTTTCAGAAACATCTTGAAAAGTGTATGTAAATAACTGAAAAAAAAGTACTGTTGGGAAACTGTAATACAAAAAAATTCTCAACAACAAAAACAACTGGTGAAAATATAAATAGCGTGTAAACAACTTAACAACCCCCAAACCTTTAGTAAGTCTGTGCAGAATGAAAGTTTTGGCTACAGGTTTTTATTGGCGAACCAGATCATATTAACATTATTTGCTTTAAATGCACTTCGTCTGTGACTCACTGAGCATCATTTATAGTTCTGAGTTGGTGAAAGTAATAAATAATATTTTGAGTTCGTTACTTTCGACTCTACAACCTGCCTGGATATTCTCTGCCATGCTGAAAGGTCTCTGCCAAGCTGAGGCCTTTGACAGCTGTCTCTGGACTGGGGGCCCTGCAGCGGGGTCAGGGGTCACAGGCCAGAGGTCAGGGGGTGTAGGATTTCTCTACAGCTCTCTCCGTTTTTGTAGCTCCTCATTTTCTTTTGGGTGTTTTTTAGATGTTTATATAAATTGATGCCGTTTCCACTATTGCTGATTGACATGAACTGGTTGCCTGTCTCTCATGTGACCCTACATTGCCCCACCCCCCCCACCCCCTCCAATGTCAACTTGTCATTGTTATTCAAATGTGCTTTAGTGTGATCGTTCTGTTTGTCACTTTGGATAGAAACGTGCCAAGTATCAGAACCATCGCCCTAAAAGAGATGCTCACAAATCAGACTTATTTCTTCACCAACATTTCCACGTCTCACAAAACGACTTGAGGAGACCCCAATCACGTGAAAAACGTCACGGTCCTGTCCAGCCAATCAGAGGCAGACTAGAAAAGGTCCACGGGGTCACGACTGGGATTCAAAAGCTGTGCGTAAAGGACGCGTAAATCCGCTGGAGTGGCTCCCAATCAGAAACAGGATTGAGACGCGTATTCCCAATATGCCTTGCGCGCGTTACGTGTCTTTACGGTACTGGTGTCTTCGCTTCCGGACAGCGTCTGGCTGTGATCGTGGTTCTTTGTGCCGTTCCGCTCCTGATCCGTCCTCCGTCGACCCCCCCCCCCCAGCCCGCTCCATCCGCCGGGCCGGTTCGGAACCATGTGGAGCGGCGTGGGGCTGCGGGCGCAGATCGCCTCCATCATCGACGCCATGTCTCAAGCGGCCGTGGCGGAAATCGCCAAAGTGGTGGAGGACGGGATGGTGGTGCTGCGCGTGGAGATGTGTCAGCGGGAAGAGGAGATCAAGAAGCTGCGGAGGAGCGTGGAGGCCATGCAGACCGAGCTGAGGTCAGCGCGGGAGAGAACCGGCCTGCGTCCCGTTCACGACGGCGGAGACGGTAAACCGACACCCGCGGGGTTTTCACGTAGTTTCACACCGGTGGAAGACACGGGGGGTCGTTCAGGGATGGAGGCGCACGGAGGCTTCTCTGTGACCTCCTTCTGACCCGGGTCCGTTTTCCCCCGGGGAGCAGGACGATCACCTCCCGTGAAGACTCCACTGGTCCACAGGTGTCACCTGTGTGGATTATTACTAGAAAAGTTAAAAAATAAAATAAAAAAAATATTAGGATTATTTTATTATAAATAGAATCTTTTCTCCACTATATGCATTCCCTGTCTTTCTTTTTAGTAGTTTAATTTCTTAATATTCTGGATGGACTGGATGAATGGGTTTCCCACTCTGTTAACTTCTTTCAGATCCACTACCAAAGTTTTTATTCTGGCGATGAAATACCAAAGATTTAGATTCAAGGCATAGGATCAATCTCTGCCAACAAACTAAATTCATTGTTTTGTTTTTTGCTTAATATGGCACAAATCAGATTTGAATCTCTTTCATTTGTAGTTCTAGAACAGATTCATAAGGGTAGTCTGGTTTATTCATATATACTGTACGTACATCATCATCATCATCATTGCTGCCTGGTCTGTTTCCAGTCTTGTTGCTACAATAATGTTGCTTTCAAAAAGTCTGTGCGTCAGTATTATTAAAAAGGATTAAAAAGGAGCTAAAGAAGTTTTTATGATGTTCAACAGGTGGGCACAAACACAAGCTTGACAGGAAGCTGATGATCAGCAACGACTGCTGGAATTAGAATTGAGATGTAAAGTATTCCATTTAAGAAAATCACCTTTTGTTTTGATAGAAGCAAGCAAGAGAAAGAACTTTATTTATTCACTTTGGGGGTTTTTTTTTCTTTCCAGACATGTTATTACAAATTCTTAACAGGAAGTCCGCCTAACAATAGGAGATCTTAACAATAGGAGGTCAGGAAAAAACATTGGATTTAATACAGTCAAATTTCACCAGGTCTTCCAAATATGAGCAACTCCCAACTGATTTCTTCAATTTTTCCCCTCAAACATTCCAACTTCTTTCCACCAGTGGGGACATTTCCCTAATCATCTAAATTTTCTGGCTTCTTGAACTACCAAAAGGAAGTCTGACTAGTTTTATCCTGGTATTCAGATGTGAAGTTAACTCTCCTAAAGCTTTTATTTTTGCTTGTCCACAGATGTTCCGGGTGGTGGCAGCGATGACAGGACTTTGCACGAAATGGCTCCGGACCAAACAAGCCTGTCGGCACCTGAGCTGCAGGTGAAAAGTGAACCAGTGGAGGAAGTGAGAGCAGAGACCGGCGGACTTCCTCCCCCGTTGTCGTCGTTTGACCACGACGCTACGCCGTGGAGACTGTCGACACGCACTCAGGAGCCGGGAGGCAGGGACTCGGACTATTTAACTTCAGGGCAGAACTCTCTGTTGGGTCGTCCCGAGTCGTCAGCAGAGACCAGACCGTCTCCCCCCTACATGAGCCCTGGGGGTTTCTCAAACGGGCCGTTCAGCAGCGGGCTGCTGACATCCAGTCAGTATCGGATCCTTTACAACGTGGTGCGCAGACGGACGGTGAAGAGGCTGATGTCTAAGAAAGGCTTCATCTGTCCGTACTGCGGGAAGTGTTTTGAGCGTGCCGGACACCTGGAGAGGCACAAACGGATTCACACGGGCGAGAAACCGTATCGGTGTGAGACGTGCGGGAGACGCTTCAATCAGAACTGCAGCCTGAAGGAACACATGAAGATCCACACCAGATGTGAGTCAAATAGTTACCGCTCTGGTTTCTTTACCAGCAGGAAGTTTGTGCTTTTAATTTGATTGTGATTGTAGATCACAGTATTGAATACATAGTGGCTTCCATTCTTATACAGATGAGACCCATTTATTTGTCCCATTACTGGCTTTTGACACTGTCGGGTTCTGCATTATGTCCCGCTTCGATGAAAAAATTGGATGTCCAAAATTCCTCTCATTTTTTGATGTAGAAAAGTGTTTCTCTGTATTTTTTTTTTTGTTCTGAATCTTTGCTGGTCGAGGTCTGTCGTTGAAAGATGAGGCGGGCGATATAGTAATAAAATACTATTACAATATTTCAAGGAATTCTGGAAATAATAATATATTTTTGATATATAGACAACATCTTCAAAATAAAAATGTGCACAAGAAGTGTTGTAACTTTATTTCTCAGTACAAAACAGGGTTACTGCTCCTTTATTCACATCAAGTGCTGCACACTGAAGTAAAAGTGACAAAAACTTAAAGTTTGTCTTAAATATTCAGTGTTGAGTCAAAACATCAGAATACCGCCATTTGAAACTTTAATACCTAATAAATATTAGATATTACATAGTTATGATATTAAATAGTTATGATATTAGATGTTGTGATATTAGATAGTGATGCCTTACATTGTAAGAAGGGTGTACCTTACCCACCATGTGGGCCTCCTGCTAATTTTCACTTGCACTTTTTTATTTTTATTTGTTATTTTATTTTGATTGTATACTGTTTATATTTTAGTGATAATTTAGTATATGTCCTGTTAATGCTACATGTGTCTGCTAGTGTAGTGTACGTCTTGTGTTATGTCCTTCGGTGTCAGTGTTTCCTTTTTTTTTAATCCAGTATTTATTCATTATGTAATGCCTTAGCAGTGAATATGTGCAATTTCCTCCGGGATTAATAAAGTATATATCTATCTATCTTCTATCTATCGATCAATCTAATTTTACCTGCATTATGGTGGATGATATTTGACCCACCACTGCTGTCAAAGCTTTCAAAGGCTGTATAGAAGGATTTTTTGTACTTCTTCCTGTGGGTATAAGTAATAAAATGGTGATTCTCTCTGCTTCAACAGGTGTTCAGAACGGACCAGTCGAGATCCACGTTGCTGAACAGAAAGAAATCCCAAAGATCAATCCATCCACCGATACTCAGTGCCCGGTGGAAGAGAGCCATCAGCAACCGGAGGAAGGCGTCCAGAGGAGCGAGGACGTCCCTCCTTTGGCTCTACACGTCAAATCGGAGCCTGTAGAGGAGAGTGTGGAACAACCGGTGTTTTATGGAGGAACTGAGGGGACGACGGACACGGGAGACGCCCTCAGTGAGAACTTACCTGCATTCGAGGGCGACGGCCAGCAGTGGATGTCCAGACTGCAAACACAAAACAAGCCGCCGTTTAGCGGCGAGGAATATCTGAGCAACTCCACGCAGAACGTTCCTCCCTTTCAGGGAATAGCTCAGCTTCTGTCAACGCCAGTCCAGCTTTCTTGCAGCACGTTCTCCCTCACAGGCAAAGCGTACGGGGAACTCAAAGACAGCATGGCGTCTCAAACCCTGTACGGATCCTCGGAGGGCGTCATGGCGTCGTCGGATTCGGGGTTACACGGCGCGGCGGACGCCATCATGAATCCACACCAGCAGAGAGGAAACATGCCTTTCCAGATGATCAAACCGAAGAAATGCTTCCTCTGTTCGTACTGTGGTAAAGTGTTCGAGCGCCACGGACACCTGGAAAGACATTTACGGATTCACACCGGGGAGAAGCCGTACGGCTGCCACGTCTGCGGGAGGTGCTTCAATCAGAAGAGCAGCCTGAAAGGTCACATGAAGACGCACCGAGAGGGTAACGGCCAATCAGGATAGCTGGTTACAACTGCAACTACTACAGTAACCCCTCGTTACTCGCGGTTAACCACCCGTGGAAAACAAAATTCCGTGATATAGCGACCAAGTATTTAGTATTCACAGCAATTTAAATGTGTCTGTATTACCTTTTCTCACACTTTTATAGACTTGTTACCCCCCCGCTGTTTCTTATGGTGGGCAAGGATGGCACACACGATATTCCTTGAACGGTCACATGCAGAACACACACACATAGGCCAACTCAGGGCAACACACACACACACACACACACACAACAGAACACGGGTTATCAAAGACTGTTTAAAACAGCGTTAAAGAAAAGTTCGCAGGAGGAACCATGAGTCTCGGAACGCAGCGCGCACACTGATGCTGTCAGCATCAGTGAAGCCGCGCATCTTGAAGCGCGAACAAGCGAGGGATTACTGTATCATCATTCATTTGTTCCAAAAATGTTTTACGGTAACTCTGTACAATGAGTTCTCCTCCCTTCAGCAGTTTAACATGTGAAAATTTTTTAATGTAATAAACTGAAGATAAAATTCTAACTATACAGTATAAGACAATATAAAGTTATATAAGGTATACATCTTATATTTATGAATATAAGATATATACCTTACATAAATCTTATATTTATAAGATATATACACCTGCATATATTATTATATATAAAGTTATATAAGTATATATAAATATATATGTATATAGTTATATATTCATATATATATATATATAACTTTATAAGTATAAATATAAAGTTATATATAAATATAAGGTTGTAAAGGTATATAAAGTTAACACACGAGCACCACTACTGTATATAAATGTACAAGAGAAATCGCCAACCACGATTTTCCTGTTTCATCCTCTTGATCTTTGTTCTCTTCCCAGGGGAGGGTCTGGATGTGTTGGTGAACAGCGGAGCCGAGCAGAACGCTGGACCTCCAGCTGTGGGCGAACTGTTTCCAGGCTCCTCCTATAGTGAACCAGGAAGTGGGCCGACAGTCATGGTGAAGCTGGAGCCAAATGGGGAAGACTTACAGACTTTAAATCAGGCCGGCCCTGAAAGTGGCTCCGACCAGAGTCAGCTGTGGGGTTCTGGGATGGAGAAGAGAAGCGACGCCGCCGAACAAAATTCGAATGTCTTTCTGCTTTTACCTGACGTCAAGTATCCTCATACTCCCGCTGCTGGGATGTCCAGTGAGCCGTTGGGATATCCCACCTCCGTCAAGCCTCTGCCTTTCCTTGATCGTGGAGAAAATGGAGAAATGATGACCAATAATCAATATTCTGTTATGGGAATGCAGTCGAGGAGTTCCGATATGACTTTAGGAATGGAGCTGCCAAATAAATGCATCACACAAGAGCGCCTCCTGGTGAACGACAGGGTTCACGAGGCGGGTGTGTTTGAACGCAACACGACTGCCTCAGGCGACTGCGAGGACAAAAGCGCTGTCCAGGACGCCGGCAGAGCCAATCGTTTCATTTGCTCCACTTGTGGGAGAAGCTTTGATCATTTCGATTTGTTTCAGAATCACCGGTGTAAAGATGTCACGGGATGATCCCTCGACTCCAAATCACACCGTTCCATCAGAAGAGGGGGCCGAGATTACATGTCATCCTGCATGTAGAATACTGGGTCACAGCATTGATCCGGTTCACCAAATCAACAGAAGGCGTCCTTGTCTGTTTGCAGCCGTTAATATCTTATTCAGTTTATATTTTTATATATATATATATATATATATATAAATTTTAATTTTTTTCAGTTTATCTCATCCAGGCTTCTCAGTTAGAAATAGAACAAGTCTGTTTTTGCTCCTTTACTGTTCCTTTATTTTCCCCTTAAACAAGTTTATTTATCAAAATGTTCTATTTGGAACAGGGTTCATGATGCTTAATATTGTTCACATATGTTTAGCTCATTTTTAATTATTAATATTATAAGTTGATTTTTGACTAGTTTAACAAGAAATCCCAGTCTTGCAAGGATTTAGCATGTCTATTGAATTGTGCAGCGTTAAATTGATAGGCTACCATTCTTTCATTTTTTTCTGCTACATCTGTCAGGTGGGTCTACATTCTGTTCCTCTGAGGATGAGGCGATGATTATTTTTCTCTTGAAGAAAATACAGTGAGGAAATACTTTTTAAAGCTCAAACTTGGAGCTGTTTTTGATGTGTTGTTTTTTTCTATTTTGATGTTCCACATCTGAGAAAACAAATGAAAAGCAGTGTTTTTGTTATAAAGAGAGCGTAATTAGTGTGTACGCAGGATTTGTATAACAAAGGTGACGTGAAATACCTCAGTGATAAACAGGGTCATCACAACTGGAGTGTGGAAAAGTGATGCTTTGTTTTGTTAGGTCAGTATCTTGATATTTATTTTTGAGGAAGGTATTTTTGTGTGAGTTAACGAAATGGGATTCAATATGAAGTGTATTACAAAAAGCCATTAAATCGTTAAGTTGTTCAGAATTGTTCTGAGTGCGTGAGTTTGTTGTTGTGTCTGAGACTCTGCTGCTTTTGTTACTGACCAGTGTAAATAAATGATTGATTAAATCTGTCCTGAACTCGTTCATTTTATGTCCCTTTCTTCTTCCAGCTTCTCTTTTCCAAGAGTACATTTAAGTGAAGTGAGCCCTAATGCACACTTTGTCTTTGTTCTTCATTTAGCAGAAGTGGCTAATAGGGAGTGTTGAGCACAGTTTATATCAGAAGTCTAAGGTTGTGATTCAAAAGTCTGCACAATGATGTTGGTTTAGATCATTGAATTACCTAATGGTTTAGTGTTTATTTAGTTATATATAACTAAACACTTACAAGTAAGGTGAAAGCAACATGCTTTAAAATGTCAAACATTTTTGTATTAGGATAAAAGTATTGAATTAAACATTTACGCTAAAGTATCCCCTCACTCTTCCGCGGCTAAAGGCTTGTTCAATCAATCAACATGTATCTGTATAGCGCTTAAGTTGTTGTGTTCTAAACAAATATATCAAAAATACAAAAAAATCTTTCAAAATTTGACATCTAATTTACACAGTTGACGTTCTAGAAATAAACATCAATTCAACTTTTGCTTTATGGAACTCAGACAGAAACTAATTTATTTTGTACATATTTTTGACAGATTTGCAAAGATATGTAAATGGAATAAGATTAAGATTAAATCAATTTTATTAATCCCCGAAGGGAAATTATTTTTTATAAGTATTTGTATAAAAAGTACATAATACACACTATAACACATAGTAAATATGATGTAATAAAGTAATATAGAATGTAATATATATATAAAATGTCCGTTTATAATGCGATCTAACACACACCAACTGAACATATTTATCTCCTGTTCATTTCCTTGCGCGTCTACTCATGTGTTTACGGTAATTCTCGGCTACACGGAAGAAAAGCTTCTAGCTAGCTTGAAAACACAAGGATGCTAAATTTCTTAGTGCGTACCTTTCTCAATTTGTAAAAGAAGCCTTACATGTTAGCGCCTTTAAATGATATTCTCCCTCACCTTGTACTCTAAATGAATTAATATGGCGACGTGCATTCCCTTTCAAAGCCAGCTGTCTTCAATAATGGAGGTTTTGGTTAAAGCAGCAGTGACAGAAATATCCAAACTAGTCGATGACAAATGCGCGTTTTTGCATCTCGAAATATCTCGGAAGCAAAGCGAGAATGAGATGCTGAGAAGAAAATTAGTAATGATGGAGAACAAAAACGCAGAGCTGCAACGCGGGTTCGGTAAGACGCCCCACAATCGAATGTGTGCTGTAAATTACACATATTGTTGTGTACGTGTTATGTGTTCATATTTACTACGGTTTTGAAGGCAGCACCGGAAGCGTGCTGCTTATTTACCTGAATGAATTTACAGAACGTTGTTGTGACAACGGGACTATTTTCACTCTGTCATAACACTGACTTTCACTTTGCTCTTGACTTTTCTTCTCCAGAAAACTGCCTGGACAGAGGAACAGCTGCCGGGAGAGACTGTCACCCCCCCGCGGGAAACATTAAGGTCTGTGCTGAGTTCAATTTGAATAGGAATATGTAGATCACATGTGTCAGATTCAAGGCCCGGGGGCCAGATGTGGCCCGCCACATCATTTTATGTGGCCCGCGAGAGCATAAAAGGTCAGAGTGTGCTTTGACCAAAAAGTACATTTCCCACAATGCAGTAATTAAGCCCATTTTAACATTAACAGAGATATCTTGGACAAAGTTAATGTTCTAACATTGATGTTATTTTTCTTTATTTACTTGGATAGTTTGATCCTTGATTGATGGACTTATGTAGGTTTAATCACCTGACAAATTAAAAGGATTTATGTTAGAACAGAGAAACAAGTAAACATATTTTATGTGCAACTATAATCTTTGTAAAATTGAATAAGTAATAAATTCTGACTTACTTAACTTATTTAAGGAGTAGTTACAATTATTTTAAATTGCATTGACTTACATTTGTTAGTTACATCTGGCCCTTATGCTGTTATGGCCCTTGGTATAATAAGTTTGACACCCCTGATGTAGATGTTGGATATTTCTCCGTAATACAGTTGCAAACAAACAAGCCCCCAAAATACATCAGGTTGTTTGTAAAAGCAACTTCACACAAGAACATTTTAAATTGGTCAGTGCAAATACATACATACATCCTCAGTACCTGCTTGTTGTTGTTATTTAGGATTAGGGTAAACAGCCATTATGGCTCAGCAACCAATCATAGACACAATTTATTTTAAAAGAACAGATCTGAATTTTAGAATGAAGGAGGAATGGGTTAAGATTCCTCAACAATGCTGCCCTTGTCTCGCCCACTCCGTTCTTGGTCATAGATTAAATTGAATAAATTACAACTAACCAACAATTCAGCTTATGAACAGCCTCTCGGAACCTGTTGAGTTTATAAATTGGGGACTGTCTTTAGTGCAAATTATTGTCATGAGTTAATCATTTTAAATCTGCAGTAGTTAGCAAAATCTGTGCTCTGTGTTGTATTTGGGAAAAACCCACCATCTACACATCAGCTACGACTGCGGCATCATCATCATCCAATCTGCCGTGATAACGGTCTGAATCTTACGATCAATTAAAAAAGTTCGTAAACAATGTTTTGTTTACTTTTAGATTTTTATTTGTATTTCTGCCACCTGTTATTTGTTGTGTTACGATTGTTCTGTATTTTGGCCGGCTGTTGCATTTTTTAAAAATTTGCTTGACTTCACTAACAGATAAAATAAAATGGAAAACAGTTTCAGGCGTTTAATTCCCTAAATTAGTCGTCTCATAAAATGGGTTGAGTTTCGTAAATCTGTTTGTAGTTCCCTGAGATTGAAGACTCTACACATTCCTTCACCATTAAAGAGGAGAGTCAAGATGAGACGCTGTGGATCAGTGATTCTGCTGGATCAACTGGTGAGTTGACAGTCAGGGATTTGTGCAAGAAACTAAAAAAACAATCGTGCTTTTTTGGGGATGTAATTAACCCCCTGCCCCATCCTGATTGTTCCAGCTTCTACCTTACAATACTCCAACGCAGCCAACGCCCCGGAGACTCAGCAGCTGGTGGAGAACTGTCATTCAGACGTCACCAGGCAGAAAAACGCGGAGTTCAGCGACTTGTACAACTCTGTTCAGCTTGCAGGAGACATCGCCGGGCTTCAGTTCACCGTTAAGACCGAGAAGGGAGAGGACAGATCTGGATACGGTCAGGATAGATGCCAACATGTTGCAGGGAAGCAGACTCAACTCCCTTCTGACTTTACCATGAATGAGAGAGAGAATCAACTCTGGTCGTCCATAATTGAAGGTAATGAAATTGAAGCTGGTTTTCCTGACTTTTCCAGCGTAGTAGAGGAGTATTCCAACAGTTTTCCAGACCATTCCGACACTCACATGACTGCGAATGCCTCCAAGTCGGTTAGCGTTCAACAGCTGACTTCTCAGAGGCCGTGCAACGGGATCTACAGCAGTGAGTTTCAGAAGGACGGGCCACCGTCCTCCAGCTTCCAGCCTCAGGGTACCCAGTTGTTGCAAGGGAGACAGAAGGAGCAGATGTTCCTACAGAGAAACCCCCTGCATGTTGCACATCTGAGGCAATCTGACGAACACACCGAGAGGGACGCTGCAGCTGAAGATAGACCAGCTGTAACTCCCTCACGCAACAGTTTCGCACCAGGAAGCTTTGTCCCTTCCACCACCCACAAACCTCCCCCAGGCATGGCACGATGTTACGTCTGCTCGCAGTGCGGGAAGACGTTCGGCCGCTTGCATCAGTTCAAGCTGCACCAGCAGAGCCACAAGAGGAAGCGTGCGTTCTGGTGCACGGTGTGCGGGAAGAACTTCCAGTGCTCGTCCCATCTCAGCATACACCACCGGACGCACACGGGCGAGAAGCCATACGGCTGCGGACAGTGTGGGAAGAGATTCACGCAGCAGAGCAGCCTGAGGGTCCACCAGCGCACTCACAGCGGGGAACGGCCCTATAGCTGCTCGCTGTGCGGGAAAACCTTCATCCTCATGCATCATTTGAAGCGACACAAAGTCATTCACACTTACAGCTGAGGCGGTCGCGTCGGACCCGGAAAACCAAATCAGAAACGCCAGTGGGTGTCAGACTCGATGCATATTTTCTATGTAAAATCCACCGAGCATTGAGATGTTTGCATCATTTCAAAATACCTGTCTTATTATCCTTCAAAGTGAAAATGGACTTGCAGCACGTTGGTATCTTTAAAATATAGAAACCCCCCCCCCCCAATAATTGCAAGTAATTACCCAAAGATCCTTCATTTAGCTGTATAACCTGATTATTGATCCCCGTTTGTATCATAGTTTGGCTCAGCTTCTCATGTAGAAATTTGCCTTACTTCATTTCAGGACTGAGATGGTTAAAGCACAAGACTTTCATCATCCCAGAAATGCTCTTCCGTTAAGTCATATCAGGGGTTTCCGTTCAGATTCAGGTCCATGTTGTGTCAGAGTTGGTAAAACCTACCTGACTAAAGTTAAGTCTTCACATCAAATGTATCTTTACCTCTCGTTTCCTGTGTTATGATTTCTATTAAAGGATCATTCCAATCAGTCGGGTTTCATTCGGTTTTTTGACATCACATGTTAGTTGTACTTCCGGATACCAATGTCTTCCAAAATCTCTCATCTTACTTGAGATTCATCATTTTCATTTGATACTTATTTCTTGTAATTGGGTATTCAAAATCAGTGTTACATCCAATGATTTTTGATTCATTTTAATTTTTGATTATTTTGTTGTAAAATTATACGAAAACAAGCATTACAACTTTTAAAACCCAACCTGACACAAAGAGAATTGTCACTAACACCACACAAAACCTGTGATAGATTTATGATCATGATTCCTGTGGGGTTATTGATAGTTGACTTATTAATAGGTTTTATTTTTTGACCATGTGTCAATCTAAAATGACTCAGTGGTGAACATATCTCCACCTAGACATCTCCACCAGTTCTTTATAATTGAATTAAACTTCATCCAAAGACCACGTCAGATGTACCAGAATGGAAGTCTGGCCCCCAAACCATCAAGTCTGATGTTGAACACTTTTGTTTTAATGCAAGTGAACAATCTGATAGATGTTATCAGAGCTTCAGTGAAGCCTGTGGATGAAGAAATGAAGCGGCACCAGAGGGCAGTCTAGCTTCAAATTTCCAACAAGCCACTCCAGTCTGCAGCTACTTCCTGGAAGAACAGGATTTTTAACACTGATGACATGAAGTTAAAGCATCCATGAGATGCTGACATCAGCAGTTTGACCACCTCTCATTGAGTTCTAACGATAACATTTCTACAGGTCATTCATTCTGTTGCTGCCGTCCGGTTCGATCTATCTGGTCGTCATCATCTAGACACCTGCTGATCTGGTTTTTGTTCCAACCAGATCATTTGATTATTCCATAATCAAAATAGTTGAAGACCGGTACACCAGTAGCAGAGTGTGTGTTTGGCAGCGTGTCAAAAACTATCACTGTTTTGGAAAAGCTGTCAGGCAAGAATGATGTGAACCTGAGGCCTTTTCTTTCTCTGTCAGTTTAGTCTATTGAAGCTCCATGTTGGTAAAGCTTCTCTGCAGAAAGAAGAGGTTAATGTGTTGAAGTTGCCAAATAAATGATATATTTTTTTTACCATTATTGCAAAAATAACACTTTAGATGCGTTACTTACACAATAGTTGTGTTGGATATTATTGAATTTTGTATTTGGTGTTTGTAACTACAGAATAACATGTCATTGCCTTTAATTTATCATCTCAGGAGGGTTTTCAATGAACGATCTCTCATGGGAGCTGAACTGACACTTTTCCAACACATTCCTGTGTCAGTCATCATTTACATGTTTTAACATCCCTGTGTAGATCCAGCAGCTGCACGACCCCCCCAAGGTTTATCAGTCTCAAACCAGAAAGTAAGTTTATTGATGTCAGTTTGTGCTGACTCGGCTGTCCTTCTCCTTCATGCACCAGTCAGTACAGTATGTTCTGATATCTAAAGCCAGTCATTAGCTGAAAAAAGATAGCTCAGAAATTTCTCACAACCTCGAAAGGCTCTAAACACTCGAGTCTGAGTGTCATGGAAACTCTTTTCTTCACCCTTCTTCTTTGTGAATGAGGCTGAGGAGGAAGATGGCAAGTGGCAATGAATATGTTTTGGCTAAGACAGTGGGAACCAGCAGACAGTAGGGAGGGGGGGGGGTAGGAAAGAAATAGGGAGGTAAGCATGGATGATAAGTGGAAGAGTTACTGATAAAACCTCAAACCATTATGATTTTCAGATCTCATCTCACCTGCAGCATCACACATACCGTCTCTCTTGACTTCAACACCCCCAAAATGACCGGACTCTCCCGAGACTGGTGACTCCCTCCGATCCCCCCTTCTAGTTAGAACAAGAACGTCTGTTCTTGAACAGAAACTTGTGTTCTTTGTATTCAGTATACTATGTTCATCAGAGAATGATTGAAGTTCTAAATAATAATTTTAATTAAATTTTTATGTTTATTTTTACTTTTATTTTTATTTATATAAATAATTTAAATGAAGAAGGAATTATGAATCATATTCATCAAAGAATTATTGAAGTCCTAAATAATAAAAAAAAATTTAAATTAAATATCCACCAACCTCTATTCAACATTTTTTTCATTCCATCCTGATCCTGAGTTTAAACAGAAACAGCTTTAGTTTCCTTTTGAGTCACTGAGAAAACGTCTGTGTTGGATCCATACGTTGCACACTTGGATGTAATAAATGGATTCCAGGCATGCATGAGTTTTTAATTATTCCTTTACTTCAAAGGCAATGGGAAAGAGCCATGTGAGCATTAGCCACTTCACTGCACGTCGCAGGCTATCATTATATACTGAATGTGGTACAATTGCCGGCGCCTTCTTTAAGGACCCCAGAGGGCCACCCGGCTGCCTAAAGTGCCTGTGTGAGCTCTGCTCATTGTAACCGTGTATTCATTAACTGAAATATTAAATTTGACATTGCAGATCAACAGAATATCAACCCACAAAACAATAAAGTCAAATGATAAAAATGAACAACAATACAGATGATGCTCAATGTCTCTTAATCTGTCACATCTGTCCCATAAATCTCTTAAAGATTTCCAAACTGGACGTTACTGCAAGTTCTCCAAGCATTCCAAAGAATCCAACTGTTTCATGAGGGCAGGAAGCTGCAGTTTAAAGTCGTGCTTCCAGAAATAATTGGAAGGCTGTAAAGGTGTGAGCAGAGCTTGTCAGAGGGAGAGCTTGAAGACTAAAATGACCAGACGGATCTGTAGAATGAATAGACTGCAAATAACCTGTAAAATCAGGCCTAGAACTGATCTCACTCTTCTTTGTTTCTGCTTCCCATTTGCCATCAAGTTTATTTTACCCCTCTGTCATTTCTTCTAACCTCCCTCGTCATTAAATTCACATTCAAATTACACCTAAAAGTACACATTATACTGACACACCTTCACTCTAGGGTTATTTTCTAACAGGTGAGTGTTCATTACAACAGGATGGACTGGATCAGTAGAACTTAAAATTAAACAACCAAGTTATAAATTTGAGAGATGTCATTGCAAAAAACAAACAAACTCATGCAGTGAATTGTTTTCAGACCTTTGTCACCATAAGGAATATTGTAGAAAAAATGGTATTATAGGTTTTTCAACACCATAGAAAAAAAACATTAACAAGATCAGTCCACTTCCTAAGGTGCTGGACACAAAACTGAGTTTGGAAAGATTTAAAGCACACCATTAAAAAGATAGTCAACAATCCAGAATATGCAAAGATAGATAGGTGTGTTTAAAATATGTCAAGTTCCACAATTGTATTGAAATGCTTAATCCTTCTATATACTACAGTATTATCATTTTGTTAATTTCTGGCCACCTACAGGAAGAGGTTTGCATAAAACGACATAAATTCATGCTTGTTTCAAGAAATCAAAGAACACGATTATTTTGTAATTTTCCACCATATAGGAAGAAATCCTTCAAACGGGATGATGAAAGCAGCTTTTGAACGAGGACGTTCCACTGACGCAACAGGATAATTCCAGTCTAACCACAAATCACACCAGAAGTAACAGATGCCGACATGTTAGGGCTGCTCTTGGCAGAGCTGCACAAGTGAGCTGGAGACTGACATTGTCTTAGGGGATCTGACAAGCCTTCTAAAAATGTTCCACTTCCAATTCATTTTACCTCTTGAAATAACTGCCTTTCATTGTGTATTGTGTTCATTCATTGTGTATGTGGAGTTTACTAATCACTGTGAGTCAGCAGTCTCAACAGAATAGGATATGATATTGTATTTTACCAAATATACAGCACAATTAAAACCAGATTATTTTCAAGTTGAGGTATTTTATTGTAATCAGAACCACAGTCAAACAGTTTTTTTTAGAGAGTACCAGTAAAATATAACAGACAACTCAGTGGCTTCTGGAAAATATGGTAAATATCCCAAGTGACCCATTTCCTCAGATTGTTTCAGAAAACACTGTCATGTTTATACGTTCGAACAAACTAAATTTAGAACAATGAACAAATAGTAAAGCTACAGGTACAGCTATAGCAGTTAGTCCCAGGCTCAGTATCAGTTGTTAGTCTTAATCCATCCGGCCCACCACGTTCGACACCAGATTCTGCAGTTGTTCGGCTCTCTGCCTTCCTGTTTCCAAGACTTCCTCGTGGTTGGCCCTTTGCTCGCTGTCGTAGTCCATCACTACCATGTTGGTGATCAGCGACAGGGCTAAGCAACGCATCCCAGCGTGACGGGCGACAATCACCTCGGGGACCGTACTCATCCCTGCAGCCAGGACAAAGACGAGAGAAGCTGGATGATAGGCCCGATCTAGTGTTTGTTCTGTATGCGTGTGTGTGTGTGTGTGTGTGTGCGCGTGTGTGTGTGTGTGTGTGTGCGCGTGTGCCTGTGTGTGCATGCATGTATTCTTCTGCTTCTCTTTGGTTATACTGTACAGTGGTTTTAAAGACTAATGATTTAAAAACGACATGTTTTCAATGTTTTCTTCAGTAAAAAATAATTGCCAGCTAATTTTCGGTCAACAGAATACGTCTAAGAGTATTATTATTATTATTATTATTATTATTATTATTATTATTATTATTATTATTATTATTATTATTATTATTATTATTATTATTATTATTATTATCATCATCATGATTTTACTGTTATCATTATTAATATGTTTCATTGATGAAATGAAGAAAAAAATCCTCCATTAAGTATGAACACTTAAAGTTTGAGGTACAGCTACAAAACTCCACTGAAACAAGTAGAAATGTGTGTGTGAGGGAAGGACACACACTCACCGACAGCGTCACCACCGAGCTGGTGCAGAATGCGAGACTCTGTGGTGGTTTCGAAGGACGGACCTCCCACGACGCAGTACACCCCCTCACGCAGGATGTGATTGTAGTCCAACTCACACGCCACATCGATGGTCAGGTCTCGCAGCTTTCGATCATAGGCGTCAGACATGCAGGGGAAGCGGGGGCCGAACCTGACGGGTAAGAGGCGTGTTGTGTCCAGATTAGCCAACAGACGGACAAACAACCCAACAGATACCTTATTGATCCTGAAGGAAACTCTACTCCACTACCTTTCATCGTTTGGTCCAAATAGTGGGTTGTTTCCAGCAAACCCTGGGAAGTTGATGTGGTCGATGATCATCATTATGTCTCCCACCTTGTAGTCGTCGTTGAGGCCTCCAGCTGCATTGGTCATGATCATTGTCTCCACGCCAAGGAGCTTGAAGACGCGTATGGGCAGCGTGACCTGGACAAGGAAAAGGGAAAGGCGTGTTTGTAACGTCCCACAATGCAAAGGGACTGTTAGTATCAGGGATAGCAATTGTGCACGACACAATACTTTGAATGGCATTTGTTTACCTGATTGGTGCAGTTGTTTTTTTTACCTACTCACCTTGTGAAGGGAGTACCCCTCGTAGAAGTGGAACCTCCCCTGCATGCAAACACATGACTTCCCTTTTAGCGTCCCAAACACCAGCTGTCCTGCATGACCATGCACTGAAATACAAACGCACAATGAGCACTCTCAAGCACACACAAACACGATAACAGCTGTATTTTCCCAGACACTTGGATTCTGCGCATACCTGTGCTCTGTGGGAAGTTGGGAATGTCGCTGTACTTGAAGATCTGAGGGTCCTCAACCATATCTGCGAGCCCCCCCAGGCCTGAACCGCACACGATTCCCACAGTGGGTCGTACATCTGTCTGCGATTGCAGCCAATCAGCTGCAGCCTGACAGTCCTCGTAGCTATTCCTAAGAGTCACATAAAAAACAAATGTTCGGTCATGTGTGTTTGCACATGGATACTGTGTGCACACACTGACACAAAGTCGTTTCACTGGAGCTAAAAGTTTTCTTTGTCTTAAATGTTCAAACAATGTTTCATGTTAATTTGATGAAACATCAAATCAAAGGCGTTGCTGGAGCAAATCATCGGGCTTAGGGCGAGAATAATAAAAACATCAAGGTAAAGTCTTTGATGGCAGTTTGAACGTCAGTTGACGTCTCAGTATTTGCGGTACCCCCTTGTTGTGTAACTCAGGAATTGACTCCCATTGCATTATTATTTATTGCATGTTGAGGGGTTGCTAGAGCGTTTCCCAGCAGATTTGGAGGCAGAGTGCATGCCGGTGCACCGCTGAGCCACATGAAAGACACGCATGCACACACTCACACCTACGGACAATTTGAGACCGACCCATTCACCTGAAGTGCATGCTTTTTGGAGGTGGGAGGGAGCCGGACAACCCAGATAGAGCCCACTAAGACGCAGGGAGAACATACAAACTGCACAGAATGAAACTTGAACCTGAAACTATCTTGCCGCGCAGCGACAGCAAACTCTGAACAACAAACTCCAGCCATCGCTGCAGTTTGTTATTCAGTTGCTAAGGAGACAGAGTTCACTGACCCTAAACCGTCGAGTGTTGCCTTCACATGCTCATAATGAACTCGGAAATACTGTAAAATACTGAACTCAACTGAAGAAGAAATATAAATATGGCAATCCTTACTGGTGGGTTGGGTTGCCGGCTAGTGGTTGTTCCTCAGACATGTTTTCTGAATCTTTTTGTCAATGGAATGGCTTATTTGTCATGTCAGTAGGTTTTTATATGAACATGGAAGGAGATATTACTTTGATCTGTGGGCTTTGAAAATCACTTTTAAGATAAAATGTCATGAAAACATCATACAGTGAAGTCTTTGATGACAGTTGAACGTCAAGCCACATCAATGCGTCTCGACAGTGGTGATGCCCCCTGTTGTGAAACTCAGGAATTGACTCCCAGTAAAATCATACGTAAATTTAACTAACCCTGATGTCATTGATAAACCGTCGAGTGTTGCCTCAGAGATCCTCTAAAATACTGAACTCAACCGAAGAAGAAATATAAATATGGCAATCCTTACTGTTGGGTAGGGTTGCCGGCTACTGGTTGTTCCTCAGACATGTTGTCTGAACCTCTTTATCAATGGAATGATTTAAGTTATGCCACGTCAGTAGGGTTTATATGAACAACATGAAAGGAGATATTACTTTCTGTGGGCTTTGAGAATCAGTTGAAGATCAAATGTCAAGGAAACCATTAAAGTCTTTGGTCACAGTTGGAACGTCAGCCACATCAAAGCGTCTCAATAGTGGCGATGTAAATGTAAATGTAACTAAAAGTAACTAAATGGGCATCAGTACTGCTGTCCCTTTCAGCAGGGTGTGTTTTAGTGCATTAGCGGATGGCCTGGGGTGAGTTTATTGTCTTCCAGAAAGTCGTGGGTTAAATCTGCTGGTCAAAAGCAGGAAGAAGGTTCAAACATTTTCAAATAAAGCAGAAGTTAGTCCAGTTACACAGTGCAGGCAGTAAAAAGAAGTGTTGTTGGAAGCGTGAATTGTTCTTCAAGTCGTCCTCGTCGTCTCATCAGGGCAGCACGGTGGCGCAGCGGTAACGCTGTCGCCTCACAGCCAGGAGGTCCGGGGTTCAAACCCCACTGAGGGCCTCTCTGTGAGGAGTTTGCATGTTCTCCACGTGTCTGGTGGTTCCAAAAACATGCGCATAGTTGGGTTAAAGTTAAAAGCATAGGTATGAAGGGGGGTGAGAGGACACACCCAGGAGGTCATTGTAGTGGGGAATTGGTTCTTAATGTGGTTACAGAACTGTTTTGGTCGTGTTTCCTCCACCTGTGAACCCCATAAACACAAGTTCCAAACTAAATCCCAGCAGCTGAAGGTTTAGCTCAGAGAGATGAGAGGAGAAACTCAGATCTGAGGTTATGGGTTCAAATCCCAGCTTCTGACTTTAGATTTTCTCTGTAGTGTTGTAAATAATAAATACAACATCCAACCACATCCTGTGAGTGGAGTCAGGTAGCACAGCCTGTTAAGGTGCTAAGCAGGTGTGCAGACATTATAGGTTCAAATTCCACTCCTCCCATCCTTTTTCAGGATTTTTCCTGAATGACGAAGACAAATACACGCGGAGAAAAGGTCTGAGTGTGAAGGAATCGGTAGCGTGGTGGGTTAGCCTGTAACGATGAGCCCTCGGTGTCACAGTCCCAACCCAGCGCTGCAGGTTCTGGATCAAAACTGTGTCTCGCAGTAACGAGGCCCGGGGGGGGCCGTGTCCCCTCCGCGTTGTGTGTAGTATATAAAGAAAGGGTTATGGAGCCCAAAACAAAAAACAGCTGACATTTTGCTGCTGTCAATAATATTAATGTGTTTTTTGGTAGAAAGAATGTGTTGCTGCCGCCAGGCGAAGAACGTTCGATCAGGTTCAGGTTTGTAGGTAATATAGGTTCTTCTTCCCAAAAACTTGATCCTACTAATGTGATAAATTAGAAAAAACACTACTGAAGCTGCTGATATTTTACTAACATGAAGTAACATCTACTAGTAGACTGAATGAACAGGATGCAGAAAACTATTACATAGATAAGAATCAAAGAACCCTCTCTGGGATCTTCACAGAGAAAACCGTCTTGGACATTAACTTCCTGTTGGACTGACCGACCCTTCTGTCGGGTCCAGGAGCTCTTAGACTCTTTTCATCTCTCTCTCATCAACTTCCCTGTGAAAACCAGAAACAAGAAAGCCAACTAAGTGATATGGAGTGGCTTCTTCTGGTACTGTTCAGGGGGTCGTGTCCGGCCCGCAGGCCTTAGCTTGAGGACCACTGCTCTACATGATCCACCAGTTCCAGGATGGATCGCTGTTACAACCCAGCTCGTTAGAAAGAGTTGTAACAAGAAGAAACCGATGTAAAAGGTCTAACATAAAAATATTTAATAAACACAAGATTATTTTAGATACCTGGACAGGGTAAAGGTTTTCAAAATTAACAAAAAGGGTCAAAAGATGATGCTCAAACAAATATAACCACAAGAGGACCACTGAATTTGTCTTGTGAATTACAAGTGAAAACAAAACCCACACAGCAATCTAATTACAGTTGTACAAAAAAAACACACAATCCACTGCCTGCCTGCAATCGGCAGGGGACTAACTCGGCCCACTCTTCCACAATGTGGTCACAAATTTGATTAAAACATCGTATCTTGCAGGAGCAAACAAGGCAGACTGTCTGTGAGAAAACAGCCCCCCCCCTCAGTCTGAACAGCTGAAGATGATTTGAGGGCTCCTGCTCTGATTGAGGACCTGGGATTGGAGAACACGCTGCACCAATCAGGAGCCGGGGATGGAACAGGTGGAATGGGCGGAGCCAGGACTGAAGGGTGGTTAAGCTTTGGGAGGAGGGAACCAAACAGAAAGACACATTATCATGCTGCTCTATAATCCTACCAATCACTGCTTTTAAATAGTAAAATAAAATAGATAAATAAATAAAAGAAATTCATGTAAATCAAATCAGTTGTAGTCTTTCTATGGCTCTTATCTGAGTCCATTCAACTGAAATAAATATAAATAAAATACAAAAACTTATGGCACACAGACAAAACAGTACTTCCTTTAAGGAGACATCACATGTTGTAGAAACAAACGTAAAAATTTAGCTGAATTTAAAAGTGACAATACGTTACTGCTGTGTGAGGCTCACTTGTCTGAGGCTGAGCCTGATGTTTGCAGGTGTCTCATCTTTCATAAGTTCATCAATGGTCGTGGTCAGGGTTCATTCAGGGGTCTGGGGGTCATTCAGGGGTCACAGCACCTTCAGCTTCATTAGAGAGAAATATTGTGACCCCCACCTGCCTTGAAACCCCTGCTCTCAGCGTCCACCTTCCTTTTATCCATTTCTGAGGGGGGGGGGGGGGGTAACTAAATCCAACCTTCGCTCTGACTGCTGTTAAACAATGAAACCGAAGTCGTCTTGCTGCGCTTGCATGACTTCCGCCACCGTTGCATTGTGGGGAATGTAGTGTTTGTGCGTGTAAAACACCAGTAGGCGGATGCGGCTTGCGGGCCTGTTCTAATAGTAATTAAAAATCATCCCGCGGGCCATAAATAATTAATCACGGGCCAGGTCTGTCCCGCGGGCCTTGACTTTGACATATGTGATGTAGATCAGAGGTTCCCAACCCCTGGGCCGCGGACCGGTACCTGTCCGTGGGACATTTGGTACCGGGCCGCACAGAAAGAAAAAATAATTTACATTACTTCCGTTTTATTTATGTCGGAGTCTGAAAGATGTTTTATGTTGAAAAGTGACGTCTGTGCAGAATGACGCACAGACGAATGCGTGCGTCTGTCCCGCTTGACAGGAACCTGTCTCGGTCACGTGACAGGTTTAACCCTAAATTAAGCGCCCACAACCGCGCCAGTGTTCTGGATTAAAATCAAGGCAGATTATCCTGAGATCGCACAAAAAGTATCAAAAACCCTGCTTCCATTTCCAACCTCCTGTCTCTGTGAAGCGGGATTTTCTGCAGTGACCGTAAAGAAAACCAAACTGCGGAGTAGACCGGACGTCTAGAACACACTTCAGGGGTCATTGTCTCATGATTGTAATTATGAGACAATGACACTAATTCTCATGATTGTAATTATTATTATTTGATTGACTTGTCCACTTTTTTTATTGGAAATGATCAGTATTTCTCCTACGGATGATTTATTATTAGACTACAGCTGTCCTGGTGTCGTTAACGATTATCGAGGGAATGAAGGCCGGTCTGTCAAAATATTGTCGTAGATGAAACCGGTCTGTGGCGCAAAAAAGGTTGGGGACCGCTGATGTAGATGATTCATGGCAATTTCTTTACATCCTACAGAGTGGGAAGTCCTTCTTTTTTTTTTTTTACATGTACACCACTCATAATCAAGTATTGAGTATTTCTTGGTCGAAAGTAACATGATAACAAGAACCAAGGTAGTCAGACTGCAACATCCCGCGACTTACCCTGACCTACTTCCAGGGTAGGATGAACAAAGACGCGAACACTGACAATTAGAATAAAGCAGTGATGTAATAAAACCAGTTCATCTTCAAGTTGAGACATTTTATTTTAAAATCAGACCCATAGTCATACAATTGTGCATTTTTTAGAAGAGTACCTGTAAAAGATAACAAACAACTTAATATGTTCTCAAGTAAAGACAAAGCATGGAAGATTAGGTAAATATCCCAAGTGACCTATTTCTTCAATTTTTTTTCTAAAAGTATTATCATACTATTACATAAATTAAGACATACTTTAAGATAATTAACAAATTGTAAAGCTGCAGCTAAAGCTACAGCTACAGCTACAGCGGTTGATAGTGTCAGTATCAGTATCATCAGCAGCAGGAGTTTTGTTCCAGGCGGCCCACCAGGTTCGACACCAGATTCTGCAGTTGCTCGGCCCTCTGCTTTCCCGTCTCCAAGACTTCTGCATGGTTGGCTTTTTGCTCGCTGTCGTAGTCCATCACTGCCTGGTTGCTGATCAGCGACAAGGCGAAGCAACGCATCCCAGCATGACGGGCGACAATCACCTCATGGACCGTACTCATCCCTGCAGTCAAGACAAAGAAGCAAGAAGCCCGATGATGCAACTGAGACCGATGTAAATGAAAATACTAGGAGAGACAACACTCACCAACAGCATCAGCACCAAGTTGGTGCAGCATGCGACACTCAGCGATGGTTTCAAAGGACGGACCTCCCAGGACGCAGTACACCCCCTCACGCAAGAAGTCGCTGTAGCCCAACTCAGACGCCACATCGAGGGTGAGCTGTCGCATCTTACGATCATAGGCGTCGGACATGCAGGGGAAGCGGGGGCCAAACCTGACGGGAAGAGGTGAGTTGTGTCAAGATTAGCCAACTCTTGAAATTCACACCATTGTGTCACTTATTACACAATTCCTGAAAGTCCACACTGTATCTGTGGATACACTGGCTCATGGTGATAAAGGATGTCTGATTTTTGTTCACCGCACCAGAGATTCTCAACACCGACCTCTAAACACCTCAACACGGGACAAATAAAAGCTTCTTCTTAATTATTTGAGTGAATCGTGGTGAAACTTTCACGTTGAGAGAATGACAGGAAATACAAGTTGTTTACAGATTTTAAATTTCAAGTTTGAATATCAAACCAAGATGATTACATAGACAGACAGACCAGACAGACAGACAGATACTTTATTAATTCAGAGGAAACTGTGGATCATGTGTTCTTCTCCTTTCCTACCTTTCATCATTTGGACCAGATAGAGGGTTGTTCCCAGCAAACCCCGGTAAGTTGATGTGGTCCTTGATGATCATCACGTCTCCCACCTTGTAGTCCTGGTTGAGGCCTCCAGCTGCGTTGGTCATGATCATTGTCTCCACGCCCATGAGCCTGAAGACGCGTATGGGCAGCGTGATCTGGACAAGGAAAAGGCACGTTCTCAACATCCCCACCATGCAAACAGTCTCTTCGTATCAGGGGTAGTACAGCATTTTCAACTTCGCTTTCCCAGGCCACATCCACCAGCTCTAACTGGGCAACCCCAAGGCATTACCAAGCCAGTGTTGAGATATAATCCCTCCACCTGGTCCCGAGTCTGCCCCGCGGTCTCCCCCCAGGAACACCTCCCTAGGGAGGTGCCCTGGTGGCAAACCCAAACCACCCCAGCTGACTCCTTTGCATGGGAAGGAGCAGCGACTCTACTCTGAGCCCCTTTGCGAATGGCAGTGTTTCTCACCCTATCTTTATCACCAATTCTGTTGGTGTTTTTCATGGACAGCGTATCAAGAGGTAAGTGTGGCGAGGAGGGTTTGCATCGCTGCTTTTTGCAGATGACGTGGTCCTGTTTGCATCATCGGCCTGTGACCTGCAGCACTCACTGGTCCGGTTTGCAAAGTGGAGGGGATGAGGATCAGCTCCTCCAAAACTGAACCTACGGTTCTTAGCAGGAAGCTGGTGGATTGTCTTTTGAGTGGGGAGTGAGGTCCTTCCCCAAGTCAACAAGTTTAAGCATCTTAAGGTCGTGTTCATGAGTGAGGGTAGTAATTTTGCACAATAAAATACTTATATGTTGTTTGTGTACCTGATGGGTGGTGGTTTTCACCTCTTCTTACCTTCTGAATGGGGTACCCCTCGTAGAAGTGGAACCTCCCCTGCATGCAAACACATGACTTCCCTTTTAGCGTCCCAAACACCAGCTGTCCTGCATGACCATGCACTGCAATACAAACACACAATGAGCACTCTCAAGCACACACAAACACGATAACAGCTGTATTTTCCCAGACACTTGGATTCTGTGCATACCTGTGCTCTGTGGGAAGTTGGGAATGTCGCTGTACTTGAAGATCTGAGGGTCCTTGAGCATCTTAGCGAGGCCCCCCAGGCCTGAACCGCACACGATTCCCACAGTGGGTCGTACGTCTGTCTTCGATCGCAGCCAATCAGCTGCAACCTGACAGTCCTCGTAGCTATTCCTAAGAGTCACATTAAAAAAACTTCAAAGGTTCAGTCACGTGTGTTTGTACATGCCTAATGTACACACAACACACACACACACACACACACACACACACACACACACACACACACACACACCCCACCCCAGGTGCTGGTGTCAGTTGTAAGGGTGTGGTAGAGGTATGGGAATTGTTCTTATTCATTTCACAATTTCTATGAGGTTTGATTTAACAGAATATTCCAAAAATTGATGTCATGTTCAGTAACACAGTGGGTTCATTGGAAAGCAGGAAGTCAGGACCACTTTGTAAAAAAATCCAAAGTCTTGAAGTCACTCATTCATGTCTCAATGAATAACTAAAGTCACAGTCTCCCCCCGTGTGGACGGAATTACTCAACGTCCTCTGCCTGGATGAGGTGTGAGTAACAGGACGTCCCCGTCACGCTCCACCGCCTGGTTACCCAGGTGTCGCACAACTAACCGGCATTTTTTCCGAGCTAAACCGCGTCACTGACAGAAAATATCTGCCTCGACTGATCCGTGAAAATTAAAATCAGAATAAAACAGCAGCATCCTTTAGGTTTAGGGAACAGGACACGCACCTCCCAGCCCGATCCTATCCATTTAACTGTAAAACCGGATGAGTTATTATTACGTTGTTTTTTTTAATTACAAGATCACATAGACGTATAAACATAAATAGGTATATTTTTTTAAATAATTATGGAATTTAATAATGAACTTACGCGGACATGATGGAACGTGATGCCGACGGAGTCAGAGGTTCGCGTCCCACCGGAGCTCTCGCGTTTCCGGATGAGAGCTAGTTCAAGGTTTCCACTTCATCCCCTGGGCAGCAAAACCAGCACCCTCTGTGACGTCAAAGCCCAACAAAGGCTCTGATTGGTCGAGCCTCTGACGCGATTTGATCCCCTTACGTGCTCGTTTAGACGAGAGCTGTGATGCGTTCAAGAAGTCAGATCGGGAAAAAGTTCAGATTTAAGAATGTTCGGGTTCGGGTTAGTAGAGAGAAATAATATAAATATAAAAAAATAATTAAACGCCTCTTTTTAAAACACAGTTAATATTTCTTTAAAACATCTTTTATCACACCCATGAATAGAAAATGAACTGTAGATAGATAGATGGATATATATACTTAAGGAATCGGGTAGGAAATTGTGTAGTGTAGTAATAGTTACATCTACATTTGACTTTAAACTTGTGAAGTTTTTTGATTAGCAGATTAGCTTCCTTTACAAAAAAAAAAAATCTCTTCCGTCTGTTATATAGCATTTCTGGCTTGCAAAGCAGCCGACACGATCCAATTAATGTACTAACACTTGAATTTCCGATAGCAGTGAAGCCAGCATCCCTCATTAATCACAACGTGCCAGTGATGGCTTCTTGTGCTGATGCAATCTCCCTGCTGGCGCAAAGAGATGATGGACGACCTCTGAGCGGATGTCATGTCATTTCTAAAAGGAATACAGTATATATGTGGAAAAGAATATGTATCTTGTTCACAAAATCGACATTAGATACGATCGTGATAGCAACATCCCAACAAAAACTACAAGGTACATCTGCGGGTTCAAGTGCGCTTGTGTTCTACTACTAATAACATTAAAGTCTGGGTTGAGAATTGAAGTAGGTCAAAAAGAAAAACAGGTTTGTGTAAAATTCCTCAGCAATACTCAAATTTCTTTAAAAAAAAAAAAAAAAAAATCCCAACAGGGCAATAACCAATGCAACTGAAATGTGTTATGTAAATTAGTTTTGACTTAGATCTTGCTGTATGGGGACAATACCACTGTGCCTGATATTAGATGGAAAGACTCAGTCTAATTTTCAGTTGCAGGTACTTGACTGAATATACTTTATACATACATGAGTGTGCCTCTTACACCTTTCAAAGCTGCACAGAGCATCCTGTGTGCTGGTGGTTACTCATCATTATGTAACTCCTAATTCACATTCACATGCGAGTGGAGACCAACAGAGTGCTAGCTCTCCCCACTCTTCAAACAGAATAGAGTCCAGAGGGGGAAATGTGTCGCACGGATTAAAAATAAAATTCTGAATAAATACAAGTTTACATTTCCCTGCAGATATTTTCTTTTTGGATCCCCAGACATAGAATCTAGTTCTAGGGACATGGAAAAACTTCTTTTTGCTCTCAGAAAAAAAAAAGTAACTTCTCAGCTGTTAGATATGTATTTGCATCATTACTTTTACTTATTGTATCACAGCAAATATGAAACTGTCTGAAACTAAATAATCATTCAAACACTCCAGACACATCTTTTAGGACTAATTCTTTTTTTATCTTCAAAACTAATTTGTATTTTTACCTCATTGGTATATATTTATTTAGCATTTTCATGCTTCTGCTCCCTTCAGCACTCTGCTGAGATAAAAAATAATATACAAAAAAACATTTGCTGCAGCTTATGTGGCTTGGTTGTCTGTACAGTAAACTCGTTTTAATTATCGTTTCTGTGTAGATGTGCTTAAACATGCACTGGTTATCAAACAGCAGCAGACTGGGAATTTGTGTTGCACCACCTGATTCTACCTACCTGACATGTGTATTGAGCTTTTCAATCTATTTTAAAAATTGTTTCTCTAGGGATGGCAGGTTAGGTTGGTGGTCGAGATGCTCTGTTGTTCCCTTAAGCTGAAATAGATGGAAATATGAAATATGTCTTTGACTGTAGGATTTATTTATTTAAATTTGCATTTTCCATTTTTTTCATGGTTCATAGTTGTAATGGCTTCAGTGATCCTCTCTGCACTGCCATGTCCAATGTGTGAGCAGAGGCAATAACTGATGTGTTCTTTTACATAACATGCAAACTTAAGAATTATGAGTATTTCTTTCCCGTTTGCCATACTTTTTCAGAAATACAGTAGTCCATAAACCATGTCGTAAAAAGCCACACATAATATAACAATATAATAATAATAATCTATATCTTCTACATTAAACTGGTTTGTTACTATTTTACCAAATGCCTGAACAATAGATCCCTTTCACCATTCTGTCTAGTACTGATGACTTCCTTATGTGCTTTAAGAGCCAGAAAAACCTGTTAACTCCTCTGTGGAAGAGGAATCCACTCCACTGAGCGCCGTGCATCTATGTACCCGTAAATACACTGTTATTCAGGTGTCATGAACTTGGTGTTTACTGTCACTGTTGAGAGGAATAGCTGCTGATTCAGTACTCTAAGTTCAGTGTGAGGATTAGCTGGTAAAGATTAATCTATTGATTGTAACCAGGGGTCATATTTCAAAAGACCCTATCAATTTAATTTCCTCTCTTTGGTCATGATTAACTAATAAATCAGTTTGATTCAGTGATTCCGACCATAAAATTTATGATTTAAATATCATTAAGACTCTTAGACCTTTGAACATTTCCTTTGACCTCTTTTACTATCAGAAAACAAAAAAATATGTTTCTATGTCATATTTTGACAAAATTGCAATGCACCTTTGATTATTTGTTTTTGGGTAAGAATCCAGGAACCTTTAAAGTGAAATCGTACTATCTGCTGCCATCTCCTGACTCAACTGAACAACTATCAGTCTAATCCTCCTCTCCAGAACCCTGGAACAGACTTTTCCTGGGAGGCGGAGGAGTGTGATCCCTCTATAGTTAGAGCACACCTTTTGCTCCTTGTTCTTGAAAAGATGGACCACCACCCTGGTCTACCAATCCACAGGTACTGTCCTCAACTGCATCGTGCTGTAACAGAGATGTGCCAACCAGGACAATCCCTGCACATCCAGAAACCTAAGGTACTCAGGGCAAGCAGTTGGAGTTCTGATGACACGACAATAATTATTTGGTAAATAAATATTTCTATCTTTGTACTTTGTCTTGTCTTAAGAAAACCTCTCTCCACCATAGTTACCTATCCCAGTCAAACCAGCTGCTAAATACCACATCGTATGTAGTTGTATCAACCTTGGCAGAAGGATTCAAATGCATTACTGACTGAATAAAATGATTTCAGTTAAACACATGCTGACCAACAAAAATGATCCAAAGGAGGATCCAAAACTGCTTTCAAGAAATAAATTGAAGCACTTTGATGAGGAAAACACTTGAGACAACAAGGTAAGAGTACAGTACACAGGTGACACCGAGAAGAGACAGAGGCGACAATCACAATGGAAGGAAATCACCCAAAGGGAGGAAGTCATGATCTGCAATGAGACAAAAAAAGATGAGTTACCAAATGAAACAGGAAGTTTATGACGGGACTAGTCATAAATAACTTAACTTGACAAAAAGTCAAATGTGACAAACTGTATTACAGTTAACTGATTTGAGGGGACACAACAATAACACTATTATTTTATTTTATGATTTTTGAACCCAGTTCATTGTTTTCACTTGTGCCAGGACACCAAAAGCAGAAGGAAGCGAGAAGCTGAGAAAAGGGGTAAATAAAAATAAAATAAATGGGAATGACAGCAGGATAAAAGGAGAGAGAGATAGAGGTAAGACACACACACACACACACACACACACACACACACACACACACACACACACACACACACACACACACACACACACACACACACACACACACACACAGTGGGGAAGTTTGTATGAACTTTTGAGTGATTCAGATCATATGTTCCCATCAGGAGACAATCATTTGTGATAAATGACCACACACACACACACAGACACACAGACACACAGACACACAGACACACAGACACACACACACACACACACACACACACACACACACACACACACACACACACACACACACACACACACACACACACACACACACACACACACACACACACACACACACACGATCAAACACATGCTAAGTTTGTCTATTCAAAGACAAAAACAAATCCATACTATTTGTGTCTCATGTGTTGATTTAAGGTTGAACACTCATCTTTGAAACAACAAAATGATACCGTAATGACTGCTTTGATGATACGATATAATGCGCGATGGCTATTTCAACGATACATGCTTATATCAAGGTAATATTACCACGTGATGATTCGCCACTTTTTAAATGCTTAACTTATTCCTGTAACGGTTTGAGTTGGAAGAACCGACAAATAATAATCACAACATTTTACAAAACGCTCAATGTTGTGAACTTAAAAAACCTGCGTGTAGCTTTTAAAATCATAAATTTGCCATTAGTTTATGAGATATCAGTAAAAAAAAATTTTTTTCAAATTTTTTTTATCTAGATAGAAGTTGGATTGAGTTGAAACAACTTAGATATTGGTGGCAATGCCATTCGTCTGTGCCTGCCCTTTACAATATATGTTGTCCTCCTCCAAATCTATATTTCAATCTCCCATCTATAACTCACTATGTCCACAGCTGCCTCAACTATAGCTCGGCCTCAACATGAAACTGGAGGAAAATAACAAATAAACTTGTACTGATGGTACAGGTAATAAAGTAATATGGAAGTCCAGAATATGTAAGATATTATAGAAGCATTTGTACATTCTGTCATATCAATTCATCCAATAGCTTTAATTTTTAACTTTGTAGAAAAAACAAAAACATCTTTTTAAGACCATCTGATTGTCCATTGGTTAAAAACATGGAAAAGAGAGAGAGAGAAATAATTGCATTTTCAAATGCAATTACACAATAACTCTGCTGAGGTGCTCTTCTGTAAACCACATTTAGTCCTCATAATTTCTTACATTCATCAGTTTCTGTTGTAAATAACTTCAATGCATTCTATCAGAGGCACAAACAGGGACCTTTCAGTATTTTGGACCAATAGCAGACTCTAACCACATCTCCTGTAATTAAATAGTGCTTTGTCACCCTCTCTTGAGGCAGAATAAGGGCTAGTATTCACCTCACGGACATCTGTCTTTATATGCTTGTGGTCAACAGAACGCTCCATACAAACATTGTTGGACACAGCAAACGGGGAGCACAGAAGTTATGAATAGGAGGCTCTGTGGTGCCCCCTAAAAGAGTTTTAGTGTGTTTTCGTGTGTGTGTGTGTGTGTGTGTGTGTGTGTGTGTGCCCACTGCAAAGAGGGTTCTGTTGAGGCCACTTGATGTGTGTGAGTTCATGTGTGCAGAATGTGAGGCAATTTGTGTGTTTATGCAGAACTAATGTAAACTCAAATGCACAGAACACGATGTAAGAAGTGATAGTTTGATCCTTATTGTTCAAAGGGATTTTTATTACCAAACTGATATGTTTGTGTTGATCTGACTCTGAATTGGGCTATCCATTACCACATCAGTTACCCACACGTGAGCGTGACCCACCAGGGATTGTGGAGTGAGAGAGAGAGAGACAGGAGTTCTGGATTTAAAGCCAAGTCCCATCTCTTTCCAAAAGGTCTGTCAACGGCGAAACCTGGAAATGTGTCAGAAACAGGAGCCCAATGAGCAAAACACAGTGCTTTTCAATGGGGTATCACTGTTGCAGGGTGCAGACTGCTGAAGCTACTCTTCCTGCTGAACGACAATCCCATCTGAGCTGTTTAGAACACGTATGACAACAAAGCTGACATATGGACAAAAAGCTGAGGATTTGGGCTCCTAACTACTGTTTGCGCGGCTAAATCAGATCCTAATCCCAGCTGAAAAGGTAAGCAGATACATTTGTCGATGAATATACAAAATGCAATGAGTACATGGATGTATGAAGGAAAAAAAAAAGTGGTAAATTAAGAAACACAACTATATGCAATATTCTTTAATTGTAATTTGTTACTGCCTGGGTAATGGTATACCCGGAAATGAAATGTACTTATGGAAAGGATTAAATTTATGGTTTGCAATTTTAACTTATAATTAATATTTAATTTTCAAACAATATACAACTTTAAATATATCTTTTTATTGGGTTATTTCACAAATATTGGTAAATAATAGCAAACTATGAAAGACAGTATCACGTTTTTTCTTTTCAATGGAATTCTAATCACATTATAACACTATCTTGAAACTCCCCAACTGTTTTAGTAATGCTTGGGTTAGAAGTTTTCCAATATGATGAAAAAGAGTTGTTTTTTTAAACCTAAATAAGCAGTAGAAAGGAAAAACATTTGAAGCAGTTACATCTGCAGGGGATGTGTGATTAACATTAGGACCATCGCCATTTAACTCGATCATTCACGAGTTTTTAATATTAAATAACATTGGTTTGTTTCTTTAAAAGCAGTAAACATCTCCTTCTAATTTAAAGTAATGGAAGTAAATAAAGGAGGAAGGTAAGGGAACGGGGGCGCAGGAGGGAGGGAGAGGTAGAGGGGTATTACTCCTCACTCCAGAATACTAATGAGGGCCTTTTGTCACAGATCTCGTCCTCGTTCACTTCCTGTCTTCTGTTCTCTCCTTTTTTCTTCCCTCATTTCTTTCACTCTCTTTCACACACAACCACACACAAATACACACATAATTGTATACATTTTTTCCACATAATTGCCCAAAAACACAAACACGTGTATACAGAGTTACAGATGGACACTTCAAGTCTCGCACACACATGGAAATATGAACGTAATTGCAATGCCGCACATGGATGGACACAGAGTCATTTTTGTCAATAGTGTCTTTTGTTTCTTTTATCTGAGTTTCAAACAAAGCATTCCTGTGTAAACGGGAGAGGGAAGGATGGAAGACAGAAGGGAAGTAGAAAACGAGTGTGAGAGGGGATAACAAAATCATTCAGCACCCCTTTGTTTTTTTTACGAGAAAAAAAAAAGTTTGGATTCAGTTTTTGGATCCAGTAGATCCAGTTTTCCAACCAGTTATGTGAGGCAGGAGAGTGCAGCTGTCATATCACCATGGAGACATAATTTA
Organism: Antennarius striatus; assembly: GCF_040054535.1. NCBI lineage: Eukaryota > Metazoa > Chordata > Actinopteri > Lophiiformes > Antennariidae > Antennarius > Antennarius striatus. The sequence goes on along the minus strand of NC_090793.1, from coordinate 18,715,631 downwards.
TCCTACAGGAGAGGTAGGTGAAATTTACTCTTATTAGTTGTATTACATGCCTCTTGATGGAAGTTATATTTTTCTAATTGTTATTATTGTTCACTTCAGGTGTTCATGAGTTTTTAGGAGAAGTTTGAATCTCAAACTTTCCAGATGTTTTTATAGTGGAAATGCATTGAAGGCTTTCTTTAAACAGATACAGAGGTTTGAATAAGATTTTTAAAAATCATTTAGTCAACAAATGTAATGTTGGGGTCTCCATTGAATTAAAAAAAAAAAAATTACCAACAACTTGTTAGACCTTGTGAGAATCTGGAAAATAAAGCAGCACAAAACACACGAAAGAACGGCTGCAAAAAAACGTGTCTGAAAAAAAACGTCCTGATTGGAGCACCCAGGGACCCCATTCACCTTTTTCCGACCAAATCCTTGCTGCCATCTCCTGTTACCAGTCAGAAGTTTACTCTTTGTCTGCTAAAAGCCTTGAGTTCGGATGGACAGTAAAGCTTACAAATAACTCGATCTGGATAAAGAAGATCTCAGCTGTAACCGATTCATTCAGGTTGACAAATAGCGTCCTGTGGGTGAGTTGTCAGGTTCGCACACATCTTCATCCTAATTTTAGTTTTCCATCTTTTCTTCTCCTTGTAGGATATACTGTAAGTCGGTTTGAGCCAGCAGGTCAAGTGTGTAGAGACACACTAACTGTTTACTGGGACAAATGCAAATACACTTAATACAAATGCATCTTAAATGATCTTTACCAGCTGTCTATATTACCAGCTGTATTACTATATATATATTACTATATTACCGGCTTCATGATAAGGCTTGAGTTCACAAAATGCTATTAGTCAGGCCTTTCTCTTCTAGTCCCACATCAGTGTGTCATTATAAATGTAGTAGCTTCATTATAAATGTGAATGCTTTTTCATTTCACTTATTTTTCTGTTTGTTTTGAATAATAGCCGCAGTCGGATTTCAGGAATTATTAGACTTGCAGGAAATTTTTTTTTTGATCGGGCCTTTTCTAGTAAGACCTTCGAGTTGAAACAAAACTACACATTTCACCAAATAAATAATGCATATTTATTTCTAAATCAACAGATGACGACTGCTACGCCCCATTCTTCTCGCAGCTCCTCCCCTCATAAGATCTGCCACTCCCAGACGCAGACAGACGTTTTAAAACCGTTACTGGGCGGCGCCGTATCCAGCGGAGGCGGGACTCTGAGGAAGAGGAGGCGCATCCTGTCCAAAGATGGGCGGAGTAACGTTCGCATCGAACACATCAGTGGGAGGAGCGCTCTGTACATGCGTGACCTGTGGACAACTTTCGTGGACATGCAGTGGCGCTACAAGCTCCTCCTTTTCACCGCCACCTTTGCAGGGACCTGGTTCCTGTTCGGGGTGCTCTGGTATCTGGTGGCGCTGGTGCACGGAGACCTGCTGGGTGAGAGAATACCAACCTGAGTGGGTTTTAATGTGTCCTTCCAGAAAAACACATTGGGCACTTGTGAAGAAAAGTAAATTACTAACAATCAATATGTAATATATAGAATTAAAAAAAAAAAAAATTATACATTACAATTTACTTTCAGGCCATTTTGATAAAAAAGAACCTTGTGCTTAACTCAAGGTACATCTGAATCTACCTACCTACCTACCTACCTACCTACCTGCTTCTTTCTCAAGTTTTTTTTTACCGCATTTTTTTGTCTGTTTTCAGAAATAGATTTCATTTTCTTATGAACTGTGGTTATGCCCATTATGAGTCAACTACCACAAATATCAGTAGCAAGTTTTTTGTATGTGTGAAGAGGTGGTTAGAAGTAGGACCTTTTAAGGAACATATAATTGAGTTTTTTGACATTTAGACCCTGGAACTCTGAGAAAATAAGGGTCTTATCCTCATTTGACCAATTGACTAAATTTCTGATAATGAAAATTTCTGATAATTTTTTCACCTAATTTGCAATTCCAATTATGACTATAACATCTCATAGACACGAGAAGAAGATTTTTCAGAATTCTAAGCATTTTTTTCTTTCACTTTTCAAAACTGGCGCAAAGCACATTTATTTATTTATTGTTCACCTGTGGAATTCAATTCCACAGGTGAACAATTCCAGTGGACAGTTTAACTTAAATAAGTTATTTGTCTTTGTCTTCAATGTATTCCAGAGCTTGAACATTTCGTGCTTGTTGTTTTTATAGCACTGCATATCTACATCCCTACAGTTCCATTGAGAGTCAGGGTTGAGGTTAGAGTTAGGGTTAGAGTCAGGGTTAGAGTTAGTTAGGTTTAGTGTCAAGGCCAGGGTTAAGCCTTGGGTTAGGCTCAGAGTTAGGGTTATGATCAAGGTCAAGATTAGGGTTAGTGTTAGGCTTAGGGTCAGAGTTAAATGTTGGTAATGTATTTATTTTGCAAGATTAATTTTGAGCATAAAATAATTCCAATGAAGTTTAAATATTGTTGATCTTAGGAAATGACTTTGTATCTACCTGCTCTCACTAACTTCCGTGAATATAACTCATGTTTTCTGAGCCTGAGAAGACAAACCACAGGAAGTCTCACACTTCACAACAGGCAGGCTAGATGGTCTGTTCTGAATAAACCTGTGTCTTGGTGAACCAAAAAACCCAGTTTACAGTAAAGTGTAGAGAAGTTACAACCTAAAATGTAACTGACAGGTACCGTGTTCCTCCAGAGTTCGACCCTCCATCAAACCACACACCGTGTGTGATGCAGATGCAGAGCCTGACGGGGGCCTTCCTCTTCTCTCTGGAATCCCAGACGACTATTGGTTACGGTTTCCGCTGCATCACAGAGGAATGTCCTGTCGCCGTCGTTCTACTCATCATCCAGCTGGTCATCACCATGCTTATGGAAATCTTCATCACTGGCACCTTCTTGGCCAAGGTAGTCAATACATCACTTCTCCAGCTACCAGGAGAGACACAAAGAGAGATGACATAACTGACACAAAAACAAATGACACAAATAAAACTTTATATTGTACTCTAGAATTTGTTGCTGTGGCAGTATCAATATTTTCTATCCAAAAACCTGTATTGTACTATAAAGTACTCTGTCAATGCAAATACACGACTTCCTCAAGCCGATGCAGGTCTATATTAGTGTGTCTCTTGGGTACCAGAGGGGTGTGCTTTTCTTTTTCTGAGCAGGATGTGGTTTTTTACTTGTTCCTCAGTCTCCAGGTGTTGAGGTGTGCTTAATACCTCCTAAATCTAATCTAATAATCTAATCCAAATCCAATCTCAATGTTTGCACTTCCAACATGCATTCCAGCGATATTTCAGGGACTGATGCTTGTGAGAAATACTTTTGATTTAATAAACACAACTATACTTGCATTTGGCTTTTATATTTTTATACTTTTTTACAGGTATTGATCTCTATTACTGAAGTAATATTGAAGTAATTGTGACTAGAAGTCTAGAAGTAAATCGGGAAAGTGCTTGTGATACGGAGGTATGCCCAAAAGAAATAATCTTCCCAACTGTGTTTTTGTTAACGTATATTTAATAAGTACACACCCACTAAAGTAGTCTTTCGTGGACTTGTGTTTGAACTATTCTTTTATTCTGTTCCCAGATTATCAGAGAGTATTCAGAGTAATTAAACTTTGTCTGCTCAGGTTGCTCGGCCAAAGAAGCGCAGTGAGACTGTAAAATTTAGCCAACATGCGGTGGTGTCGACCCACGAAGGACAACCCTGCTTGATGATCAGGGTCGCTAACATGCGAAAGAGCCTCCTGATTGGCTGCCAGGTAAGAGTAACGGATTATTAGATACTTCAAAGTCCTCTGATGGATGTAAAAAATAGTTTTACTCAAATCAAATCCAACACATTGTCTCTGTCACTTCCAGGTCACTGGAAAACTGCTTCAGACATCTCTGACGAAGGAAGGGGAGACCGTACGCCTGGACCAGAGCAATGTTTCCTTTCAGGTAGACATGTCCAGCGATAGCCCCTTCCTTATCCTGCCCCTCACCTTCTACCATCTCATAGATGAAAACAGCCCCCTGCGAGCCTGGTCAGCAAAAGGTATGCGTGGCATGATCTGAACTTCTGTCTTTTCTCCTTCGTCTTCAGCTAACACTCTCATTTTGTTGATTTTCAATAGGGGGGGGTTGGACAGATCCAGAGTTGGCAGATTTTGAGCTGCTGGTGATAATGAGTGCCACAATTGAACCAACATCTGCCACATGCCAGATCCGCACCTCCTACCTGCCTGATGAGATTCTCTGGGGCTATGAGTTTCCACCTGTAGTCTCCCTGTCTTCATCTGGCAAATACGTAGCAGACTTTGCCTTTTTTGACAAAGTCTCCAAGACCAAGACGATGCCCTTCTTCAAACCGTCCAACCCCCTGCATGGCTACCAGAGCAAAGAAGGCAGGACTGTCCCTGAGATGTCCGATCTCGACAAGATTCGCCTTGAGCAGAGCTACAGGGAGAGTGGGGAAGACTATGGCCGGACCAGAGACAGTGCTCTTAGTGTTCGTATAAGCAACGTATGAACCAAATGAATGATTGATCTGGAGGCCTCCGGATAAGTAGCAGAAATATGAGACTGAGTAAAACAGCGAAGCATCTAGTGGACTCAGTTTAGTACACTCTCTGTTGGGACAGCTTGAACTTATATCAGGAAAATATCGATTGTAGGTCTCAGTCGCACAAGATGCTACAGAAATCAAATATGATGATCAAATTTGTCATAGTTTTGGTTGGTAGGGTGTTTTTTTGTTGGCTTGACTATATTCATGTTATGGTTAAATCAGTTAATAACTAAAACAATTACGTTTGGTGTATTTTCCACACCAAAAATATCATTAAAAAATAAAGTGGAGTCTACAGAAAACCAGTGACTCATATAGAAACTATGCATCGATCGGTATGAAAGTTTTTTTTCATAAATGTACGGTCATGGAGAGAAATTGAAAGGTTATTTTCATTTGGAGGTGGTGGAAAAAAATACCCCACAGACATGGGGGAGACTCCAACACTTCCCCTGAAAGAAACATGTGCTTAACAACGCACAAATAGGTAGGTAGTATAGTTTTATGGTAACATTTCTGAGAGTTTCAATTGGGTTCACTATTATTGAAGTAAAAACACTCCCATGACGTTTTATTTCCTGTTGTAAAATGACAGAGGTACTAGTGCTAAAGACAAACATTTGGCATCATTTTATGAACTACACAAAGCAGTTATGATATGGTTTAATGTAATATTATAGCTGCCATCATGCAGACAAATGTCACTCTGACTATGATAAGTTCAAGGTTCTCTGTAAATTTCTTGAGGGTGTGGGCATTTTTAGTTTCCTGTGATGTGTGATTATCATTGCTGTTAGCACTTTATGTAAGTACATGATGTATGTTTGCACCTTAGGCAGCTGTGTACATTCAAGAAACTTGAGATATGACTTTTTAGTGAAAGTACATATTAAAATAATATCAATACCAGTGAATCTGAAGCCTTTAGAAGAAACTTTTATATAAATGCTTCTGTCCTAGAATGTTTTTTGGAAAAGTGTTTGTGCCTGTATGACACACTGGAATATGACAAACTGACTGATGCAAATGAGATATTATTAAACTACTGTGGGTAAAGATGCACATCTGGGAATTGAGAGTGGAGACTCTGATGCAACACTTGTTTCTGTGGTTAAAAAAAGAAACTTCTATTCAGAAATATTAACATTATCATGCTCAATAAGTTGTTGAATCCCCTTCATCAAAATGAAATGAAGGCTTGTGAGAGAGGAGATGTGAGAATGTTGAAAATTGCTGGTAATGGTTCTGTTCACAATGTAAGACATGAGGATGAGTATGGTGGATATGAATATGTTGGAAATTTCATGTAACTCTATTCTTTTTAACACTTCACTGTGTTTAGTCTACAAACAGATCAAATGAGACAAAACTGTCTAATAAATGATTTAATAAAGCTGATTATGATTTCTCAAAGAACACATTTTGTCATGTCTTTCAACAGTTTAATATACTATGTATATATATATATATATATATATATATATATATATATATATATACATACACATACTTGCATACATGTATGTGTATACATGTATACATATATAGTACTGTACATATACAGGAAATTTAAACACACATATAAACATACATATACTGTATACACACACAGATACAGCGCTGTGGTATTGTATATATTTCTGGTTCCACTTCCTCATCATGCACATTGTCCATGATGGTGCTGGGGTGTAGTGTACTTCTCTTCCTCGTCCCTTCACTATGTTCATGTACAATTCAAGGCAAGTCTTTCCTGTTGTTGACTGAGTTTTGTTGTTCTGTCTGCACAATATTTACTGAGTTATATACTGACTAGTTAATGGTTAAAGTATTTTAGTTCTTAGCCACCCGTTAGTGATCCAGACACAGACAACCGTTCACAATACTTGTTTTTTCTTTTTAACAATGGTTAGTTTTTACATCAGCTGCTGTACGTTTGATTTTTTGGTGGTTTGGCAGAACAATTGCAGTTATTTGCGACCTTGTTGAATTTAAGTGTCTGCAGAATTCTCAGTGCTGATTTTCTGTTCTTCCTTAATATAAAAACGTTACAGCCAACGATATTTTGTTAAATAGGGTGGATATACTGTATACAGTTAGCTCTGTAAAGAATTGGACAGTGAAAAAGTTTTTCTAATTTTGTTCCTGTACAGTAACACATTACATTTTAAATGCAGAACTGCAGACTTCCTGCTGTAACTCAGTCGGTTGAACGAAAAGATTACATCACGTTGTTAGGAACTAAAGCTATTTTTTAACACTATCCCTTCATTTCACAGGCTAAAACGTAATTGGATCTATTAACTAAAATACGCCATACTTTTTTCCTTGACATCATTCCCGTAAAGGTTTATCCTGGTTTCATCTGTCCAAAAAAAAAGTTCTTCCAAAACTTCACGTCAACTGCAGCTCTTTAAATGTTTTTAAGCAAAGTTCAATTTATCCGTTCTTTCTTGAGGCTTATCTGTCTGTCTGTCTATCTAATGTTGATTAAATGGAAATACGTAGTCTCTAAACCTGCTGTAAAAATATAAATCACTTTATCTGTCTTGTTTTGCAGATGCCATCAATAGGACTTTTGTTTTTGTGCGTGAAGGGACGGATTTATTTCTGGAGCTCCACAAATCTGTCGCTCTAGATGATTACAGTGATTTAAGATGGAAATTCAATGGCAAATATAATTTAGTAAAAATATATCTTCGTGGAGAAAAAATTCACTCACGTTATGACGGAAGAGTTACTGTTCAAAATTATTCTTTACTCTTGAAGACTGTTCAGGTAAATGACAGTGGGAGCTATGATGCTTATATATCTGATGAACAAGAATTACATAAAGCAGGATACGAGGTCACAGTCCAGAGTAAGTCTCATAAGATTTAAAATACTGATACTCCGGAGTGTTTTCTTCCAGAACCCTTCATTTTGATTTTTCCCCGTCCAGGTCCGGTGTCTTCAGTTGAAATGACAGTGGACTCCAGCATCTCAGACATGTGTAACCTCACTGCAACCTGCAGGTCACAGGATGCTCACATCAGTAGCACTATAACATGTGACAACCAAACATGCAGTCAGGAGGGAGGAGAGAGGTCAGAGGTCACACCCTCCGGAGCCTCTCTCCGTGTCTACCTGCAGAATCTTTCAATCATCTGTTACTATAGCAACCAGGTCAGCTGGACCCAAAATGTGAAGATGGTCAAAGATTTTTGCACCAAACCTAATGGTAAAGTAAATCAACCAGTGTTCTTTTACCTTTGTTTCTGATGAAATTTGATCAACAATTGTAGAAACTGAAAAATCATGTGCCTTACATGAAGATTCGTTATTGGTATGCTGTTAGACTAAATAATAAACCACACGGTTGAAAATTTGGTTTGAACATTTTGACTGGTACCATAGTAACTGGAGGTAACCTGTGTCCTATTGGACCATTCATATGGTTTTAAATTTATATTTTTTAATTATTATAATTACTTTTCATGTTATAGCTCGTAACAGATATAAGAGATTTATATAATTAATACAGCTGCCGTTCCATTGTGATTCTACAATAACACACTTTCAACTAAACTGCATAGTGTACACACACACCTCCACATTAGCATTTTGTTTGGTTAATATCCAATCTTTCAATAAAGTTGGATGGGAAATCATACCAGAACGAAAAATACGAAAGAAAAAAAAATACTGAAAAAGTTAAGGAATGCATGCATTTAATGTAATTTCTAATCTGAGTGTTTTTATTCCTCACAGACTCTGAGATGGAATACATTGGACTATTGAAATATTTGCCTGCTGTCATCATAGTTGCCATATTCTCCACAACTTTAACAGCAGTTTATTTTCAAAAGAAAAGAAAAAGTAGGTCCAACTTTCCATTTGAACAGTTTTGTACGATAAAATCTGCAAAAACCCAAATTTATACTGTACATGAGCATTTGGCTCTCTAGCTATAAACATTAATTCTGTTGTAACAAAGCAGCTGTATAATCAACAATCTTTCATACGGAATAAATGAAAACCCAGAATCATTCTGTATCATAATAAGCTTTGCAAATAACTTAGAAACCTTTGTAAAGGTGAGAGGTAATGTATTAATCAGAAGACCAGGTTTGGTTGTAAAATATCAAATTCAACACAGAGAGGCTTTGAATAGTTTAGACAAATTTAAATCTGGTGTTAATGTACTGTAACGCACTTCAAGCTGTGTAAATGTAATGCATTTAAATGTCAGAAAAGACTAAGACCTGAAAGTCAAACATCAAATATAAATTAAACCTATATGTTATGAACGACCTACAGATAAGAGAGACAAAGTCAAGGATACAGAAACGACACACGACGATCTTCAGGTAAACGTCCCTTTTATTTCAAACATGACTTTCCGTTAATCTGTCTTGACTATTTTTTCCAACATTTGAAATATTTGCGTGACAAATATATCCAGGAAAACAAAATGTTCATGTTGTTGTAGCTGAGGTGTTACTTCAGGTGTTCAATGAAAAGAAGTCAAGTAAACTTTACTCATCATGTACGTTTTCCAGATAAATGATCCAACCTAACCTCTGAATCAGAGTGAAACAAGCAATCCTTCGCTAACCTCCACCTACTGCTTGGTGGGGCCTCACACTGGATCAGTGGCACCCACAAACACTCCAATGGACAGCCTGTATGCTCAGGTACAAAAGCCTGCCTCCACCTGAATGATGATCAGCACTCGCAGTTGACAGGCTGCGTTTACAGTAACGATCATTTTATATTTTATATTCTGCATCCACCAAATAAAGAACCAACATCATGCGAGAGTCAGACTGCAGCAAAAAACAAACAAGCAAAGAAACATTCAGTAAATCATATAAGTTTGTCTTCATTTGATGATTTTGATGACCAAATCAGAAACAACTGAGCTGACCTGCTGTGAGGCGACAGTGTTACCCACGACACCACAGTACCAGCACTGTAACTACTAAAGGATGTTTACAGTATTATAACATTGTTCTATATAAAGACATTAATTTAACTTGGAAAACATAAAATCCCTGTAATTCATGTAATTTTTTACATTTTTTATACTGTTTTGATCCCCGAAGGAAAATTAAGAATGCACACTCTAGCTAATGATTCAAACGCATGCATATATACTGTATATATTAGTGTGTACAGGCCCCTGTAGCACACACACACACACACACACACACAAGGGGGCCTGTAGCCATGCAAGGAGGGTAGAGTGGCAGGCAGCTCCTTCCAGGTGCGCCTTAAATGAGCAATTTGTAAAGGGGACGGCACCTTGCTCAAGGGCGCCTCAGCAGTGCTCCAGAGGTGAGCTGACACCTCCCACTGTCAGCTCACCTCCGGGTATTTTTTGGGCGGGAGCGGGAATCGAATTGCCGATCTTGAAATCATAGGATGACCTGCTCTACCGCCTGCTTTACCACTGAGCCACTGCCGCCCCGAATATTTACTAACTGCATTTTACCAAAAAGTGTTTGAGAGCAAAGTTCAGCTTATGAATGTTATTCCTTTGGGAAATTGAAATTAAATATTGATATTTTGTCAAAAAAATTAATGCAGTAAGACTTTTCTGTAAGTAGTTAGTGGCTTTGATTAATTCCTTGAAGAAAACTTAAAGGACATGATGGACGGCGGGCAACTTGGTCCTGGTGTGCCCCAATGAGCATCTTGTTCGGGGATCAATGGCACCTCGGCAGTGCTCAGGAGGTGAACTGGCACCTCTGCACTGCCAGTTTACACGCCAAAGTTTTTGGTCCACATGGGTCTTGAACTGACTACCCTTCATACACTCTTTTCATTTTCACTCACATATTTATTTGCAAGTGAATTAAACACAAAAAAAAAATAAAAAAATAGCAGTACAGCGGAAAAGTAATTGCACCAATGGGGGATGAATAAAGTTGATTTGATTTTCAGTCATTAAATTTTTGCTGAAATTTTGAAGACAAAAGCCTTGATTTTGCTTTTCTTATTCGTGGTAAATGTGAATATTGATGTCAATAGTTTTATCAAATTTAAATAATTATATTAAAAAATCAACAATATATTAACTCTACTCAGTGAAGTCAGATCATATAGTTTTATTTCATATTTATTCCATCTATTACCCTTATTCTGTTTAATTTAGTGTTTTTTTTAACTGGTCTGCATGAAGTTCTGTGTTTTTTCTGAATCTTTTTAAGGCACCACAAATATTCTTTTATTCATAAAAATGTTGAGGTTAAATTGTCATTGAGCATAAACTCTAAAAATTCATGTCGGTCAAAGCCTGATTTGAAATCAAGTCGTATCCAAAGCGTCTGTCTCTCTTCTACTCTCCTTGACCCAACAGTCTACACCAGTCCAGATAACCACCAAGGACATCTCTGATGAGTCACATTATCCTCTGGTTCAGTAATAAATAACACTAATATATTGCTTCCATCCTAATTTAAGTGTACCACTCAAGGGCGTAGGAATGACTTTAACATGGTGTTGGTGGTGGTGGTGGGGAATACCAGAAACCCAATAGATCCATGAATAGTTTGAGTAGAAATATGTTATAAATTAACTACACTGCAAAACATTCACAAAATACTATGTGATACTATAGATAAAAATAATAAAAATACTATTTTTATCTTCTTTCTTCAAATGTTTCTAGAAAAAAAACGACATTTGAATAATGTATTTGTGTCTGTTTTATGATTGTAAGATGTGGACAAACCATCAACAAAACCCACTTCTCCCTCTTCCTGTTGAACAAAATGGTTTGAGTCTTTAATGAAAGCATAATGATGACGTCAGTCCAGGAACGAACATTCCCGAGTTTAGCCGAGCCGAGAAGCGACTCGGGTGTTCCACCGAGTTTGGCTCCGCTGAAACAAGCCGTGATGACGGTCGTTCCGGTCGCTGACGTCACTAGAAAACAAAGCAGGTGGATCTCTGGCTCGGAGAATGTTTGAACCTTCTTTTTGGTTTTCACCAGATTTAACCCACAACTTTAACACTTTTATACAAGAATCTAACAGATTTTGACACTTTATGAATCTCCTCACAACTCCCTACACGTCTATTTTTGGACGGTAACAATCGTTCAAAAATTATGTAAAAACGTTAAAAACTCGTCACCAGTTTTTGTTCGTACTTTTCTCATGAAATTGAACAAAACATATTTCCTGGTCGTTTGATGCTTTTATTTTGAGCGACCACCGGACATGAACACGCTGGTGACACTGCCCTCCTGTGGTGAATGGCCGTATTACACATTCGTTTTACTCAGTCTTCGTGTCCGAACCCAGACAAGCAATCATCTACTTTACCTTTAGGAAACCCTAACGACAGGAGAGAGGGGACTACTGCTGGATAGCATTTCAAGCAGTTTTACGATTGTATACATTTCAAATCGTAAAACAAGTTAAATTCTCTTGCTGATAAAATATTCATAAGGCTCTCGATGGTAAATGCGTTTGATACCCTCTTGTGGCCAAAATGAAGAACTACAAATGCTTCATTTTCATTTGATGCAGATGTCACCGATACGAGCGCGTCTGGATGAAATAGTCTAAATAAAATTTCGGAAAATGATTTTAATGTTATTTTGCATATCCCAAAAACTAAAATAGCAATATGTTGTTTTTTTTTACTTGATAGAAGGTAAACTTTTGTTACGATAAACGAAACGAATTAAAAATTTTCCTTCAAAGTTGGAGTGCATGGGATGCTGTAAATGGAGAATTATCATTTCAATGTGCAAAATTTTCAATTGTTGGATAAGCTAGACAAACAACTAAAGGATATGATTGCTGAGGTGAACTCAAAAACACAAAGACAAAGTTATAAAGTTATTTCGGAAGACGTGTCAATAATGTTAATCTACCTTCTTGAAGGATCTGTAGCTGTGATGCCCTCTTGTGGACATAGTGGGTAACTACAAAAATATTGACAAAGTTAGATGTTGTTAGACAGTTAATAGCTTCCGGTTATGACTATCAAAATAATTTTAATCGACGGAATTTTTTTTTTTGCCAATACGTGTTTACCTCCTTGTCAAAACACATCAATTTGATATTTCATGTTGATTTCAAGATTTATATTCATATATTTCAGCTCACCTTGAATGTAGAATTTGTCCTAGAACGTTAGTCATTGTGTTTTCTGTTGGAGAGTGCCTGCTATGTTCTATAACCACCAGAGGGTGGCAGCAGAGCACCGCAGTATGGAGTTAGGTTGCGCTGGCTGTGATTTACTCAAACATGTGTCTGAATGTGAATGTTGAATTTGATTATTGTGTGCCTATAATGTTTTTGTAATTAAACACAAAACACTATTTGATCACTGTGAGCTCCTTATCCATTCCTTCCTTCCTAAACGTTCCATTCCATATCCAACCAGCAGAGCAGGGTGATCACACATATAGGAAATTGATTTATGATCTTTGATCCTTACAGGGTTCAATAAAATGATAGAGATACAGATTACATGTTCATGCATGTATATAATAAATACACACATATGTGTTTGTGAGGTGGAATAAGTTGGGATAGGAGCTTCTGGGATCTACCCAATAACTCACAGGATCCCAGGATCTTTCAAGTGGAAGTGCAGAGAGTTACCTCCACCCCCACGATGGCATCAGCAGGGGCATGTCTGGAGGCTCTCGTCTCTTCAGCATCCCTGTAAAAACAGCCTCCACATGTCAATGACTGAAAATCAAACTGAAAATCAAACTGAAAATGTAGTTGGTGTAATTTTCTTACCTTGAGAGGATGCAGATGGTTCTGCTGTGCGTTTTAAACCTGGGATCAGGGAGTGAGGCCAACGAAAGGACACTTGTGGTCTCTATATCCTACACAACTCCTCACTGACACTACTCCTCTCCCACCACTAGATGTCGACAGCGTCAAGTGGAAAAAAAACCCCCCCTCTCCAACCACTTTCCACAGTACAAGTGGCTTCATCTGCAGAGGGACAGAGGGTGTGCGAAGGACAAATGTCTTGAAATGCATTACATCATTCTCCACTAATATGATAATATATCACAGGGCCTGAGAGCGGTGCCAAGTATGAGAGGGGCCATAATCCACACAACGACCGCTTCAAATGTGAACAAGGGGATAAATTGGAGGCAGTGTTGAAGGATGGAGGTTGGGGGGGCAGTACTGGAGTTGGGGTTGCAGCACTGAAGGTTATTCCAGACATTATTCCTCAATGAGAGCAGGAAGAGAGACGAGAATCACTTAATAAAGACGAAGAGGAGGGGGGGGGGCTGTGATGCATCCTGTCTGTCTGCTGTCCTTGTCTTTGTTTTTCCTGTCATATCTGTTTCTCTTTCTTGCCTTTTCTTTATCTGAACTTATTTTATTCAGTTTTGCTGTCATTCACCAGAGGAGGATGGAGAGGATTTGTAAAAAAGATGCGTAACAAAGCAAAGAAAAAGGTCAGAGAAAGACCAAGAAGAGAGGGAAGAATGAATAAATGTGGAGGAGAACAGAAAGAGAATAAATAAGGAGAAACAGATTAAGATGAAATGAGAAACAGGATGGGGATATCAAAAGTGGAACTGCTGCAATGTGTGGGGGAAAAAAGACGAGAAGGAAAGAGGGAGGAAATAAATAAAGAGAGAAGGTCTGACAACATGAAGTGAGGGATGGCAGAATGATGACAGTGGAGGTGAAATGATGAATTAAGAAAGGACAAGGAGTTGGAAGACGGGAGGGATTAAAAGGACGAGGAGGACTGGAAAAAGAAGTTGTGACAAGGAGAGGTTAAAACTGATGATGAGGTGAAGAGGTGAGCAGAGGAAAGATGAAACGAGGAGGAGAGAAAAGAAAGGGGAAGTGGAGGCGTGAAAAAGGGACAGAGGGCATTTAGTTGGAGAATAAAATGAAGGAGAACAAGAGGAAAAACAGAGGAAGACAAGATGGAATAAGATGAGAGGTATGACTTTAAAAAAGTGAAGGAAGAGAGGGAATGACAGTAAAGGACATGAGAGGAGGAAAGATAACAGGTAGAAAAGAGGGATTAATGAAGGAATAATGAAAGAGATGTCAAATGAGAGAGGGAAGAGGTTTATAAGACATACATAAATGAATGAGAAGAAGCAAAGGAAGAGGAAAGAGCAGAGATAAAGTTAGAGGTGTGGGAAAAGGAGGGAGTAAGGGAGGAAAAGAAGTGATAAAATGGGTTAAGAGAAGTGGAAGCTGAAGTTGAGAGAAATAGAAAACAAGAAAGACCGTGGAGAACAAAGAGGAGGAAGAAAAGGGAGGAACAAAGTGTGAGGGGTGATGAAGAGGAGGGAAAGAGGAATGAAAGAAGACAACCTGTGAAAGGCGAGACGCCCAGAGTTAGAATATTATACTTATGAAAAGAAGAGAAGGGAGAAGGAGAGACGGTCAGGAGAAAGACATCGAGCAGGAAGGCAGAGGAAAGAGAAAGAGGAACAAGATGAATGAATAGGAGCGAAACAAATGGTCCAGTCTGGGCAGAAACACTGCAGGCCCTCTGCGCCACACACACACACACACACACACACACACACACACAGATTCTCAACCCCAGTATGTTCGACATGAGAATCTGTCACAACAACGGTTTGGGTTCAGTCACTCAGTTTCACCCAAACAAACATCAGGACTTGTGGCACCCTTTCAAAGTAAAGTGCTGAAGCCATTCTAACATCCAGCAGTTCTACAAACAATAAAACAGAGCAATAAATGAGCCTCCACTGCCGTTTGTATGAAAGGTACATCTTTTATTTTTTTTAATGAAATACTGTGGAAAAATAATGTGTGAATAAAGCCTGAATTCAAATCGAGAAACATGAAAAAAAAATAAAGGAAACTTTCAATAACATCTTATATGGTTTATACAACTGTTTTCTTGAATAAAATGAATAAACAAGTAATAACATAATACACATGTGACCCACATTCAAGGACAGAAATAAAAGACGTGATTATGGACAGTGTGTGCTTCTTTGAACAGCCACACTGTTGCTCTCTGGTGAACACTTCCTCTAGAAACATGGGATCGTTCTAACTTTCACGGGGTCACGGTTGTCCTGCTGGACGTCAGTCGATCCCACCAACGCTGGCGTTTCAGGGAGCGGACGGGCTCAGGGAAGAACGAGTTACTCTCCATGCGTTTTAAGGCCTCACAGTGTCTCCTCGATGTCGTACCGACTGTCCCGCTTGAAATCGGGGTTTGACTGGTTGTCACACCTTCAAAAACACACCTTTTATTCTGACAATCTAATTGACAGGAGTGGAGTTACGGCAATAAAATTGTAGAGCAGGTTGTGTTTGCAGCTTTTAAGTTGAAAAGCTGAAGTTTCAATCCTTTATATTTCAATTATTTCAGTTTTTTGGGCTGCGAAGGGACTCTGATCATCAGAATGAATTGGCATTTTGATTAATTACCTCCACCAAGTGAATTTATATTTTCCTCCTCACCAGTTTGTATGATTGAATGTTTTTTTAAATTTATTTCTAAAAACTTATTTAGTGGTGTCCTTTAAAAGCAGGAGAGGAATGAGCGGGGAAAATCTTGTTTAACATTCATTCTCAGATAGAGAGGTGTATTAAGGATATTTTTGTACACTTTTCTTAATGCTTTCTTTGATTTCGCTTCATTACATAAAAATGCATCAATAAGTTCAGTTTGGGAGTGGGGGGGGGGCAGCTCGGGCAAGCTAAACAGAAAGTAAAGATTGTTCATTTTTGGTGGAGTCCATCTGGTACGGTGTTGATTTAGTCAAATGTGAGTTGGGTTTTTTAAAAGTACTTTAGCGACTGCCAGCACAGAAGGTATAATATCCACAGCTGGGATATAATTTTTAAATTATTGAAGAAATATTTAATTTAGGATTAATAATCTATCCCTGAACAATCTGCAGTGAAGCAGTTATGAAATTCAAATACGTTTCATGGATATATTCTACATTCTTTTTGCCATTTTGATATCATAAAAATTCTAATTCAGAGTAGTTATCATACAAAATGTAAGAATTTTAACTAAAAACAGGGAACAGAGATGATATTTATTGAGGGCAATTATCAAAGAATCAAATTTAAATGCCTTTTTTTGCATTGTACTGTATGTAACAGTTCAAACTATTATGATTAAGCTGTATGGAAACCTGCATTTGCAAAGAAAACCAGCTAAACCCAGATTTACAGTCAGTCCAGTGGTTCTTACACATCTGTTACGGTGTGAAAACACACTGGTGTTACAGGCCACCAACACACATGAACATGTAAACATGCATGTTCAGAATTTATGTGCATTTATGGAGACACACACACACACACACACACACACACACACACCCAACCAATGACCCCACATAATAAGACAATAAAAGCAAATGGCTGCTGCATTTGTTCATCTGCTGCTCAGTTCTTTTTTTTTTTTTGGCCTTTTGGCACCAGTGAAGAGTCTGAATGGTAAAAAAAAAATTGATTGATCAATACGCCTTATCTAATGATCACAAAATAAAACATTAAAACATGTATATTAAAGTTCAAACACACTCTTTACACCACAGTAATTTTCGATCACTGCTGCTGTAACAACACAAAGCAATACCAAGAAAATAAGATTTAAAATACTGATTTTCATACAAAGAAGAATAAATGAACGCCGAGGATGATGTCATAACAGGAACCCGATCCCACCCCCCCAAAGACACATACACACACACGCATATGAATGTGAGC
This sequence comes from Antennarius striatus, assembly GCF_040054535.1. Classification (NCBI taxonomy): domain Eukaryota; kingdom Metazoa; phylum Chordata; class Actinopteri; order Lophiiformes; family Antennariidae; genus Antennarius; species Antennarius striatus. The sequence goes on along the minus strand of NC_090793.1, from coordinate 18,698,348 downwards.
TGGAATTCGATTCCATATGTCATCACCTTAAAGTAAAATATGAAAACAAGCCAAGACAGACAGATTTGCTTTGTTCAGACAGGTTCAGCCTTTAGCACACGTGGTAAAGCCGGCAGGTTGCTATTCATTTGCCACAGGGGAGAAAAACCAGTGTAGAGTTAGTACCACAGGTAAGGATTCATATGGAAAAAGAGGAAATAAATTTTAAAAAACACCTCCAAATTCAAATTTTGGACGTGTTTAGCAATAAAAGTTGCTAAACATTTCCTCCTCAGATGTCTTTTACATACCAATGTGCCCAGCTGTCAACAAGAAAAATCCCGTTCCTGCCTGGCCTTGGTATGTATTTATTTGGCTCTGTATCAGATTTGCCCATTCTACAGTACACAAGGTCATCATGACATTTCAAGTCAAATGCAAAATACTGCTACAACTCTGTAAAATGGTTGTAAAGAGGTAATAGCATGCAGTACCAAGGCTCTGGTGCTCATATAAATTTAAAAGGGTGCTCCGTCTGCCTTTCTGCTCTCCATAACTACAGCAACGGTTTACATTGCGACCTTGGAGCTACAAGGCCCCGTCTGATTCTAAACGGAGATGGTTTGGCTGTGGTTTCCTGTCTGAGAGTGTTTATTCAAAACGGGGGCCATGCTAGTGTCCATCAGCGAGTAGTTGATGGGTATAAAGACACCGTGATGAGGTTTCTGGTCAAATGTTTCAGCCTCCGGTCATTTGTAAATTAAAATTTAAGTGCTCAGAGTGTAGGGTAGATGTGGTCAAACCAATGAAACACATGTTCTTTCGGTTTGTTGTCAAAACGTGTTCAATAAAGTAATGAGTTGATTGAGGTAATCTATAAAAATAAGTACACGAAACAAGAATTCTGCTTCTGTTTAACACCAGGTTGTGTGATCACGACACAAACATCATCATGAGTCAGGGGCTGGACGTCAGACTGACCCCTGGGGGAGGTGGACGTCATAAGAAACACATGATTTATACAGAACCATCATTCTTGTCTGTACAGAGAACACGAAACAAATCCATTCAAAAACTTTGTCCCCATAATCATCACACTGGTGTCTGGAAGCTGACACAAGGTCGATGGCTGCATCTATTGTTTACAAGTCATAAAATTAAATTTTTTTAATGACTTATTTTTTGATAACCTCTAACAAAGAATACCAAATAATAATAATTAAAAAAAAGGTTCAACCTGTGAAGCTGCGCTCATCACTTGTACCCATAATGCTTTTTGGATCTTGAAATCCAATCCAAGTGTCAACTTGCTGGTAGTTAATGATGAGTAATGATGAAAAACCACTAAAATGTAACTAAATACTTGATTTTTGAAGATTTTGATGTATCCTAATTTATGTAGGGTTTTGATCATGGTGGAGAATCTTTAAAAGAAGGGACTTGAACAGTAGCTGCCTCAGTAGAGGATAGATGTAACACTGGATTGAATTATTAGAGGCTAATCACATGTACCAACGCTGATATTATGAAAAAAATAGACACAACATACCAACAGATGTTGCAGTGAACAAGCCAGCAAACTTCATATAAACTTGTAAAGTACCATATGAGCTAGATAGAACCACCTGCACCTTCGCTTTGATATGTTAGAATACACTTCATCCTTCATTGCTTGCACATTTTACAGCATAGCTCTGAGCATCCCTGCTGCTGATTCTCAATCCATCATTTTGAATGTCGTCATCGTTTAAAAGAAAAAAAAGGCAGTCCAGTCAGAAGACTGGAAGTCAAATAAAAGTTTCACACCAAACACACTTCTCTTTCCTTGATATTCATCAATTTGGGTAGAAAATCTTCTAAATTTTCTAATTTAAACCTATGTCATCTGGTCTAAAAATGCCATCCATCACTTTTTAAAGAAATGCAAAAAAAGGTATTCCAATAACAAACATGTCATTGCATACGCATTAAAAAGTGAGTTTCACCCAAAACGTTGAACCTTTGGTCCACAACTCCTTATAAAAATACCATAAAATGTTTCTGAATGCCTTTTTTTTTCTCACATGTTTCGGTATAAATATGGAAAAAAAATACTATCCTACTGTGCAAGTGAGAGAAACAAATACTTTTTTGACGCTTGAGGGCAGGGGGAGGTATCTTTTTGTAGAAATTGCAGAATTTTCATCAAATGAAAAAACAAAACACTCCTGCCACACCTCATCTCACAAAGACTTTTTATACAGCATTGACCTTGAATGAAACGTGAATCATGATGACGTAAAAACGACAGATACGTATATAGAGACACTTGCTACCACTCCTTTCCTGTCTTCAGATGTGGCCCACGTACAAAACATGTCGATGTCCATTCTTTACAAAAGAAGACACACCTTTATAAGGTGGTGTGTTGGCACATAAGTATTGGCACTGACCCCCCCCCCCCCAACGCCTCAGGAGCTCCGTCTCACTTAAACCAAGGTAGATCTTGTACGCAATGGCCACTGGGTAGGTTTTTTAGTGAAACAAATGATCCAAAAAAAGTGCCAAGTATATTTATTATAGTCCAAGCTGCCTCACTGCTGCGATACACTGGAAACACGTAAGTCTTCAAAGAGATCTGTGTGTGTGTGTGTGTGTGTGTGTGTGTCTGTATAGTTTCTTCGTTTTTTAAATTGTTTTTTTTGCATTATGTGAGAGTCAGAAAATTCAACAAAGTGTGAATTCGGACGAGGTTCGCCGCGGGTCGCTGTACTGCGTTTGTACAATTGATGAAATAATCTCTGACCCCAAAAATCTCCATTTGCGTTTATTTATTTACAGAAGGGGGGAGATGGTCTGAGAAGCGAGATGGGGACTGGGGAAAAGAAATCTGCTCGTCCTCTTCCTCCCTCGGCCTCCTGGCGCTCTTCGTGGTTCTGCCTTCAAAGTGCTTTTTACGTTACGTTCCGGCTGTCATGATTGTGGCTCTCGCTGTTTGTTTCCGTTTGGGGGGGGGGGAATGAACAACACACACACACAAAAAAAAAAAAGACAATAAATGTTGCTTTACATGTGTAAAATGTATTGCTGCTGACTGTATTATTACGCAGGGCTGCCATCGACATGCTCTGCGTCGCTGCGGTGTGTGTGTGTGTGTGTGTGTGTGTGTGTGTTTTGACTGGTTCAGAAAATGAACCAAATATCCATGCACATGATGCCATGGAAACCAAAAAATGTATTATTATTTTTCTCATATGTATGCATGTAAAAGAGTGTTTTCTCAAACGTGAGTCTGCATCCTTTGAGTGTGTCTTTGGGAATAGTCAGAGGGGGGGGACGAATAGGAGAATCGGGTGGAGCTTCCGTATTGCCCCAGCCCTGCTTCGGGACTTTGCTGCCCCTGCCCCTGCCCCTGCCCCGGCCCGGTCCCTTGTCCCGTCGGGTACATCTCATAGGCCGGGCCTTCCTCTATGGGTGGGGCGAAGCCCATGCGGTAGCTGGGATACTGGGAGGGGTATCCGTAGTTGTCGTAAGCCAGCTGCGTTGAGCTGTCCAGCAGGCCACAGTCTCCAGGATAATCTCCAGGGGATTGAAGAGCCGGATTAGGAGGCGCTTTCTGGCTCTGTGGGACTCGGGTGAAGGTGTTGAACTGGGCGTAGGTGGCGTGGGACATCCTGGATGGAGGGCGGGGGTCGTAGCAGCCCGCTCTGGACCCCGGCACCGTGCTGGGTGGGACGGCGCCGCTGGCGGCAGTGGAGGGTCCACTGGAGGCGGCGCCGGTCGGTCCGCTGTTGGAGTTGGGTGGACGAAACTCACCCTGGTAGTGGATGGCGTGGGACTGGGGGCGCGCCTCATCGTGGGTGGTGGCTCTGACGTTGTAGTAACCGTTGGTTGGATCCTGTGAGTAGAAGCGGATAGGGTTTGGACTCAGGCAAGGGGGTCAAAGGGTCACATCAGCATAAAGTCAGTCCTCAAAGGGCCACATGTAACTAATACATGTAACTAAATGTAACTCAGTGTAATATAAAATAAATGTAACTACTGCTTAATGTTAAATAACTCTGAATCTATTACTTAATCAAGTAACAAACATTACAGTTACATTACAGTTCTCACATAAATCCTTTTAATTTATCAGGTTATTAAACCCACAGAATAACATCAAACACAAGTTGGGACTTTAACTTTGTTCAAAACCTTTTGGGCTCATAATTACTGCATTGTGGGAAATGCAGTTTTTGGTCAAAGTACACTTTTGAGCTTATTCTTTTTAGACATTCTGACCATTTATGCTCTCGTGATGTGGGGGGCCACATTTGAGTTTGACTCGTGGACAAGTGTATGTCTTTTATTCCTCCATTACACACTGAGCCACATAATACAACATATGACACATATGGACTATGTAGTAAATAAAAAAAACATCTGTGCATGCTATGTAATATGTAATACTTTCATATTTGTGTGAATGCAGGTGTGTGCATGACACTGCAGACTTTATGCACTTTTTGGCATGCTGATGGTCATGCTACATTCAGAAATGTAATAGCATATGACTGATGCAGGTCATAGCATGTGTATGAACAGCAGACATAATGATTCATTTCACTGGGATGATGAACATGGTGTCAGATGTACGCTGATGGGAGGTTGACCTGGTCAGCTGAAGTCATGTGGTGTTAAAATATTTGGTGTTATGTCATTTTGATAAGCGGTATGTAGTCTTGTTTTATGTGATAAGTCATGTCATTATGTTTTGTGTTTTTGGGAGCAGCACAGCTGGCTGACAAAAGCGGTGTTTTTTTAAGAAAAGGTAAAGGGAGGGCAAAGCAGGAAGTGACAGTCTACACGTTTGTTGATGGATAAAGATAGACCGATTGAGATATGATCAATCTGGGATATGATCAATCGGATGCAGAGCGCAAAAAGCTTGAGAAACGAATGCTGACGAGTCTTACCTTGAGCTCGTACTCCTCCCTGGTGTCGCTGTCGCTCCGGACTTCCTGCTTCAGGTCGATGTCGTCTTTGAACGGCTGAGTGGAGGGAGAGAGGGAAACAGAGGGCAGAAACTAAACCATCAAACAACGAAACACAAACACGGAAAGAGGGAGGGTGAGAAAAGCAAAGAAGGAGGAAGAGAGAGGGAGGGGAAGAGGAAAACAGAATTTCAGCTCTTTCATCCCATGAGAGTAGAAGATGAGAACGGTTATTTGTTGGAAAAAAGGGATTTGGGGCCGAACTTTAAAACCTCTCCAGAGGAGCCTCGTCGATCAGAAGGTCCAGGACATCCAGGGATGGATCCTGTTCTCAAAGGAAGGACAGAAAGCGCATCTTTGTGTGTGTGTGTGTGTGTGTGCGTGTGTGTGGGTCTGTACTATGGTGTTATTAAAGTGTGCAAATTTGATTTTCAAGCAGATACATTAAAATAATATCATTTTAAGGACAAGGCTGATCCGGATGGCATCGAAATAAATTGGAATGGGAATTTGGAAGAAGAAGGTGAACCTCTTCACCAACGGATTGTGACTAAATGGGTCGTGATGAGACTTCGTTTGGGGTCGTAGCGATTAAAAGGGATGATTAAATAATTATTCTCTGCATTTATTTTGCAGGTGATATTTGTTTTATACTGTTTTGTGAGTCATGAATAAACTACTTAAGAGATTACTAAGAGACGACGTGCAAGGGAAGGACATGGGTTCAGGTTAAATTTAAATAAAGACACTGTTAAGCCTCGGCATAGTGTAGGTATGTACTATGTTGAGCACTCTAACCCATTTATTTTATTTTTTAAACTTCATTTTTTAAATTCAACTTCCATTTTGCTTCTATTACTTATTAAACATGAAATAAAATGAAATAGAACAAAAAAAAGGGTTTCAGAACAAGCGTTTGATCAATGATGCGTGAGGAAGAGTGTGTGTGGGTGTGTGTGTGTGTCTCCTGCCTTGTTGCCCTTTGTGTCTGTGTATCTGTACATGAAAGGCCATTGACCCATACGCCTCCTCTCCACCACCTCCAGTGACTCAGATGGATGTCTACTCACAGAGTACATGGCCTTGACCATTCGCGTTGCCGTGGAGACGTCGGCCGCCTCCTCCTCCAGGCTGTGGGTCTCTTTGTTGACCGTTTCTACCTTGATGTCTGGTTTTCCAAGTGTGACGCCCCTTCGACCTGGATGGAAAAACACAAGCTCTGGTCAATCTGGGTCATTATATAAATTATGATTTATTCTGGTGGGGAAAAAAAAAAAGGAAACAAAAAAACCCCACAAAACCCCCAAAAAGCTTTATTTCCATTTTTAATATCCTTACAGTTTGACTTGACTCATCCATCATTTTCCTTGTTTTATTTTAATTTCACTCTGTTGATATTCATCCAGCAATTTGTCTGATTGCTTTGTGGTTGAAACGGCAGAAAAGAGGACTTGAATTTTGAGGATGTCATTATTTAACATGAGGAAAGGAGATGCCAGGAGTCATTTCTCCTGAATAAATATCGTCTTTTGAGGCTGTGAGACCTCCTACATGTGTGATTTGAAAAATTCAGTCGCTGGAGGCTGTTTCTGCTGTTTTTGTCTCAACACCACTGTGAGATGGTCATACTTTCAGACAATAGAATGAGATAAAATCTTTGATTCTGAGTCTATTTTGTCTAAAATATCAAGACTTGGAAAAATACATCACTGCCGATAGTGAAAAGGGTTCAAATTTCATGTTCTTGTGGTTTTAAATTATGCTCTTTTAATAAATAACAAATTCTGACAGACTTTCTCCAGACATCTACCTCACTAGTTAAGATAAATGCATTTGCACATTTAAATTCTTATCTCATATTTGATTTAGCTCCACGGTCATTGTCTTGCAACAAAGTCACCTTCATGTGTCATAGCAGGTCAGACGATAGAACATCCGTCACTCTTCCGACACGAGACAAGAGTCTGAACCGGAGGGAGTCACATTCATTCAGAAGGACATGACAGAACAAGTCTGAATACACAATGATGGAATAAATAGATTTAATTTCACTAAAAGGTTAGTTTTCTGACATTGGATTGATTTGACATAAACTACTTTGTGCAAACTGTAATGATGATGCTTCTCGTTCTGATCCATCCATCCTGCAGACATCTCTCCTCCAAAAAGCAAAAAACCTTTTTAAAAAAAAAAAGATTCAAATCTGTGATTTCTTGAGCCGCATTGTGGCAGACTGTTTATCTGGAGCCGCGACAGTATTTGTTTGAGTCTCTATTTTAGAAATTATATCTTCTCTGTAGCGGTGTTATCAGCTCTAAAGCAGAAAATATGCTCATATCCCCCAGAAAATCCCTCTGGGGGCTCCCTGCCAGTCACCTTCGTTGTGTTCCCCCAATTCTTTATTTGCTATTTTCACATTTAAAGAACTTCACAACACCACCAAGTACTTAACTCTCTAATTTGCATTCTTGAAGATTGGATTGGAAATAACATACATTATAGGAGTTAAGAGCTCTTTAAATGCTCTACTTTTCTGCTCTGTTATTTATGTATTTTATTAAAAGTATGAGCAGAATATCAATGCAAATTACAAACAAACGTCATACAATTTAACGTAGGTAAAAAAAAGAAAAAGGGAAACGCGTGGTGGGCGTGAAGAGGCAGTTTGTTAGATTATATGAATATTCATTAATCTAATTTGAATTACATCCTCTACAGCTCGACATATGCCGCTTCCTCCAAATGTGAGGAAGCAGAAATGACGAAGATGGAGAGTGGATGAAAGGGAAAACTGAGACTCATACAGTGTGTGTGTGTGTGTGTGTGTGTGTATAAAAGAGAACCTATGGCATGTACTCACTGCCTTTGCGTTGGCGGTAGAGGAAGAAGGCGAGTGCCAGTAGAAACATTAGCAGCAGAATGGAGGAGCCAACGGTACCACCGGCGATAATTCCCACTGGAACAATATCTGAAGAGAACACAAGAAGAAAATAAATAAATAAAAAAGGTTGGGGTTGAGGGACAGCTGCTGCTTCATTGTTACAGAAACCTGCATGGATATTGTGTCATTTAAGCATAAATCCTGAATATTTCATATTGGATCTCTCAGGGGCTGCTTTTGTTGATAAGGCATGAAAATCACGGGAGGATAAAAACGTTTTTTTTGTGTGTGTGTGTGTTTGCGTGAGAGCAAAATCAGGAGCTCAAGTCTCCCCCTTCTCAAATGTCTTCTGAAGCTTGCAAAATCCGACAGCTGAATAAAAAAAAATAAAAAAAAGAGCCACATAAGATTGACAAAGCATGATAAATATAATTTTCTCAATGCAACTTGAAATACCTGTTCTCAGAATGAAGGAGCATCAGAATGGGTTTCACTGTATCACAGTCTAGCTCTACTTTGCCCTTTAGCTGAGGCCATTGCACTTGTCCTTGAGCAATAAAAATCATATCGCTCCGTTTTTTTTTAGGCGAGAGAGTAGAAGTTCTATCAGGGAAATTAAAGGTAGGACATGAAATTTCCTTCCTTCATTGGGTCTGTTTACTGCGTATCGTTCTGTTTCATCTATCCTGGTCACCTCTGCAGTCTGGTTTCGCTGATTTAAAGAATATCGGCCAGAAATGAACTAAAACAAAAGTATTTTTCCAGTCATGCTTTCTTCCCATTACTTGTTCTTTTACAATGTTTGTTTGTTTATCACTCAATCCTTAATCTCTGGCTGCACAGAGCTAACATTGAGATTTCAGGTCGTGGGGGTTGTGGGGTCAGATCTCTACAATAAAACCATTTTTACAACGTTGTTCAGTAATTAAGACACTGAAAAAGTCTCCTCTAACTGCTGCTGACTGCATTCAGGTCAGAATCGTGGCCTCTGAGACCCGCTGAGGTCATTTTGATGACAGGGTGAACTTCTTGGACTGATCGCTTGTCTTCAGTACCCGTCTCTTCCAGAGTGATGATCATGGTTCCGGGTCCGAAGGAGTTCCAGGCGGTGCAGTTGTAGGGCGAATGGAAGTCGGACTCCATGACGTTGTTGATGGTGAGGGTGGAGAGGACGGCCCCGCCCTGGGACGGGGGTTTGCTTTGCTCTACGGTGTATCGCTCCATCAGGGTGCCCTTCTCCTTCTCCCAAACGTTCTCCTTCCAAGCCCAAACCTGAAACAGACATTAGAGAAGGTTTAACTCCATCTCAAACCTCAGGGAGAATGAAACGGATGTTCTTTAGACTGAGGAATGAAGATTTACCTGTTTTCAAATTCAAATTGTAAACATTAACGTGTTCAATGGCTACGAAAAAAACCTCTGTAGGCGAGAACCTCGCCCACATCCGCCAATTAAAAAGGATTGGGTTTAAAAGCATGTGTATTCTAAAATAAAAAGTTCCAAGGTCTGCACACTTCTACAAAACTAGAGAAAGTGTTTCAAGACAAGAGGAGTTTAAAATGTGGTTTATTTGTTTGATTTTTAACTAAATCCTACTCTTAAGACAAAAAAAAATGATGTTAACTTCATGTCAACTCAATTTATGTAGCATGAGCCACACCTTCTATAAGAGAACACACACATGCACGCACACACACACACATTCAGCCAGCAGATGGGCTGGTGTGTGAAAAGGTTATGCAAGTCTGAGCAGAAAATATATTTAAAGCACAAGAAATTATATTCTCACACCTTGGTAGCTATTTTCCTCTCCTGCTTCTGTATATGCCTCATTAAAACTTGTGCAGCAGCTTTTCACACCGGAAAAATGATTCACAAAAAAATCAGCGCGCAAACGTACACACACACACACACACACACACACACACACACACACACTGCAGCAAGTGTACGTAGGTGTTATAAAAGGGTTTTCTGCCTAGGTAGAAATTTGAAGCTATTAAATATAAAGCACGGTGCCATCAAATATAGATAGAGCCACATGTTGGGTTAATGTTCCTTTTATTCTCCTCTGAAAAAATAAAACGGTCAATACGACCACAAGTCGGTGACGAAGAATTTATTTTACTTTAAAAAATTTCTGTTCTCTCTCATTTAAAAAAGAAATCCTACATGTTGTGAAAAAGTCGCTGAAGGATTCCTGTTAAAATCCGTCAGTTTCGTATCATCATTAATAATTTCAGTACAGCTAATGACTGTGTTACCATTTGTTCCAATTTCTCATTATTTATTGTACATGCACACACACACACACACACACACACAAACATGACACACGCATGACATCTTGCTCCATATTTCATAAGCCCTTGTGTGTCTGCATTAAGCTGCGACTGTAATGTCGTGTCACATTATTTGCTTTGAACTCTTTTAGAGCACCAGTGGAGCTGAAGCTCCCTAAAAGCTTTAATTTCTGTCATGTCTGCGCAGCTAAATGAGATAATTGACATTGAAAGGTACAGATTTTTTACCCCACATCCACTTCCTTTTCCTCGTTTTTCATTCACACATCTCTTCTAGCCTTGAAACTCACACCACAACATTTATTTCCTTTTCACATTTTCATTTTTTGATGCGTGATCACAAATTCCTCTTTGTCCAGTTCATTCTGAAATGATGTTGCACGGATCCCCTCTTAGTCACAACATGCTTTAAATGACCTAAACGCCATAATGTATACACATTTGTGTATACATTATTCTTTTTTGAAGAAATTGTATAGTTATGAGCCTAACTAACAAATTAACCTTAACTTAAGGAATTGTTTCTATAGTAGATACTAGATACTAATTCAGTATAAATACACATCACCGTGTCCAATACAAAAGTGATTATCAACCTCTGCTGCAATGCCAGAGGAGTCATCAAAAAAGGAATGATGGGTAAAAACGTCAGTGCATCGGGGGGGGGTTATTTGAAGTATTATTGTCATTATGAAACTTTGTAAGAAGAAAAAAATAAATGAAATCCATCGTCTATCTGCGAAGAGGAGAACAGAGAGCTCCTGGATGACAGATCAGTGAATCATATTCACCGATAATCTGATGAGACTCATCCCAGAGCCTAAAAATATTAAAGCATCATCATCATCATCATCATCATCATCATCATCATCATCATCTCAGGATGAATCCGACCGATTTCACCCGACACACTCCCACGTCTCGATGGAACATGTGTGCAGCGCTGAGTGCCATTTGGTTTCCTTTGGAACCAAACACTACAGCAGCTGTTATGGCGATGAGTCACGCCATCCACCACAGAGGGAGAACAGATCATCCACACTCAATCACGACGCCGTTGGAGAACAATAAAGTCGTCTAGCTAGAAACACCAGGTGGAGAGAAAGCGGTAGAAAACAAGAAGCTGCTGCGATCGTGGGAGCGATCGGCAGCAGATTACAGCTTCCAAAGGATGAACTTACAATCTTATCAGGTGGGGGGGTGCTGGCGATGTAGCATTTGATCTCCCCTCTTTCCCCTCTGACAGCGTACTGGACTGGATCACTGGAGATTATGGGGGGGCCTGAGAAACAGACACGTAAGAGGATTATCACAACGGGTTTGACGAGAACACACACAAAAAAATAAAAAAAATCTGAGTTTCCTTCTAGTTTTTGACCTCGACAAGAAATATGAGACAAAAATAAAGTTGGTAAAGTTGGTTTTGGTAATGCATCAACCCGTTTAACACAATAACTCATCTTATCGGCGACATCCAGTTACATTTCTTAATTCTAGCTCGAATAATGTCCAGTCAGTGTCCCTGTTTTCAGCACGACTGGTCACTTTGTCAGCCAGCGATAGATTTAAAGAGCGTCCTGAACTCTCTTCTCTTCATTGTGTTCCTGGTGAATCAGCTTTGATTTATGAACTACTTGCTGGAGTGAGTTTTGACAGTGAGATATTGGTTCTGGACCTGAAGAATTAGCTGCTCGGGTTAGGGTCAGGCTTGGGCTGGAATGAATCAGACTGTGTCAACATAAATATGAGGCTTACGCAGCACTCGTCTCCGTGCATTTGCCGGCTTCAGCTGTCAGAATGAGGCTAGATTAAAAGTTTTTGTCATTTGTCTTAGTTGTGTGACACAGACGCAGGGTTTGCAGTGTGATAAGATGACTTCTGGGTGCTTTATCCTCCCTTCTAGCACCGGCGCTGTTGTTAATAGCAGAATAACGGGAGAAGAACTGACCGTTGACGGTGAGCGTGACCTCGGTCTCCCCGACTCCGATCCGCGGTACGATGGCCTTGCAGACATACTGGCCCGCATCCGTCTGGCTGACCGACTTCAAATACAGCTGGTTGTTATTGCTGAGCACCTGGACACACACACACACACACAAGTGTGCATAAAAAGATGCATGGATAGATTTGTGAGGTGGAGACAGACAAGAAGGAGGGAGAGCAATATTTAATTCATAAAACATGTTGATTTTCTCAGCAGGCTCCATTAGGTTTTTTTTTTTTTCTTTTCCTGGAGCTCTTCTTAACTTGTTCTGCATGAATGAAATATTTAAGATGTGAAGACTTCTAAATGTCTGCTCAGCAAACATTTATGAAGTTTGTGTTTTACTATAGGTCGAGCTGGAAGGCTGGAAGATTTTCTGGAATTCCGAGAATTGATTTCCATCAATGTGTTTTTTATTCCTGTATTAATCAGAATATATTAAATTCCAGTGAAATGAGTAGAAAACTGATGTTTTTTTTCCTCCTCACCATGTTGGAGCCCTTCTTGGTCCAGGTGAGGGTGAGAGGGGGGTTACCGGACCACTTGCAGTTGAGAGTGACATCGGAGTCCACGTCTACGGTAACCGGCCGGGGCTCCACCACCAGTATTGGACCGACTAAAAGAGATTTAAATTTGTCTGACTTACATACTGTAACTGAATAAAAATGACAACCTGGGACCTGGGAGAAGATATAACCTCCTCATCATAAAGCAAGACATTGTTTGTGACACATTTTCCTTTTTATCCTTAAAATACATTAAAAAAATCAGGTTTCTTGGTCCTTTTCTAATTCTACATATTTTTAATTAGTTTTATTGGTTGATTATAAGCACTTTAAGTAAATTAATAGTTTTATTCCATACACTATTATTACCTTTTAACATATTCTTTATTATTTACCTTTTCCCTTTTTATGCATGAGCTTTGTGAACAAATCCCATGAAGGTTTATTGATTTATCAGAGAGAACAGGTTATTGATTTAAAAACAAAAAAGCATTACAAATGTTTTCTGCACAATACATGAATACAGAGTGAATACACCCTTTGAAGAAACACTGACAAATACAGCTCCCCCACACACACACACACACACATCATCAGAAGCTCAACTCATGCAGCTCGGACATGTTCACACTCACAGTGCACATCCACCAGGATGCTAACGTTGGTGTTTCCCACCGCGTTGAACACCTGACAGGAAACGGGTTCGGTGAAGAAGGAGTGATCGGCCGTGGTGACGAACACACTCTCTCTGGCCCCCTCCAGCAGCACGCCGCCTTTGGCCCATCTGAGCAGGAAACATCACAGTTAGCAGGTTTCAGGCGTTACACCTGTGTAAGCGTATGTGTGTGTGTCAGCAGCAGATCTCAACGAGTGTTTTCACATAATCAATTCACCTATTAGACATCTGAAGTGCCTCGATGCCAACGCCCCCCCTTCCCCCCCCTGGGGAGGGGGATGATTGCGAGTTAAAGATTTTAATCTCTCTCCTTTTATGTCCCGTATCTGACAGATATATCGCGTGAATGCAGATAACCATATTGCACATGTGTCATTAGATGACATTCTGATATACATTCAATAGGCGTCGTGCCTAAGTGCTTTGGCAGCGCTCCCACACTGGGACCCTCTAGCGGAGTATTTAACCTCAGATTAAAAAGAGTTGTGCTTAAATGCACTATTCAGCAATTTAAATGCAGTCATTTAAGAAAATAACAACAACAACAACAATTAATAATACAAAAAGAAACTTTCTGCAAGACCTAGACGACATTTCAGGATAAACATCTGAGTAGAACAGGGTAGAGGAAAAGCAATCTATTGCTGTGAAACAGATTTATACTCTGGCTGCTGATCTTAGACTGCAGAATGAAACACAATGATATCGTTAAAAAAAAGATCGACACTTTCTGAACTGAAGCGGTGCTTTGCAGAGCTTTGTAGAATAATCCTACACTTTATGTTCAGCTTTTTTGACTCCAGAAAATAGGTTAAAAAGTGGAAACGATTCATATCAACCTCTGTTTACTTGAAGTTAATGTAGTTTTTTGGTGTAATGTTAAATTGTGGTGTGTTTTGTTTTTTTTTTTACCTGTAGCCCATGATTGGAGGGTTGGCAGAGGCCTGGCAGGTGAAGGTGACTCTCTCGCCCTCCATGACGGAGCGAGGCTCTATAGACAAGGTCACCATAGGAGGATCTAGGAGGGAACAGAAGGAACATCCTCACTGCAAACTGAAGGTGAGCTGAGATGAAACTGAGAATGATGGTTGTGTTTCACAGATAAATATATTATATCTCTAAAAATATTCATTCATCTCTTGAATAAAAACCTCAATTCTCCACAGACTGGTTCTACTGTTACTGCAGATATAATACCAGTACAGTAATAACTAACTAAACTGGTTTGGAAAAAAAAACAACAACCATCAATTTTCTTGTTTGAAAATTCAAACTACAGTTTCCCTGTGACCAGTTTTTTGTTCTTCAGGGAAATGATTGAAATTCTCTCAAACATAAAAAATCTTTCTGGTTTTTCCACATATTGAGGGAAATCAAGACGATGAACTGCTCTGGGAGAAAATCACTGGCTCCACAGATAATGCCAAATCAATGACAACAGCTGAATCAAACCTGGAGCTAGTCCAAGATTTAGAATGGGGGGGGGGGTAGTGCTGGTAAATGCAGTTCTGGGTTCTTTTTCCCCCCTGATGGGGGCAGGTGTGTGACCTACGGTGGACGTTGAGGGTAACAGTGGCTCGTTTGCCCATTGGCACCGCCGGGTTGCTCGCCACGCAGGTGAAGTTGCGGCCGCTGTCGGTGTCAGTCGGCGTGATGGGGAGGTAGCTCCTGGTCGTCACCCTCTTCCTGTCTGGAAGCACTTCCTGTTCCGCGGGCGAATAAGGGAGGGAAGAGGGGGGTTATGGGTGGAGAAATGCATGGGTTCAATTCAGAGAAACAAATCAAAAAAAAGAGGGAGGATGATGATGGACGAAAAAACAAAACACCAGGAGGATAAGTGGGAAATGTGAAAAACATAGGGGAGGAAAAAAATAAGAAATGTAAGAGTTACAAATAGAGCAGAGTATGATAAAGTAAATAAAAATACATATAAAAATATGAAGAGCAAGATAGAAGTGACAGAAGAAAGAGGAGTGAAAAAAGTGCAAAAGGAGAATTTAGTTTGAAGGAGAAGCTTTCCAAAAACCCATGTTCTCGCACTTTATCTTCATAATACAGACATTTAATGTTGGAACAGGAAAATAACTGCATGCAAAATGTTCTTTCAATTAACACAAGCAATTCAGATTTCTAATGACTGTGGATTTTGCATTCGGAATGACGACAGAATGCATTAACACAGTAGAACTGAAACATTTCACTGATTTATCAGCTGTAATTATTTTGCAGCTTTTTTTCCCCCACTTTAACTCCATTCTATTACAAATACGTACATTTGGCTAATTGGACAGACAGGAAAAGCATATTTGAAGAAGTCATAATGACTTGGGAGTTTGTGATGGCCATTCTTTACAGTTTTGGGACATTTTAAATGATTTTCTTTTATAAATACTTAAAAGATGAGCCAGTTTTGAAAATAATCACTAGCTGCTACAATTTTTTCCTACACATGAGGTCTTGTTGGTGTCAGGAGGCAGCAACAAACTGTCAGAGAAGGGATGCACATAGTTTTTGCTGTAGTGTAAATACTGTACACGGTTGGTGTACAGACTGATGGTTTTTTGAAGAGAAAAACCCTGCATCGGAGTGATCTGACGTGACACAGGTCAAATCTTTTTCGATAGAATGCAGGAATTGTACAAAGTTAACGTGAAGACCATGTGAAGCCTAAGCGTGAATCAACAATGTGATGTAAAAAGTAGTTACATATCAAGTTTTTTAAAAATTTATTCCACTTTAAACATCTTTGATCATCATGTTCACACATTAAAAATAAACTGTTAAAATGAAATAACGGTACATGTGACAGATTAGTGTGTAAAAATTGGAATATCTATATAAAAAAACCTGTTTTTGTGTGTTTTTTTTGGATGAAGAGTAATTCCTTAGCAAATGTGATCCGAAGTCGACTTCTAAAAAAAAAAGCTTTGTCAGATTTCTTCTTACTTCAGTGTCACCTCAGACTATTTGTCAGTTCAGACACGCTGCTTTTGCTTCGCTAAACGTGATAGTGTGATTGCATACTGTCAGTATTTTACATTTTAATTTCATTTTGTTTGGCCGTTGTTCCTTTCATCAAATGAGAGGATAAGCACGGCTCTCTCACTGTGACAATATGCAAAGTTTCCATTAGAAATAACTGATCGTAGCTTGTTTCTCTTTATATTCCGGTGTTTTTTGATTGCCACTATTGAAAATAAATTGCCTGATATGAAACTAAATTGTCAACTCATTACACTCTGTTGTCATCTTCAGTCTGATGTTGGCTTTCGCTCTAACAGGTTTTCTGTGTGGGAGGAATGTTTTTCTTCCCTTCACCAATCACTACAGAGTAAAATATCCACTTAATATTAATAGAAATAACAGAAAATCATTTATTGACACTCAAACTAGCGCATTAGCTTTGCTTGGTATTTTGATGCCCCACAAGTGAACTACTGGAGCTGACGTTTGGCGTGAGGCTGCCACCAGTCACCGGTTCATAAGAGACGATCACATTCATGCAATTCAGGTTCACCTATTTACCTTTAAGTTGTGTGTTTTTGTAGTGAAAGAAAACCCAAGAAACCAGAAACAACATGTGAACTCCAAACGTAAAAGTCAAATGAGGACTTTGTTGCTGTGAGGAAACAGGATTACCTACTGCACCATCGGAAACTTGATGGTAAAACAGATAATTTCAAGGTTTTTCCACAGGAAATCATTCATAAATCATCATGTAACAAATATGCCTCACATCTGATGAGACATCAATATTTTGCTCATCATAACCCAAGTAAATCTTGTGCTGACTTTGTGTGGTGTTTTGCACAAGCTGTATAATGCAGGACTCTGGGGTGTGTGTGTGTGTGTGTGTGTGTGTGTGTGTGTGTAGTGTATTTCCCTTTTGCACAGCCCGCAGCAAAACAACAAACAAGCAACAAACTGAACTCATGTGTTTTATTTTGTGTGACTTGTACACATGTGTTGCCATCATCCCATTGTATGCATGGATGTGTGTGAGTCACCGTGGACTGGTAGGCCCCCTCCACATTGGCCCCATCCTTGGTCCACTGGATGTGCGCTGCAGGCTTGGCCCCGCGGGTCACGCAGGTCAGATTGTACGGGGTTCCGGCCATCAGGAGGAGCTCCGGGGTTCCGTCCACCACTGGGTTCTCAGGGGGGACTGGAGGGGGGGTGGGGGTGCACAAATCCAAGAGTGTGGAAAACATTTACATATTCATAACAACAATTTTCGAACGGAGAATAAATCAGTCCCGTCCTTCAACCTCTCAAATAATTTTGTTTCTATTAAATTCTTTGTCTTTTGGAAATCATCTTAATCCATTATATCATCTAATATAACTGTCAAATATCTTTCTGATGGGGTTAGAAATGCTCGACATGTAGCCTTAACTGATGAGGAATGTCCAACCACACTCCCCCATCTATAAAATGTTTCTGGCGTTCATTCTTTCAACTCAAGGACACGAGCATCAGCACGAAGTTCGACTTTAATTCTAATTCTAAATCCTGAACACACATCCGGTTGACTTACTGAGCACGTTGAGTTTGGCCCTCCTGGAGCGCAGAGCCGCCTCCGTGGCCTGACACTCGTACAGCGAGTCGTCAGACAACTCGGCGTTGGAGATCTCCAGGTTGTACTGGCCGATGTCCAGAGACCTCAGCACGCGATACCTAGGCCAGGCTGGGGGAGACATCAGATCTACAGTTAAATAAATGAGGAAAAACGCCGAATGAGAAGCCTTTGTTGGATTTTCTACTGGGAGTCATGTGTGTCTTTCTGCAGGTCAAAAAAAGCAACTGTTTAGTTTTTAGTTTCACCAGCATCACCTTCACAAACAATCTAGTCTGTACTGAGAGACAGCGAGCGATACACAAGAAACTCTATCAGGATTTGCTGCAAAATGTTTGATTTAATTCCACTTTTCCGCATATAACTTAATGAAAAAAAATGAATTCATGAGGGACATGAATTAACTTTGCCAGACAGGAGGGTTATTTCCAACTCTCAAAAAAAGTTGTTGCTCAAATAGTAAAGATAGTTTATTTAAAGGAGTCAGTGGAAGAGAGGGATATACGCCAAAAATGGGACAGAATTTTGGAGTAAATATGCGGTAAAGTTTCATCCATCTCTGCAGTATCAGGGTTGGAAGTGAATCTAAAGATCCATAAATTTAAAAAAAAAAAAAAGTACAGAAACCCTTTTAAACAGAAAACAATTACACAGTGTTAGAGTCTGCATTTTTTGTCCTTTGACTTGTTTACAAGACGAAGCAAATGTGAAAGCTCTTGTGGACGCGGATGAAAGCTGAATCACAATTAGATGACATCAATCCTAGACAGCGAGGAGCTAATGAGACATATATCGACGTGAAAATGTCAAGGCCTTCGGAAGAAAAACAAATAACATTTGGTAGTGACGGAATCTGTTTCAGGAGTTTTGATGACCTTTTTGGATAAACCATCTAAATGGAGATGATAGCGTGTCCTCTATACATCACACACACATACACACACACACACACACACACACACACACACACAGCGATGTAGTCAGAGATAAACAGCTTGAATCGTTTTCAACAAGCATCATATATCATATAATAACACCACATCGGTTCTTGTACACAAACTGTAGAACTGCAGGGGAGTGCTGGTCCAATTACATACACCCCCGCACCTCTCAGTTTGAACCCCTCGCCTCTCAGACAAAGACATAAATGGAACACGACGTCCCACTAGGGGGCACTCATTGATCCTCCATGTCCAATCCGAACATGACATCATGGATTCAGATGGCAAACAGGCAGGCAGGCAAACAGGCAGGCAGACAGGCAAACAGGAAGGCAGACAGGCACATAGGCAGGCAGTTGGGGTGCAGGGAGGAAGTGGGAAGGAAGGGGGGGGGGGGACAAAAAGTATTAGTGGAGATTACATCATCCTCTCCAGTACCTTGCAGCATAGCAACCACAGAGGTGAAAGCCCCCCAGGGAGAAGAGGAAGAAAGAGGAGGAGGAGGGTGAAGATGAACAATGAAGTGCCACCTCTGAAGCCTGCTGGTAGCAGAAGAGCCCAGTGTGTGCATGGAGTGACGTGATACACACACGCATGCATACACACATGTTGCTCAACATGGATGGAAGGGCTTCGCTTTATGTTTTGTGTATTTCATGTATGACATCACGCATAACTGTTTTTTGGACTGTGAATACACAGACAGCTCTTACACGCTCGTGTGTGTGTGTGTGTGGGTGGGTGTGCAAAACTGCAGGTGTAAATTGACTGCCTGATCCAACACTCCCACACTGTCATCAATGGCAGTACAAAGTCACAGGGGCACACATAACAGCCTCTTATACATTCTATTCCAAGCCTCAACCGCAGCTCAATAGATCAGAAAAAACCCCCTGAATCTATTCGTTTGTTCAAATATTAAACATGAATTCATTTACAAAGAAAAGTCTTTAACAAGAAGACAAAAAAACAAAAACAAGACAGAGACGTTGTGTCTGGGATTGAAGGGCAGACATCTTTAGGATGAATAATGGACAGAAGGCGATGATGGATGGTTTTAAAGCAGACAAAGGGAGATAGCGACGACAACATGTTTATCAAATACTGTGCGTTTATCACCGCTAGCATGTGTGCAAAAAGACAAGGATAAAGGGAGCAGCGACGACACAAAGACAGAAGAATAAAGAGAGGAGAGGAGCACTCACATCACATGTCAGATTAACCCTGTATGTTTATGTGTGTGCGTGTGTGGGTGGGTGGATGTGTGTGTATGATATGTGTGATGAAATGCGATGTGTGCTTTTAGAGCTGAATGCGTACTGTATGTTATTGAGTACATAATTAGGTGGTTCATGATGGAAAACGTTTACAACATTTTCAGGTGAAACGTATTTATTACCTTCATGAAGGCAATGAAAACAGAAAAACTGAGCATTTCAGACACAGATATTTGAATCACCAAGAGATTTTTTTTTAGTCTCAGTGGATCAACAGGTTTGGATTCACACAGAAAACTCTGCGTCAAAAGATGTGAGAAAAGACAAACCGATTCCAAAATTTCATCCCATGTACAGAACTTTATATGAAAATATTAAAGTGTTGCACATATCGTACAGCCAATTTTGAGATGAGTTACATGAAATCTCACAACATTTATTCAGTATTTTAAATTACAACCTGCTATTATTATACTTTTGTTTAGTCCTATCTGCAATATTTCACTGATGTATACACTAATTTATCAAAAATTATGTTCAAATAATGCATGTAGAGGATGTCAACCCATAATTTAATGCTTAGAATTATATTTTTACATGGGTAAAAATGGGAATTTATGATTTTTATTGAGCATGATGTATACTTTCAAGATCTGAAAACTTTCTCAAAAAATATTACACACTGACCGTAACCCTAACATAATACAGTACGCTTCTGTTTCACAATCTGACATTTTCAAACTAATCTTTTGACCTTTTAAATGATCTAAAATTTGAGATTAATTTTCATAACTGCATTTTGTTTCCAAATATTGGTGCCAATGTTTAATGTTATCACTAGCTGTGGTCATAAGATTTCAATTCCAGCAGTCTGCCGCTGCAGTTAAACACATGTTTGACTCCAGCTGAGGTCATTTGAAAGGAAACATGTTCGTCTCTCCTTTTAGGGACTTCCGCTGACCGTTTCCTGAATGCAGGATAATAAAAAAATGTGTGTCAAGTGACACAGATAGACTAATAAAAGAACTCATTCATCCTGATCATATATTAGTCAATGTGAGCAAACTGACATGAAAAAGTTATAGGTGGGAATAAAATAAAATAACGTGTTGACGCATTCACAGTAAGTCTTTCTGGATCTTCGCTCCAGCCTAAAATATAAATGTGAGTTCAGCTGCTTTTGTCAGCGTGAGGGATTTCCTCTCATTCAGGAGTGATACGCAGGAATCACTTTTGCTCAGACTGTCACTCTGCTGCCTTTTGACCCTTAACTCTCTCTCTGTTCAGTGTTCATTCCCTTAATGTTAAAAAAGGCCTTTACTTTTCAAGCATAATAGATTTTGTTCGGGTTCTTACAGTCAAAAGTGAACCAAATCCATGGTTGAGTTATTCTCCTTCAACTCACTTTGGCCCCCTGCAGGCTGTTGAAACCACAAGTTTTTTTTCCCCTCTTAAATACCGTGGGGGCCCGGTCCCCTCCCTTACCTCTCAGACCCTCTCCTACACCAAGGGCCAGGCCGTCTTTGGTCCACTGGACGATGCCGCTGTAGTTGAACACCACGCAGGACAGCACCACCCTCTCCCCCAGCACCACCGACTGGTCTGCCGGCTCCTGGGAGAAGCGAATGCCCCACACTGCAACAGAGGGACAACCAGGGAAATCAATTTCTAGTCTTTTTTTTTTTTTTTTTGTGACCTGGTCATGAGCTGCCATCTTTTATTGCAGGGTATTGAGCTATACAGTCCCTCTCCGCTCTTATTGACTTGAACTTGTCCATGCGGTTGCTGTTGCGGTGATTTGTTACGTATCTTTATTGTGCGTATGATGTTTTTATCGTCTGCTTTTTATGATGTGTTTTTTTTTTATCGTGAGTAACTTTTAACAGAAGCCAGATCTTTGATTTTTTTTTTTTTTTTTCAAAATCAGGCAGTCAGGTTGATTTTCTTTTCACCCATGCACACATGAAAACCATCAGATTTTATTATTTCACAAAAAAAATGATGAATCCTTTTAGTCAAACCTGCAGCTCAGCGACTTGGGATTCATTTATTTCTCATTTCGTGGCCTCTGCTTGTGTTTTATCCCCCCGGACTTTACTGATGCTCACGTGTGTGTCTCTGCGTGGGTATACATGTGAGTGACATGTGTGTGTGTGTGTGTGTGCACGGATGTGTAAGCACGTTTGTGCAGCAAGAACATCACTGCCAAGCTGTGATACAGCCTGCTCTTTTTTCGTCACACAGTACAAAGGATTTTTGCTTACACACACATTTCCCTCAAGTAAAAAAAAAAAAGCCTTTTGGGCGACTGCAACGCCACTAAAATACACATTTATGAAAAAACAGTTGAAGTGTAGCCCCCTCGTGCATTAACACTCTCACATAAAGAGAGAATGTCAGGTGAGGAGGCGGGGGCACCAACCCAGCTCTGTTTTCATCTGTTTGCATCATCAGGTAAAGTCGTTTCATATTCTGCACAAAGTCTTGCAGTAAAGGAGCTTTAATTAAGGCAGAGAGGGAGAAAATGGAGTTCTATGACACCAACACACTCCCTACACACACACACACACACACACACACACACCGATTCACATCCAATTTACGCACACATAAACATAAGAATGACTCACATGAAATCGCATACAGCTAACGAGTTGGGTTTGTCTTTCCGTGGGCTATTCTGTTCTTGGATCGTGGTTTAAAACAATCCTGTTGGCTCATTAAGGCGACGCCGCCTAATAAAGCAGGCCGAGGCTCGGAGGGACACGTCTCACAGGGATTCACACACAAAAGGTGAAAACAACTGGGGGAGATTTACTGATATGCCAGGAGGATCGCACAACCTGCCATGGTATTTTTTTTTTAACGGAAGCATCCTTTAATGGAGACACAAGCACTTTTATCAGCTTCTTCCAGCTCTGAATGAAGGAGATGATTGCTCTCCATCATATGAAGCCAAAAAGGAAACCCTGAAATAAAAACTATTTTCAAACAAAGTTCCTGGTGAGTTTCTGTTCTGGCTTCTTGATTTTAAACTTACCCATTCCCTTGTATTCCATCATTACAAATGTGAATCATTCTTAAGTTAGCTTTTGAGAAATGTTTCTTATTTTAGCTTCAAGCTCACCAAATTAAATAGGAACAGCTTCTTATTAGAGCCGCCAGTTTGTCTGCGTAAACAGAACCAGTGCAACAGCAGCGAGAATGTGGCATCACTGTTATTCACAAATAATCTGATGTTCTTTAGGAAGTTTTAATCAGGGCAAATTGTATTATTATCATCATCAAATTTTATCTTTTGAACACTTAATCACATCAGCAGACATTTGAAAGCGCTTTTACAGACAGAAAACCTCCAGCGGAAAAACTCCCTAATTGAGGAAGAAACTCCAGACAGGATCCAGATTCTGGAGGGGTTAAAAGAAATATGTACAATGGAAATAAAAATGGGGGAAAACAAAGAGACACAGAAAGGCCGGACATACTGTGACTGTACCCACAATACCTCTGTTAACGCCCCATCAGACTTGGACTTACTACAACCCTTAAGCCTTAAACTCTTAGTTCTGTAACTATAATTTAAGGTTAATAGTTTTCTAGCAGTCAACGATTTAAATTTGAGGATCCAGAATTTTTATTATTATTGAAATGCTGGATTTCCTTCTTTATCAAACATGCAACATAATTGGACTGAATTTTCTTCTCTTCCTCCCACAAAGTTTCACTGAAATCCACTTTGCGGAGTTGAATTAATCGACCCCGATGAACGTAAATATAAATTTCTCCATTTCTTGCGATCAAGTTTTTCTGAGTCTGGAATGATGTTCATCGTTCTATTTCTAAGGTGTGAAAGCGAAAAATGGAATCTGCTGCGGTTTCCTGCAGAGAAGAAGAAGAAGAAGAATGAGGAGCTGCAGCGATGTGATATCCTGCTGACATGAGTGATTTACATGTGGGTCATGTTGTGCATGATTTATGCAAAATTAACAGCTATTACAAGAGGGGGGCTCTTCTTTGTGTAGAACTCTGTATATATAATCCCCTGAGACTGTGTATATTATTATGTGTATGTGTGTGTGTGTACGGGGTGGGGGTTGCATGTGTGTTTGAGAGACAGAAAGGCAGAAAAGTGTGACAGGAAGATAAACAAGAGCTTCTGAAAAAGCGGATTTTTTTTTTTTCGTGCTGCCATTCTAACCGTGTTAGAAAACGTGTCGGCTTGATATTTATTGTTCCACAAACCTGTTGTACCTTCACAAAACATGCCATGTTTGCCAGACCAGAAGGCTGGCAGGGCTTTTCTTGAAGAATCAGGCGACAAAACAACCAATCAACCAACGAAACAATCAACCAACCAACCAACCAACCAGAGATCCAAGTTCAAGAGATTCTGATTCAAAAAGACAATAAAAATTTCTATTTGTGTCATGATTCATAAATGTACATGGGTGTGTGTGTGTGTGTGTGTGTGTGTGTGTGTCCTGTCAGCCTGAAGCAGTGACACAGAGGAAGAGAGTCATACTGACAGAGAACAGAGATGTAATTAACCCTACAGGATACCCCCCGCTGCCCCCCCAGCACACAACACAGTACTCCTCCTTTATCTCTTCTCCCCCCCCCACTTCAGAATCCCCCCATCTCACTCCTCCCTCCTCTCCCTCTCTTCCTCCCTCTGTTCCTTCATCTTTAATCTCCTTTTCATGTCTGTCAAGTTCTGCAAAACATTTTACCATAAATTTTCAGAAATTAATCAACTGTAGTTTTTGGAAATGTTACCGTTTCAGAATATTACTTCAAATAGTTTTCATTACTAGATACTTGTAAATTTACAAGACAAGTCTACAAGTTAACTATTAAATTACTGTATATTTATAATACATCACATGCACCTGAATCTACATTATGTATCCTGTATTTAATGATGCCTGCAGATCAGGAGCAGTGATCTGTCACACAATCTGGAGCGTGTACACTGAAGGGGCCAGGGGCCAGGGGCCAGGCTTCATGTACCTTCAGATAGACTGCTTTAGCCCCTGAGCAACTGTGACTGCAACCACCGTACTACTTATGAAAAATAACATCCTATTTTAAACTTATTTGATTGATAATTTCTCTCAGGGAATAATGAACTCAAACAAGGACACAATAGGAAAGTGCAAGAACAGAGATGTTACAAGAAAACCTTACCTTGTACTGATAGCGCTGGACAGACTATAATCACTATTATGACAGGATTGAACTCATTGCCTGACAATTAAAAAAAAAAAGTAAAATGAATATACCTGTTCTGAGATGCTGAGATGTAACCTGTTAAATATAATATGTATAGATTGATGAATCGACTTAAAGGCTCCATTTCTAGGGTACAGGCCCCACTAAACTCCCATTCACCTTGTTTGTTAGTCCATTAGGTAAGAAGTACCTGATGCTGCTGTTTTAAGTACCGTCTCCTTTGTGGTTCCGAACAAGCAGAGCAGGTCATGTGACATGTGATGGTTGACTTTCGGTCAATGCCCGGCATGTGGAGGATCCTGCAGAGCACAAATCAATGGTCTCCACACAGTTCAGTTGTTTCTACTGTTTCCGTTTTTTGCCGTCTCCGTGCCTTCCCAGGCTTCTTTGCGTTCATCTTCATCCGTTCTGCCCTGAATCATTAGCGTGAGGTATGATGTTCTGTTTAGCATCCTCTCCCTCTCCCTGCATAATGACCCAGTTGTACTATAGAAGAAAAAACAACAACCTTGGTGCCCAGACGTATAATCTTAATGTCTTCAATATCTTTTATTTACTTTCTTCTTTTTCCCACCAGACTGGGATTTGTTGAACATCCTCACAAGTGCCGTTTAAGCAGCCTTGCGTCAATTTATGTACTAAACATTAAGTGTAAACACAGCAAATGATAGCTAGGTTAACATTTTTCGTTCCATGAAAATTGGATACACGATTGCAACTTAATATAAAAATGTAATGTGCTCAAAAGAAAAGAAACTCAAAGATTGTCACAACTTGACTGGAAATTAAAAAAAAAGATGTGATAAAGTATTTTTCATTTTCATAACCCAATGAAGTGCAAAATATCTATATATTTAAAATCCTGTCAATTTATTCTTACTAAATTTTTCTGCTAACGGCATTATTTTAATGGTCAGCTGAAGATGGCAGTAATGGTTTATTACTATTACTGAGGTCAGCAGTGACTTGAGATACTTTATAACATGCTGACTAACATTTTACTACATCCTTAAACCTTTTTTAACCTTCACCAAAGTTTATTTGTTGCCTAAAGCTAACCCCAGATGAAATCTTAGATTTGAACTTATCACTTCTCTGTACTTTATGAGGACACTAGCCACCCCCCCCCCAAGTTCCTGCCCTTTAATGCCCTTTAAAGTCTTACGGTATTTCTTTACTTCACATTTTGGATGATATCGATCGAAGTGAATCATTTCTAGTAGCGTCCAATTTCAAAAAGCTGTTCAAAAGTGTATGATTGACTTGCTGTTTTACAAATCAAACACGTCTCTCCCATCATGCATCGCTTTGGTTTGGAATCCAGGTTGACATTCAAAAGGAAGGAATTCTGGGAGGGTTTTTTATGAACCGCAGTGGGACGTCTTGTCATCCCATCCGACGCGGTCGCATTATTCACTGAAGAATGCAGCCACTGTTGCAAGAACTACACTGTGGTCACCAGAGGCCAAATAGAATCTCCAGCAAGCAAATCATTCCCCATGTAGAAATGAAAGGACAGTTTATGAGGATAGTAACCTTAAACTGCAGTCCTCCACACCCCGAAGCCTTCATTCTAACCCCTGCCCCCGAAAAACTGCCACACTGACCCTCTCCTTGTATTCATTTCTCACTTCTGCCTCCAGGCTAAAGCTCGATCCCATTTTCAACCGCACACCACTCTCAGGCAAGAGAAAGCACACTGTGCATGTGCGTGCGTGTGTGTGTGTGTGTGTGTGTGTGTTACATGTTTACCCTCACGCCTGCATACATATCTGTCATTGTTGCATTGTGTATGCCGTACGTTGCCTATTTGCCATTTGTGAAAAGGCAGGAAAGGGCAAAGTGTGGAAAGCAGTGAAAGAAGGTGCTTGAATTACAAAAATACATGTGTATGTGTGTGTGTAAGGAGAAAGAGTGTTGAGAAAGGTGAGAAACAGAGGATGGAGGACACAGACAACAGTTGAAAAAAGGTAAAGGCCCATCTGCAGCTGGTTGTCATTCAAGCATTCCCATGGCTCATTATTGCTCTTGAATATAAGAATGAATAGAATCAGGAGGGTTCCTCTTTGAATAAATCCTCAAAGTAAAAAAACAACAAAATTTATTTATTAAGCCTCTTCCTTTTACAAATGATCACTGGATCATGTTCTCTCTCCATGCACAAGTGGTTCATTTGAAAAGGACAACTGTTGAGCTAGCAGCGCTAAAGAAAGTGTTTCAAAAAGGAGACACAAAACATCCTGCTGCTGGAAAAATAGCAGAATGATAAATCTGCTCAGTTTATCTCGAAAAAAAAAAAATTAAATAAGCAAATTAATCAACCCAATAATGAGAGACTCTCCTAAAGCAGTTATTTATTATCATCATCATTTATTTATCATCATTTATTTATGACCATCATTGATAATATGGAATATTGAAGATATTGAATATATTTTATACAAAATACAAGAACTTGGATTACAGCTGGACTAAAAACACCTTTTAATCTCTCTTTAACATAAAGCAGAACTCATTTACCAGAAGAAGATTCAACAAAAGAACAGGTTACTTTCATTTATGTATTTTTGTCTCTGCTGGAGCCTAGCCCAGCTTTACGACAATTCACCTCAGCTACACATTTCTGGAGGTGGGAGGAAAATGGATTTATTATGTGTTTGTTATGGATGTGTCTACATTTAGAAATGAGGAAAGTTTCATGTGTCAGAAAGTTGTCAGCACGATCCTGTGGTGTGTTTTTAGTCTAACTCACTGCATGCCCCCACCCCCCCCCACCCCCCCAAGGGGTCTGACCCTAGAGCTAACATGGATATCAATGTACACAGTCCACATGCTGAAAGTTACACAAAGTAATCTGAAATCTGTCTGACAATAAAGACCATGTGTGCCCCCAGTCAGCGAGCAGCAGACGTCAGAATACAGTGACCTGTTTGTTCTGATTGGCTGAGAGGGATGACTGCACACTTCCTGTGGGATCAAACGCTGCCTGTTTGTTTCAATGTTTTGTTTTGTTTTGTAGAAATATTATCGATGTAACATCTACGCGCCCGAAGCCCACAGTGTGAAGCTGACAGAGACGAGCATGAGAGCAGACAGAAAGACAGAAAGGGACTGAATGACACACAGAGATGAGAACTCAGTGTCCCGGCTCCCTCACAGCACAGTGCAGTGATTTCCCAGAGTTCCCCTCGCCACCAAACGATATTTTTATTTCCCCTTACAAACACTTCCAGCAGGAACACAGGAGCAGCATAAAGCTGGCCGCAGAGGAGCTGCTCAGCAAGCCAGGCAGTTATTGGAAAGTACACACACACACACACACACACACACACACACACACACACACACACACACACACACACACACCTACAAGCTCATCTAGGAGCAATTACTAACTTGTAAATGAAACACACACACTCTAATACACACAGAAATCTGCATGCATGATTCACAAGTACACACACATGCAAAAAGGTAAAGCCTGTAGTAATACTGTATGACACACACACACACACACACACACACACACACACACACACACACACACACACACACACACACACACACACACACACACACACACGTTGTCTGTAAACACACTTTAAGTGTGGCAGGAGTTTAAGCGCTACCGTTGATCACAGCTTAACTCTTCCTCTTATTCTTCATTGTCTGTGTGACCTTAATTAAATTCTTTCGCTTTCAATCGGCTTCAATGTCATTATGTTATTTGCTAATACTTTTGCAAAACACATTATGTGATAGAGGACTAAAAAAAAAAAAGTATCCAAGGACAGAGATGCTTCTCAAGAGGGAGAAACTCCTGACAAGGAACTTATTTCACTACACATGTTGTGCTACTTAGAAAATAGTTGCTAAGGATAACTTTAAAGTCAGGACATACAAACACATGTAGATTATCCTCCCTATCATAG
This sequence comes from Antennarius striatus, assembly GCF_040054535.1. Lineage (NCBI taxonomy): Eukaryota > Metazoa > Chordata > Actinopteri > Lophiiformes > Antennariidae > Antennarius > Antennarius striatus. The sequence goes on along the minus strand of NC_090793.1, from coordinate 18,669,166 downwards.
TGGAACAATTGGTCGAATGCAGAATTTTTTTATGAGATGCACATCGTGAGACCCGTCACATAGCAAACTCACAAAAATATAAAGTCTTCACGTCTGAAATCATTAAATAGGACGTGTGAGGTTTACTGCATCGCCAAAAAAATGATGATGATGATGATGGAAATACAACAGTTGATGAAGAGAATGGTATCATGCTGCAGGGGTTGATTATTCTGGGTTCGGATGGATGAAAATGAATGTTATTGGATTGGTGTAACGCCTGTTTCCATGTTTAATCCATACCATTTTCATGCAGTATTGCACAAAATAAGGCTTTTCTTTTCTTTTTTTGTTTTGTTTTTGGATAGTTCATTTTATTTTAGCCTGTTCTTTCTCTCTGTCCTCTAAATTAAGTCCGATTTGTCACGAGTTGATAAAAGCAGCAGCAACAGCTGGCATAGCACTGTTTCATGTTTTCAAAGAGTCGCCTGAACAGCAGGAATCTAATCGGGATTCCAGCAGAAAAGAAATGTGCTGCAAAACTGCTGTGAAAGTGAGTGGTCTAACTGTTGTACTCATTTGCCAAAGAATAAATGTGTGTGATAATTATTCTATCGCTAATGTAACGTATGTACTGATGATCTAATGAGTCAAAACATGAGGAGAACTGGAGAATAAATTAGGGTTAAAATGAGGAATTGGAATTAATTCTATGCGTCTACATGTCAGCTCTGTGATGCAGTTTAACCCTTTGTTCACTCAATGTCAGAATATGAACCCCGAAGACTCCTTTAATGGATGTCTCTAAGCGTGGTGTGATTTTACAAACACATCTAGTCAAAAAGGAAGTTCTTTCACACACACACTGCAGGAGAGAAAGCGGATTTGACACAAGGCATTGCTTTCTCTACCAGTTAAGTTAGACATGTTTTATTAATTGAAGCAGATGAGTAATTTGTGTGCACCAATTATTCCTGAAAACACACAATCTACATGTCAGCAGTAATCACAAATCATATTTTGGAAGTAGGGCACTGGTTCATAGGTTACACACATGCACACACACACATGCACACACACACACACACACACGTACACGCATACATAGAGGATGGTATTAAGTCCTCGTGAAGTTCAGCTTCGTAAGGAGAACACAGTCTAATCATTTCTCCGCTGCAGCCAACCTGATTACACCACTGTGGGCTTCAAACAACCGGGTTGTGTTGGTCGACTCTTTTTTTTTTTTTTACGGAAAGCAGGCAAGAGAGACATTCACAAAAGCTGCGTGCACAATTGCACAACAAATGCACACGAGAACACGCACAACTCACAGCAATCCCTCCCCTCGCTTCCTATCCGCTTCTCCCTGCAGCACTCTCGCAGTCTCTCTAATTGACTTCTGTTTTCTTACATTTCATTTAATCTCTTATTTCATTTTTATTTCCCCCCCCCCCTTTTTTTTTATGATCCCCTATGTCTTCAATTATTCATACCTCTCTCTTTCTCTCTCTCTGATTTCATTCCATCTGGTCTTTCGTGATGTTTAATTCACCTCTTCATTTGGAGAAGGGAGGGCACGGCGGCTGTGGTGCACTGTTAATTGGTTTTTAAGAGTGGTAAGTACATACACGCACACACACACTGGTGTTTGAACACACCAACACACACACACATGTGCACACACATACACACACACACACACATGTGCACACACACACACAATCCTCCCTCTGCTGTCAGAGCACACTGTATGTGTCTGCTGGCATTAACATCATCAAATGAGCACAGAGTGAAAAAGCATGTGGAAGGAAGAAGGCAGTTGTGTGTGTGTGTGTGTGTGTGTGTGTGTGTGTGTGTGTGTTTGAGAGTATTGTGTGTGTGTGTTTTGGTGCATACAATAATAAATGCATAAGACTGAGCAGGTCAATCCTGTGAATGTTGCATTTGATAAAACTTAGATGTGTGTATTCATGGATGAACAAATGTGTGGTTTAGTACTTCTATTTTTCAGAGGGTCCACTAAAATTTTCTAATGTTGTAAATCAATATAATAAATTTAATTGCCTTAATCATAATAGGCTGATTAATCATGATTAATCACTAGAATAAGCGCAGGTTTAAAAGGTTAGTAAATAACTTCCACGTAACTTTTGTGCTATTATAATCTGCACAAGAAAACTTTGTTGTGTAATGTTTTTAAAAAAAAAACCATTCCAACATCTTAGCTTTGTTTTGACGATTTTCTTTTGCTCACAGGCAAAATGATTTTATTAGCCAACCACCCCATGAAGAACAGATCTCCAAACTGAATGTCGACAGCTTGCCTGTGAATTGTTAGCAAAATAAAAGCGTGTGCCAACAGCTCTGCAGTCTTTGCCCTTTCTCTAACATTAAATTCATGAATTTTTGAGACAACAGTTCCCCTGGAGGGTGGATGGGTTGATAGCCTCCCTGAGATAATCTGGATAATGCATTGAAGTCTCTGGTGCTCAGCAGTTAATGTCAATGGGCCTGCAGCCCATGGTGATCCACATGGTGACGGCATTGGTTAGTTTAGCTGTCACTATGTTGACAGATTTGTTATAGCCGCACTCTGCCGGAGCAATCTGAAGTTTAAAGCTTTCTGGAATCTTTTTAAAACTAAAATTTTTTGATTTATCCCTGCTGGGGATGTCATTATGTTCCCTCCATTGCCACATGTTTTCAGTAATTCACTCAGGTGCATTCAAATGGAAAAAAAAATCATGAGTAAAACATTGTAAAATTTCATTTTGAGTTATTTTTTTTACATATATAATTGATTGTAAAGAAATTCATGAAACAAGCTCATCTCTACAGCAAAACATGTATTTTACGAAACATATTAATTTTATTTAGAAGAGATTAAATGCACTTAAAAGGGAGTGCCGAATGAAACCAGGAGTGACTTGGTAAGAAATTAAATATAATTATATATTTAAAAGAAAAGGAACTTATTTTTTTTTAAAAATTCATGCAGGATAACAAATATTTTACATAATCTTTCACCTTACCACCACAAAATCTTTACTACCACCAAGTTTTTACACATCTGACCCTCTTATTCTAGATTTATCCAGGTCCTTCTCCTGAACACAGCTGCATGCTGCTCCTGGAGACAACAACTAAAATTTAAAAAGGAAACCCAAAAATTCAAATCATGACCTTGTAGTGTTATGGAGCATAAAAACAGCCTGTGGGATCGTTACTACCAGCAAAACCCCTTTCACATTAATCTACCAAAATAATATGAATTGATTCATACTCGTACAACACATGCCTTGTTTTTACATACGTGGATTTTAAAAAAAAAGTCCTTTAAATGTGTGAATTTAAAATGATAAAACATCTGAATGAGTTGCGTGCCGTCAATCAAACATGTAAAGGTAAATGCTTGCAGTAGGTGAGAAAGTAAAATGACTTAAAAGTGAATATTTACAAGCTTCTTCTGTGCATGTGTGTGTGTGTGTGTGCACGTGTGCGTGTGTTTGTGTGTGTTCCCAGACAATGCTGCAGACACATCATTAGCCAAATCCAACCTGGACGTCTGATCAGAGGAATGGAATTAAGTTGGGAGCAGATTAGTCATTATCTAAATAATGACCTCCCTCAGCAACTGCTGCACGATTTCCCCTTCAGTAAGAATTGGTGATGTGAACTCCACTGAGGCAGAGAGGAGATGAGATTCTGCTTGTGGAGAGAAATGGCGAAGAGAGAAATAACCTTGCTGTAGACCCATGTGTTCAAAAATAAAAAAGGGAAGAGGATACTTTCATCCTATTAATGACGACGTGAAACAGGACAAAATCCAAGCTGTTGCCATTTAAATGCAATGCTCATGCAGTTTAATCTCATTGTTAATAAGTTACACGGGGAATAAGTGAGTTTTCATGGAGCTGCTGCAGTTAATGCATCAGAACTGGGCGTTTTTCCAAGAACAAGAAAAGCTTAATGTAAATGTCAGGTTTCTGCTCACTCCAGGGAGAAAGGAAAAGGTCTGCAGGTTAAGAAAAACCTTTGTAAGGTGTCCTTTGTAAATTCTGACCTCCTTGTTCTTCTCAGTTTTGTTGTGTTGCATTATATTATGCAAACTGCATGATCTTAAAAAAAAAGAAAAAAAAAGTTCTGTCTGAAATGAAAGTTTGACAACTTATTGAACAGTTGTCTGCAAAGAAATACAGTTTATCTTCTTCATTTGCCCGACGGACACGCAGCTAATTTGCTTTTCATGTTTATTTCAGCCATTTTCAAATATTCACTTTACATTCTTTCCCTCCCTACAGTGACTGCCTGTCATTTTCTCTTGCTGTTCTGGTACTTCTTAATGCAAACATATAATAGAGCGGCTTTGAGAGAGCGTGGGAGATAAAGCTGTGCGTTGGCCCTTTTCTGCCAGAACTTCACAGCAGAGCATTCAACATTCATACTTCTTCTCTAATGTAAGTGTAAGACACCTCCGTTGCCTAAAGACTTTGAAGATCTGATCTCGCCACTGCGAAAGAAGTAGAATATAAAAAAAAAAAAAAGTCTTTCATGTCTGTGTGTGCTGATCTGAACTCAGCTGCACAGGGTACGTCTTAGATCTGGCAATATTTGAAAGTCTGAACCTAATCATGCTTATTTTTTCAGCGCTAGACAAAGTTTAAGCTACAACTTGTCTTATAAGAAGAGGAGAAATTAGAATATTGTTTTTTGGTTTTTTTTGTTGCTCAAAAATATCTAGATTTGTGTGTTCTGTAAATGTAAAACTTATAAAGTAAGAGTTTAGCTCACTACCATGACTGCAAATGCAGGGCTTATCTGTCTATTTAACTGCATTGAAGTACAGTGGCTATGCATCACAAGTCTATCAGTGGACTCGTGGCTTCCAACTGTTTGTCTCCAGGGTACTATGACTCTCTTTTCCCCGATAATTAGACTGCATTAGGTTAGTGTCTGGGAAAAAAGAAAAAAAAAAAAGCATTTCCAGTAGCGATCTTAGAGAAACTTGCTGTCGGGGCAGAATTAAGGTAATGGTTGGATCACTCTTCCTCCCTCTATCTCAGCAGGGGCAGCGAGGAAAAGCACAGCTGTGATCCCTCAAAGGAAATATATCTTAACAGCAGAGTTCAGACTCCTGAGCACACTTCTCAGGCGTTCGCGTTTTATTTTCCTGGCAAAGAAATAAGTGTGCTATATTAGCAGTAGGAGGACATGGTACGAGCCAGCGCTGACCCCCAGTGACTCAGTATGAGAAGAGTCTCATTCAGGCACCTGTAATCTGTATCTGAGGAAGCAGGTAGGCTTCTATTTTTAATATATAGCTGTCGTGCAAATAGCATGAACTACCCCTGAAGTGTGAATTTAAACATGCTTTCACACTTCAGGAGCAAAGTGGTCATGAATAGATCCAGTGGAGACATCTGATGGCCTGGGTGGCCCTCTGTCTGCACGATCTCTCTTTATATATTGATTTAGTGGCATCCAGTGGTGAGGTTACAGATACCTCCAGATACCTTGGTGTATAGGTAAAATAAAACATTTTCTTTATTTAATTTTTTTTTAATTTAATAGTGTTTAAATTCAGTGTGTCTTGATTTATTTTAGGGATGGAGTGGTATTGGTCATCTAGCGCATTTTTTCCATGCCGTTTGTGTTATTTTTGCCTATTTTGGTCAAATGTAAGTCTTGCGTAGCACGGTAATACTTCAGTGTTTTTCAAAGGATGCCTGAGCAAACCAGACATCCATCTATGATTCTGAGCAGAAATCATCTCATCACCATCGTGCATTCCTGTGACAGCGGCTGGCACCTGCTACCTGACCCGCCACCACCAGCATCACCAGCTTCACTCCTGGTTTCCACCCACCGGACCGTCCTCTAAATTTATAAGGGATAAGTCTCTATCGTTCCTTCATTATTGAACATAAAATGTTGATTTGAAGGTTTAATAAAAGGTGGGACCCCTAAACTGAGATGCAGCAGGAGTTTCTGGAGCAACAGCATCCCACAGAAGGGACACATTTTTGAATGAAGTGAAACATCCCTACAATGTCTGCACCGTTTAGATGACAGAGATGCTTCTACATGAGCTCATCTGTTCTTTCTCAAGTTAACACAAAATGCATCATTTCCTGCTCTGTACAGGACTCCCCCCGCCCCCCCCCAAAAAAACTCCATGTTTTTGCCAAACGCTGAGGGTTTTGAGCGACAAATAAAACAGCTTTCCTCGCGCGGCGCCGCTGCTGTCGAGGCACACTGTAAGGCAAAGCTAATATTTGTGAACAAGCCGGTCGCTCAAGAGGTGTTTAACAGAGCAACTGAGGAGACAAACACACAAACACAGGAAGTGACTGTCAGTCACCCGGTCTGTCTGTCTCTCCATCCGTCTGTCTGTCTGTCTCTTTGCTGTCTGTTTGGATTTGTCTGTGGATCACCATGTCTTCCCCTTTCCCTCTGTCATTCTTCCTCTACTCATCCTTTTTTTCAGTCTGTGGGCATGTCTGTCGGTCTCTGTCAATCACTCCCAGTTGCTGTTGCATGCATGTGTGTGTGTGTGTGTGTGTGTGTGTGTGTGTTTTGAACCATCTCCATCTTCATCCGTCTATCTCTGTGCCTTCTCCAGCTCCTCTTTCTCATCTTTCCCCCCCGTCTCCCTGTCAGCCTTGTCTATTTCGATCTGTCTGCTTA